>NC_092707.1:35931091-36231091 GCF_047496885.1 Scyliorhinus torazame | reverse complement strand
AGAGTGTGTGACTCAGCAAGAGTGAGTGACTCAACAAGAGTGAGTGACTCAGCAAGAGTGAGTGACTCAGCAAGAGTGAGTGACTCAGCAAGAGTGAGTGACTCAACAAGAGTGAGTGACTCAGCAAGAGTGAGAGACTCAACAAGAGTGAGTGACACAACAAGAGTGAGTGACTCAGCAAGAGTGAGTGACTCAGCAAGAATGAGTGACTCAGCAAGAATGAGTGACTCAGCAAGAGTGAGAGACTCAACAAGAGTGAGTGACACAACAAGAGTGAGTGACTCAGCAAGAGTGAGTGACTCAGCAAGAATGAGTGACTCAGCAAGAGTGAGAGACTCAACAAGAGTGAGTGACACAACAAGAGTAAGTGACTCAGCAAGAGTGAGTGACTCAGCAAGAGTGAGTGACACAGCAAGAGTGAGTGACGCAACGAGAGTGAGTGACTCAGCAAGAGTGAGTGACTCAGCAAGAATGAGTGACTCAGCAAGAATGAGTGACTCAGCAAGAGTGAGTGACTCAGCGAGAGTGAGTGACTCAACAAGAGTGAGTGACTGAACAAGAGTGAGAGACTCAACAAG
Organism: Scyliorhinus torazame; assembly: GCF_047496885.1. Taxonomy (NCBI): domain Eukaryota; kingdom Metazoa; phylum Chordata; class Chondrichthyes; order Carcharhiniformes; family Scyliorhinidae; genus Scyliorhinus; species Scyliorhinus torazame. The sequence continues at coordinate 36,230,513 of NC_092707.1, read as the reverse complement.
AGTGAGTGACTCAACAAGAGTGAGTGACTCAACAAGAGTGAGTGACTCAGCGAGAGTGTGTGCCTCAGCAAGAGTGAGTGACTCAACAAGAGTGTGTGACTCAACAAGAGTGAGTGACTCAGCAAGAGTGAGAGACTCAACAAGAGTGAGTGACTCAACAAGAGTGAGTGACTCAACAAGAGTGTGTGACTCAGCAAGAGTGAGTGACTCAACAAGAGTGAGAGACCCAGCGAGAGTGAGTGACTCAACAAGAGTGAGTGACCCAGCGAGAGTGAGTGACACAGCGAGAGTGACTGACTCAACAAGAGTGAGTGACACAACAAGAGTGAGTGACTCAACAAGAGTGAGTGACTCAACAAGAGTGAGAGACTCAACATGAGTGAGTGACTCAACAAGAGTGAGTGACTCAACAAGAGTGAGTGACTCAGAAAGAGTGAGTGACACAGCAAGAGTGAGTGACACAGCAAGAGTGAGTGACTCAACAAGAGTGAGTGCCTCAACAAGAGTGAGTGACTCAACAAGTGTGAGTGACTCAACAAGAATGAGTGACTCAGCACGAGTGAGCGACTCAACAAGAGCGAGTGACTCAACAAGAGTGAGTGACTCAGCAAGAGTGAGTGACTCAGCAAGAGTGAGTGACTCAACAAGAATGAGTGACTCAGCACGAGTGAGTGACACAGCGAGAGTGAGTGACTCAACAAGAGTGAGTGACTCAACAAGAGGGAGTGACTCAGCAAGAGTGAGTGACTCAACAAGAGTGAATGACTCAGCAAGAGTAAGTGACTCAGCAAGAGTGAGTCACTCAGCAAGAGTGAGTCACTCAGCGAGAGTGAGTGACTCAACAAGAGTGAGTGACACAGCAAGAGTGAGTGACTCAGCAAGAGTGAGTGACTCAACAAGAGTGAGTGACTCAGCAAGAGTGAGTGACTCAGCAAGAGTGAGTGACTCAACAAGAGGGAATGACTCAGCAAGAGTGAGTGGCTCAACAAGAGGTAGTGACACAGCAAGAGTGAGTGACACAGCAATAGTGACACAGCGAGAGTGAGTGACTCAACGAGAGTGAGTGACTCAACAAGAGTGAGTGACTCAGCGAGAGTGAGTGACTCAGCGAGAGTGAGTAACTCAACAAGAGTGAGTGACTCAGCGAGAGTGAGTGACTCAACAAGAGGTAGTGCCACAGCAAGAGTGAGTGACTCAACAAGAGTGTGTGACTCAGCAAGAGTGAGTGACACAGCAAGAGAGATTGACTCAGCAAGAGTGAGTGACTCAACAAGAGTGAGTGACTCAGCAAGAGTGAGTGGCTTAACAAGAGGGAGTGACACAGCAAGAGTGAGTGACACAGCAATAGTGACACAGCGAGAGTGAGTGACTCAACGAGAGTGAGTGACTCAACAAGAGTGAGTGACTCAGCGAGAGTGAGTGACTCAACGAGAGTGAGTGACTCAACAAGAGTTAGTGACTCAGCGAGAATGAGTGACTCAACAAGAGGTAGTGCCACAGCAAGAGTAGTGACTCAACAAGAGTGAGTGACACAGCAAGAGTGAGTGACTCAGCAAGAGTGTGTGACTCAGCAAGAGTGAGTGACTCAACAAGAGTGAGTGACTCAGCAAGAGTGAGTGACTCAACAAGAGTGAGTGACTCAACAAGAGTGAGTGACTCAGCAAGAGTGAGTGACTCAACAAGAGTGAGTGACTCAGCAAGAGTGAGTGACTCAACAAGAGTGAGTGACTCAGCAAGAGTGAGTGACTCAGCAAGAGTGAGTGACTCAACGAGAGTGAGTGACCCAGCGAGAGTGAGTGACTCAACAAGAGTGAGTGACTCAGCGTGAGTGACTCAGCAAGAGTGAATGATTCAACGAGAGTGAGTGACTCAACAAGAGGGAATGACACAACAAGAGTGAGTGACTCAACAAGAGTGAGTGACTCAACGAGAGTGAGTGACTCAACAAGAGGGAGTGACTCAGCAAGAGTCAGTGACTCAACAAGAGTGAGTGACTCAGCAAGAGTGAGTGACTCACAAGAGTGAGTGACTCAACAAGAGGGAGTGACTCAACAAGAGTGAGTGACTCAACAAGAGGGAGTGACGCAACAAGAGTGAGTGACACAGCAAGAGTGAGTGACTCAACAAGAGTGAGTGACACAACAAGAGTGAGTGACTCAGCAAGAGTGAGTGACTCAACAAGAGAGAGTGACGCAACAAGAGTGAGTGACTCAGCTAGAGTGAGTGACTCAACAAGAGTGAGTGACTCAGCAAGAGTGAGTGACTCAGCAAGAGTGAGTGACTCAACAAGAGTGACTGACAGCGAGAGTGAGTGACTCAGCAAGAGTGAGTGACAGCGAGAGTGAGTGACAGCGAGAGTGAGTGACTCAACCAGAGTGAGTGACACAGCAAGAGTGAGTGACTCAGCAAGAGTGAGTGACTCAACAAGAGTGAGTGACTCAGCAAGAGTGAGTGACTCAGCAAGAGTGAGTGACTCAACAAGAGGGAGTGACTCAGCAAGAGTGAGTGGCTCAACAAGAGGTAGTGACACAGCAAGAGTGAGTGACACAGCAATAGTGACACAGCGAGAGTGAGTGACTCAACGAGAGTGAGTGACTCAGCGAGAGTGAGTAACTCAACAAGAGTGAGTGACTCAGCGAGAGTGAGTGACTCAACAAGAGGTAGTGCCACAGCAAGAGTGAGTGACTCAACAAGAGTGTGTGACTCAGCAAGAGTGAGTGACACAGCAAGAGAGATTGACTCAGCAAGAGTGAGTGACTCAACAAGAGTGAGTGACTCAGCAAGAGTGAGTGGCTTAACAAGAGGGAGTGACACAGCAAGAGTGAGTGACACAGCAATAGTGACACAGCGAGAGTGAGTGACTCAACGAGAGTGAGTGACTCAACAAGAGTGAGTGACTCAGCGAGAGTGAGTGACTCAACGAGAGTGAGTGACTCAACAAGAGTTAGTGACTCAGCGAGAATGAGTGACTCAACAAGAGGTAGTGCCACAGCAAGAGTAGTGACTCAACAAGAGTGAGTGACACAGCAAGAGTGAGTGACTCAGCAAGAGTGTGTGACTCAGCAAGAGTGAGTGACTCAACAAGAGTGAGTGACTCAGCAAGAGTGAGTGACTCAACAAGAGTGAGTGACTCAACAAGAGTGAGTGACTCAGCAAGAGTGAGTGACTCAACAAGAGTGAGTGACTCAGCAAGAGTGAGTGACTCAACAAGAGTGAGTGACTCAGCAAGAGTGAGTGACTCAGCAAGAGTGAGTGACTCAACGAGAGTGAGTGACCCAGCGAGAGTGAGTGACTCAACAAGAGTGAGTGACTCAGCGTGAGTGACTCAGCAAGAGTGAATGATTCAACGAGAGTGAGTGACTCAACAAGAGGGAATGACACAACAAGAGTGAGTGACTCAACAAGAGTGAGTGACTCAACGAGAGTGAGTGACTCAACAAGAGGGAGTGACTCAGCAAGAGTCAGTGACTCAACAAGAGTGAGTGACTCAGCAAGAGTGAGTGACTCACAAGAGTGAGTGACTCAACAAGAGGGAGTGACTCAACAAGAGTGAGTGACTCAACAAGAGGGAGTGACGCAACAAGAGTGAGTGACTCAACAAGAGTGAGTGACACAACAAGAGTGAGTGACTCAGCAAGAGTGAGTGACTCAACAAGAGAGAGTGACGCAACAAGAGTGAGTGACTCAGCTAGAGTGAGTGACTCAACAAGAGTGAGTGACTCAGCAAGAGTGAGTGACTCAGCAAGAGTGAGTGACTCAACAAGAGTGACTGACAGCGAGAGTGAGTGACTCAGCAAGAGTGAGTGACAGCGAGAGTGAGTGACAGCGAGAGTGAGTGACAGCGAGAGTGAGTGACTCAACCAGAGTGAGTGACACAGCGAGAATGAGTGACAGCGAGTGTGAATGACAGCGAGAGACAGCGAGAGTGAGTGACAGCGAGAGTGAGTGACTCAGCGAGAGTGAGTGACTCAGCGAGAGTGAGTGACTCAGCGAGAGTGAGTGACAGCGAGAGTGAGTGACTCAGCGAGAGTGAGTGACAGCGAGAGTGAGTGACTCAGCGAGAGTAAGTGACAGTGAGAGTGACTCAGCAAGAGTGAGTGACTCAGCAAGAGTGAGTGACTCAACGAGAGTGAGTGACAGCGGGAGTGAGTGACAGCGAGAGTGAGTGAGTGACAGCGAGAGTGAGTGACACAGCAAGAGTGAGTGACAGCGAGAGTGAGTGACAGCGAGACTGAGTGACTCAGCAAGAGTGAGTGACAGCGAGAGTGAGTGACACAGCGAGAGTGAGTGACAGCGAGAGTGAGTGCATGCAGGAACAGAGGAGGAGAAAACCAGGCTGAAATTAAAGCCTGGATTTCTGAATAAGGGTTGTCGATTGGACCAACACTGTAATGTGAAGTTTTAATTTTATTTTGTGTGCTGTTTGATTCTATTTCCCCCTCTTTGTTCAAGTGTCCCTTCCTCCACGCGCCCCTTCCCCCATATACCTGGTCTGATGCCTGCAGCTATATGTAGTCAGCAAGGGGAGTATGGAATCTAATATTAAAAAAATCAAATATTTGTTTCTCATGGCCTCTTCTCATCGCATTCCCAATACCCACAATCCCCAGCATTTCTTCAGGTGTCCATGTGGAAGAATCAGGTTGTCAGTAGGCTCACTGGCTGATTGGCAGCTGCACTCTTCCCTACTGGGAGCAAAGTGCATTCTTCACCAATCTCCCTGCCACAGATCCATCTGTCCATGACAGTATCGGGAGAAGTGACCAATGGACAGTCCTTGTGGAGACAAAGTCCCGTCTTCACATTGAGGATACCCTCCATCGTGTTGTGTGGCACTACCAGCTTTCTAAATGGGATAGACTTCGAACAGATCTAGCAACTCAAGACAGGGCATCCATGAGGTGCTGTGGGCCATTCAGCAGCAGCAGAATTGTACTGAACCACTATCTGCAGCCTCATGGCCCGGCATATCCCCCACTCTACCACTACCACCAAACCAAGGGATCAACCCTGGTTCAATGAAGAGTGCAGGAGAGCATGTCAGGAGCAACACCAGGCACACTGAAAAATGAGGTGTCAACCTGGTGAAGCTGCAACACAGGACTACTTGTGCGGCAAACAGCAGAAGCAGCAAGTAATGGACAGAGCTAAGCAATTCCACAACCATTGGATCAGAAGTAAGCTCTTCAGAGATCCATAAAACTATAAGTCATAGCAGCAGAAGCGGGCCATTCGGCCCATCGAATCTGCTCTGCCAATCAATGAGATCGTGGCTTATCTGATGTGATAATCCTCAACTCCATTTTCCCACCTTATCTCCATATCCTTGTTTAAGTACTGATTAGAAATCTGCCTATCTCAGCCTTGAATATACTTAATGATCCAGCTTCTACAGCTCTCTGTGGTAAAGAATTCCACAGAAGTGCCGAGTGGATGATCCAACTTGGTGCCCAGCAGAGGTCCTCAGCATCATAGATGTCAGTCTTCTGTTAATTTGATTCGCTCCCATGATATTAAGAAACTGCTGAAAGCACTGGCAAAGGCTACGGGATCTGATAATATTCTGGCAATAGTTCTGAAGACTTGTGCTCCAGAACTTGCTGCACCGCAGCCACCTCACAATACTAGTATCTACTCGGCAATGCGGAAAATTGTCCAGGTGTGTCCTGTACACAACAGAATAAATCCAACCCAGCCAATTACCACTCCATCATCTACTCTCGATCATCAGTAAAGTGATGGAGGGGGTCATTAACAGTGCTATCAAGTGATACTTACTCAGCAACAACCTGTTCACTGACGCTCAGTTTGGTTTGTGCCAGGGTCACTCTGCTCCTGACCTCACTATAGCCTTGAGGCATTGCTTCAAATACTCACCCTGCGGCGGCCATGTTTTATCTTACTTCCACTCTCGGCACACCAGCGTTTATACCAGAGAGAGTGAAGGATACATCTTGTGTGGTCCTCCTGACTCTGCCTCTGTGTTATGAACTTCCTTTATAAGGAGGGAAATGGAAAAGTAAAGTTTTTAAAAAAAAATCAGTAGCCCTGTGTTATCAATCTTGGGTCGTTTCCTCTTGCTGAAATGCTAATAAGAGGTCACATACTCAGCATGCTCCACGTTGCTGTCAACTGACTTCCACTTCTGCCATTCCCTACATTCCAACTGCACATATCCTGTATTTTGGGATCAATTAATTGTTAATATCTGTACCTCGATAAATGGAAGCACTTTGGAAATTAAATGCAACATGTTTAGCCCTCCAGAGTTTACTCTGAATCTGCCCAGATCAGGATAATTAAAGCAGGCAAACATCTCAGGCTGGGTAGGTGCTTTTTGCATAGGAGCTCCTCGAGCCTCAGCAGGAATTCAAATGAAGCACTCAGCTGAAAGGTGACCAGGCTGAGAGCAGAGGTGGAACATTCCTGGAGGCAGACGGTACCCTGTGCTGGAAGAACCCACTCGTCTCATTGTTGTTTGATGTTATTTTTGTCTGCTGGATTACAATAAAATTCAACAGTTAATGATGCATCAGCAGTCTGTGTGAGTTCATCGGGCGTGGCAGAAGACCTGGGTCAGTGACTGCTCTGTTTTTTCATTGATAGGGGAGTGTAGGAAAATGGGGAAATACAGGTCCGTGAGATACACCTGGTCTCCCACCTCTCAGAGCTGACTCCAATTACAAGGAGGAGATTTCTTGCCAGCCCTCTCTCTGATCGGGACTTGTGGAAACCAGTGGACTGGTTCTCCCTAGTGGTTCAGTCTGTATGCTAATTATTTCCCCGTACGCTGTTATACCTGATTAATTCAGAGAAATGCAGGACATGACACTAGCTCTAAATCCACACCAGGTTTATTTAGAATATTTTAAAATATCTTGGCAATTACAGGATTTCTACCGGTGCAGACTCGATGGGCTGAATGGCATACTTCTGCACTGTAAATTCTATGATTCTATGCTCCCAACCCAAATTCCATAACTACCTGATTGATGTCAGTCATTTAAGCTCTCTCGCTCCACCCACAGCCATAAGCAATTGATCTCAGTGAACAGATCAACACAATCAAACACAGATAAATCAAACCATTGAACACTATAGGTTTAATCCCCTGCCTGTGCCCCATATATCCACAGGAGTGTTAGTGAAGGTTGACACCGTGCCCTAATCTGGGAAAAGCCAGGGTTTGAATGTTGTCTGGTGAACTGTCCTGGAAAGTCTAAGTCTAAATGCTGTATTGCAGTGTGGGAATGTCATAATGCAGTGTGGAACTAAGTGGGAACATCACATTACATGCACGCACAGATTTAACCCCATGGTCAAACAGCCTAACGACACTCAGTGTCCAAACTGAAATGTGAAGCACAGTGATGTTGTTGAGATACTGCATTGGGGAACGTTCGCTGGTACAAAACTGCAACTAACAAATCCACAAGGACAGGACAAGAGCAACTAGTCCATCCATTTAAAATTGATGCTGAGGTCTGACATTTCCACAAGATTAACTAATTGTGCTTATTTTATACAGAGGGAAACAACAATATCCTACAGTGTTAGTTAGGACTGCAACACTCAATAGTATTGCCCATAATGTTAAATTGAGAGATTTATTTTTCTCAATCAATCTTCAAACATTCAAATCACTCAGATACACTTGCTGGTTATATATTTGGATTCAGAATGCTTTACTCTGCATGAAATCCAGTAATCCATGCAAAATATTTCTATTCTGATTCGAAATAAAGCACTGTATTTTGAAATCTGGATTTGATGTCTGGATCTCCCAGTCCACTTCAACCTTCTGAAATTGCTATTTGCTGAGGAAAAGTTCTACATGCGCCAGCTACCATTCAGTGCCGGCTACAAAGGCTGGCCCACCACCCTATCTTATATGGGATCATCTCACGTTTTTTTCCTGCAGGCTATATGTTAAATTCCCGAGACGCCATTTATCCCCTATTTCCCGAGCAGCGACTGAGAGACTGCTGGGGAATCTCCTCCTGACATTGCCCTTGTATCTTTGTGTTCCTGTTCACCCACTGCTGTCAGCCCACTTGGCCATAATTTATGAGGTGATTTGGAGTTGAAGGGGAGGGGTGAGGGGTAGTTTAGTGAGTGAGTGAAATGGGGGAGGTGGTTGGGAAGAGCGGCTGCTGGCAGAGTGAGTGGGAAAGGGGAGTTGGGAAATGAGATTGCTGAGTGTGGGAGAGGAGCTGGAAAGATGTGTGTTTGTTTGTGTGTGTGTGTGTGTGTTTGTATGTGTATTTGTGTGTGTCTGATTGTGTGTGTGTATATTTTGTGTGTGTGTATGTTTGGTCTGTGTGTGTGTCTGGGTGTGTTTGTGTGGTTGATTCTGTGTCTGTGTGTGTGTGTGTGTTTGATTGTGTTTGTGTGTGGGTGTGTTTGGTGTGCGTTTGATTGTGTGTTTGTGTGTGTGTTTGATTGTGTGTGTGTTTGATTGTGTGTGTGTGCGTGGGTGTGTTTGGTGTGCGTTTGATTGTGTGCCTGTGTGTGTTTGATTCTGTGTGTGTTTGATTGTGTGTGTGTGCCTGGTATGTGTGTGTGTGTGTTTGATTGGATGTGTGTGTTTGATTGGGTGTGTGTGTGTTTGATTGGGTGTGTGTGTGTTTGATTGGGTGTTTGATTGTATGTGTGTGTGTATGTGTTTGTGTGTGTGTGTTTGATTGTGTGTGTGTGTTTGATTGGGTGTGGGTGTGTTTGTGTGTGTGTCTGTGTGTTTGTGTGTGTGGGTGTGTTTGTGTGTGTGGGTGTATTTGGTGTGCGTTTGATTGTGTGTGTGTGTGTTTGATTGGGTGTGTGTGTTTGATTGGGTGTGTGTGTTTGATTGGCTGTGTGTGTGTTTGATTGGGTGTTTGATTCTGTGTGTGTGTATGTGTTTGTGTGTGTGTGTTTGATTGTGTGTGTGTGTTTGATTGGGTGTGGGTGTGTTTGTGTGTGTCTGTGTGTGTGTGGGTGTGTTTGTGTGTGTGGGTGTGTTTGTGTGTGTGTGTGTGTTTGGTGTGCGTTTGATTGTGTGTGTGTGTGTTTGATTGGGTGTGTGTGTTTGATTGGGTGTGTGCGTGTTTGATTGTGTATGTGTTTGTGTGTGTGTGTTTGATTGTGTGTGTGTCTTTGATTGGGTGTGGGTGTGTTTGTGTGTGTGTCTGTGTGTGTGTGTTTGTGTGTGTGGGTGTGTTTGGTGTGTGTTTGATTGTGTGTGTGTGTGTTTGATTGGGTGTGTGCGTGTTTGATTGTGTGTGTGTTTGATTGTGCATGTGTTTGATTGTGTGTGTGTGTGTTTGATTGGGTGCGTGTGTGTTTGATTGGGTGCGTGTGTGTTTGATTGTGTGTGTGTGTTTGGGTGTGTGTATGTTTGATTGTGTGTGTGTGTGATTTTGATTGTGGGTGTATGTGTTTGTGTGTGTGTGTGTGTGTTTGTGTCTATGTGTGTGTTTGTGTGTGTGTGTGTTTGATTGTGTGTGTGTTTGATTGCGTGTGTATGTGCATGTGTTTGATTGTGTGTGTGTGTGTTTGATTGGGGGGGGGTTTGATTGTGTGTGTGTTTGATTGTGTGTGTGTTTGGGTGTGTATATGTTTGATTGTGTGTGCGTGATTTTGATTGTGTATGTGTATGTGTTTGTGTGTGTGTGTGTTTGTGTCTATGTGTGTGTGTGTGTTTGTGTGTGTGTTTGTGTGTGTGTTTGTGTGTGTGTGGTGGGAAGCAACGCGGAGTGTCCAAGGGATCAGTCATGGAGGCAGACTTTAAGTAATGTAAATTATGGGCTGGATTCTCCATCCTGAGACTGTGGGCGGGATTTCCTGACCAAGCCGTGTGTTTTTCGGCGGCGGACCATCAGCCCGATTTATTGGCCCTGCTGTTGTCAACGGGATTTCTCGGTGACTGCACCCCTCATCGAAGGGAATCCTGTGCGCTAGCGTGGGACGGAATATCCCGCCAGTGTGAACAGCCGGTGAATCGTGTCCTAAGTGCTCCTGCCAGAGTAGAAAGGGTCCTGGAGGGATGCCCAGGACTGATTCCCTCTCCTTTTCCATGAAAATCTATGCATGGAAGAGAGCTTGCGGGAATCTATCGGAATCCCGGTATCAGGCCACCATTATGAGTGGCCAGCCCAATACTGAAGTCTGGTAGCTTGTACCCCTCCCCACAATGCAAATCCTCCCCCCCACCCAGCTGAAAAGTAGGGGCATCCTCCCCTCCACAACCACAGGAATAATGCGTCACCCCCCACAGCATGCACGCATGAGGGTGACCCGACCCCCTTCGCACCCCCCCAACAGAAACCTTCCATCAGACCTACAACAAGGCCCCCATCATTCCTCCGACAGAGACCAACCAATAGAAATCCCCTTCAGAAGGGTAAACCAGCCAGTAGGGTGAAAGGTCACTGCATTTTCACTTCCCCTTTCCTAACTACTGGCTACATACGCAACAGCATCCGCTCCGTCGATGCCTTTAGGAATCCCGTGATTCTTGGCTTCTGTCCCCGGGAGCGATTCTCCAGGTCCTCCACCTTCTCCTTTTAACAGCTTCTGAGCCTCCTGCATCACACCTATTTCAGCCGCCAACGAGGCAAGCTGCTCCTCGTGCTCCCCCGCCGACTCCACTTTCCGAATAGTCTGACCTTGGGACTCCAGCCTCTGCTCCACGCGGTGAATTCCCGCTTTTAACGGTTCCACTGCCTTGGTTAGGTCATTCTGGGCCTCCCTTTGCCGGCTGGACTTTTCATTTAAAAAGTCCACCAGTTGCTGTGTTGACAATTGGGCAAGGCAGACTCTTTTGCCATCCGCCATCTTGACCTGTGGCGCACGAAGATTGTCTTGCTTTAACTGTTTCCTTCTTCTCACCCACTCTTGGTCCGTGGATCCATCCACCAGCCCCACCAGTCTCCAGTCACCCTGCACCTTCTTTCCATAAAACATCCACCCTACCCTGCAAAGGGGGAAAAGGTACAAAAAAACAGCCTCGAGCGGGAGTTGCCAATTTTGCGACCTCTCACACCATGTCCGCCAACGGTAGTCCCATTTGCATCTTCCCACCGACACGGGCACGTCACTCGTTGCTGCCACCCATGGGGGACCAGAGCATCGGAAAGGGCACCAATCCCGTTTTTAGGCCGATGCTCAATTCTCTGCCGGATGTGGAAAACCTGTACCGGCGGTGGGTGACGGAGAATCTATCTCTATGTGGAATATTGCACGGGTCTAGTTTTTAGACTAACTGGTCCCACTTAAATGCCGCCATTTCCAGTCAAAGTACTCTACCCGTGGGGAAGTCAGTCAGATCTAGAAAGCATGCAGGAGCAGTGGAAACTGTAATGTTCCACATCATAGTAAAACTCCAGGTCACAGACATGCACCAGGTTGAGTTTGTGATAAATACACAGCTAGTTCAGGAATCTAGAAATCCTCAAAGGCACAATGATGGAAACAAAAGTTGGTGACATTGAGCAGGAAATTCAAGTGCTGTACTCAGTCAGAGAGCAAGAAAAACATGATAAGGAAGATGAGGGTGATAGAGCCCACACCTGCAGCCATGTCCATTATCTCAGGAGAGAAGTCCCAGAGTTACTCTCCCTTTTGCAAAACCACGTGAAACTGACTAGCAACTTCAATAAAAATATTCCAGTGTTCGGTCAAGTTAGTGTTTGGCTGGAATATGATGATACATAGATACATAGGACATACAGCGCAATGGGAGGCCATTCGGCCCATCGAGTCTGCACCGACCCACTTAAGCCCTCACTTACACCCTATCCCCATAACCCAATAACCCCATCTAACCTTTTTGGACATTAAGGGCAATTTATCATGGCCAATCCACCTAATCTGCACGTCTTTGGACTGTGGGAGGAAACCGGAGCACCCGGAGGAAACCCAACCAGACACAGGGAGAACGTGCAGACTCTGCATGTTCCCAGCAGGGAATCGAACCTGGGACCCTGGCTATGTGAAGCCACAGTGCTAACCACGTGTGCTACAGTGCTGCCCATGATGTATCCCATTACAGTGTAGTAGGCAAGCGGTAGTAATGTTTTGGTGGTCTTAAGAAGATAAGTTAAAACTGGATTGAGTTATTTACAGTAGGGATCAGTAAGAGCAAGCTGACATTGGGGAAGTGCTGGAAAAGCACAAAATAGTCTTTGAACAGGGTGGACCAAATGATAGAATAAGCCTTCAGCACAATATTAAATCATGTAATTCAGCAGGCTATGCAAATGCAGACTTTCTGTTGAGATACCCTGTGCTGACTGACTAATTCGCAGCCACTGAACTACCTGTGAATTTCTTTGCCTAGAGAAATAACATGTCAGGGTCTGCCAGAGACGTTGGTGAAGAAACTCGCAAGAGTGCAGTGCTCAGTAAAGTGCCCAATCGTGTCCTGAATGGCTGGCCGAAACAGTTCACTGATGAGAAATTGCAGGAGCAATTTATACATAGATATTAACTGAATATAGATGAAGGCTGTCTCTGATACGTTTTTAAAGTCAGTATTCCATCCAGGTCTAGAAAGGAATTGTTAGAAGAATTTCATCAAGGGCACACAAGGAGAGTGTGTAAGAAAGCAGTAGCAAGTAGCAACAGATAAAGATATTGAAGAGTCTTGAAAAGTTTGAAGTGTGATTCAGAATGAGAAATTATTCAAATAATGTTTCTTTCATTCCATGAAAACTGTGGGAACAAATACATGTCAGTTTCTTTGGAGTGGAAAGGGAAACAGTACCGTGTTTTGGTAGTTTTGAGGAAGGATTAGTTGGCAATCTAATTGTGAGAGAACCCTTGGGGATGAGTGACCATAATGTGGTAGAATTATTTATCAAGCTAAATTGTGGGGTAGTTTATTCTGAGTCCAGGGTCCTGAACCTCAATAAAGGTAATGATGATGGTTGAGGTATGAGCTGGCTGTGACGGTCTCAGAAACATTACTGAAAAGAAGGACAGCAGACAGGCAACAGCAGATATTCAAGGAGCGAATAGGTGAATGCCAAAATGTGTTTATTCCTATTTGGTGCAAGAGTAGAAAGGGAACTGTGGCCAAGATAGTATCAGATTCAACAAATACAAATTAGCCAGAAAAAGCAACAGACCTGAGGATTGGAACAGTTTAAAATTCAGCAAAGGCAGACTAAGGGATCGGAAGAAGGGGAAAATACAACTTGAAAGTAAACTAGCAGGGAACATAAAAACTGAACGTAAAAATTTCTATAGATATGTAAAGAGAAAAAGATTACTAAAATAACTAATATAGATCCCTTACAGTCAGAAACAGGAGAATTTAGAACAGGGAACAAAGAAATGGCTGAGGAACTAAATTCATACTTTGCTTCTGTCTTCACCAAGGAAGACATAAAGAATGTACCGGAAGTTCTGAGAAGCACAAGTTTCAGTGAGGAACTGAAGGAAATTAGTATTAGTAAAGAAATGATTTTGGGGAAATTAATGGGATTGAAGGCGGACAAATCTCCAGGGCCTGATAATCTTCATCCCAGAGTACTTAAGGAAATGGCCATAGAAATAGTAGATCCATCGGTGGTCATTTTCCAAAATTCTTTGGACTCTAGAATGGTTCCTACAGATTGGAGGATAGCGAATGTAACCCTGCTATTCAAAAAGGGAGCTGGAGAGAAAACAGGGAACTATAGACCAGTGAGCCTAACATCAGTAGTAGGGAAGTTGCTGGAGTCAATTATCAAGGATTTCATAGCAGAGCATGTGGAAAGCAGTGGTGTAATCAAGTTAGCATGGATTTACGAAAGGAAAATCATGCTTGACAAATCTACTAGAATTCTTTGAAGACGTTAATAGTAGAGATGACCAGGCAAAATCGGTGAATGCGGTTTATTTAGATTTTCAGAAGGCTTTTGACAAGGTCTCGCATAGCAGATTAATATGTAAAGTTAAAGCGTGTGGGATTACGGACAGTGACTTGAGATGGATAGAAAGCTGGTTAGCAGACAGGAAGCAATCAAGTTGGAATAAATGGGTCTTTTTCTGTTTGGCAGGCAGTGTCTATTAGGGTACCGCATGGATCTGTGCTGGGACCATAACTGTTCACATTATATATTGATGATTTGGACGAGGGAACTAAATGTATTATCTCCAAATTTGCAGATGATATAAAGTTGGTTGGGAGGGTGAGCTGTGAGGAGGATGCAGAGATGCCTCAGTGTGATTTGGACAGGCTGAGTGAGTGGGTATATGCATGGCAGATGCAGTATAATGTGGATAAATGTGAGGTTATCCGCTTGGGTAGCAAAAATTGAGAGGGGTTGATATTTAGCGAGATCTTGGTGTGCATCAGTCGCTGAAAGTAAGTGCGCAGGTACACAGCAAGAGGATTTGAGTACAGGAATAGAGATGCTTTACTGCAATTGTATAAGGCATTGGTGAGGCCACATCTGGAGTATTGTGTGCAGTTTTGGTGTCCTTATCTGAGAGGGATGTTCTTGCTATGGAGGGAGTGCAGCGAAGGTTTACCAGGCTGCTTCCTGGGATGGCCGGACTGTCATATGAGGAGAGACTAAGTCGGTTAGGATTATATTTATTGGAGTTTAGAAGTGTGAGAGGGGATCTCATAGAAACTTACAAAATTCTAGCAGGATTAGACAGGGTAGATTCAGAAAGAATGGTCCAGATGATGGAGGAGTCCAGAACTAGAGGTCATAGTTTGAGGATAAGGGGTAAACCTTTTAAGACAGGTGAGGAGAAATTTCTTCACCCAGAGAGTGGTGAATCTGTGGAATTCACTCCCACAGAAGGTAGTTGAGGCCAAAACGTTGTGTAATTTCAAGAAGGAATTTGACATGGCTCTTGGGGGTAAAGGTGACATTCCTCAGCTTTGAATTTCTCTGCATGGCACACAAGGTTGGTCTTTATTTCGTGGATATTGCAATTCAGAACCCAATCTGCAACAATATAGTGCATTTTTAAATGACTTCTAGATTGGCACAGTGAGTTCCAACCGCAAATACTCATTGAGTTTCCAACTTTGCAATGAGCTTTTGTGGAGAGAGGGAGGGATAACGTGGTATGAGGTCTTAAGCAGTTCCTGTCCGCCATCTAGTGGGTGTTTATGGAACAGCACTGGCAGAGATGGGAGCAGACACACATACAGCTGTGAAAAGGTGAGGGAAAACAAAAAAGGACACTTTTTTAAAGATTCATCCAGTTTAGTGCACATGTCAAGCAATAGCAGAAGATTCATTGGACGTGATTTAACAGAAACATGTGACGGGATTCTCTGTGAATCGGCGCGATGGCCCGAACTCGGCGCCAAAAATGACGCGAATCACTCCGGCGTCGGGCCCCCCGAAACGTCACAAATTCTCCGGCCGGGAATGGGCTAGTAGAGGCGTGACGCCATTCGCGATGGCGTCACCCGTCACGGACGCACGCGGCATCACTGCACACAAGCCGCACCCCCCCCCCCGGAGACTCGGCAAAATGGCTAACTGCTGTGCAGCGCCAACTGAGACCCCCCACTGCATACCCCCCTTTCCCCCTGACCCCATCCCCCCTGCCCCACCCCCCCCTTCCCCCATATCCACCTTCCCCCAAATCCCCCCGTCCCCCATATCCCCCTTCCCCATATCCCCATTCCACCATATCCCCCATACCCCCCCTTCCACCATATCCCCCCATATCCCCTTCCCCATATCCCCCCATATCCCCCTTCCCCATATCCCCCCTTCCCCATATCCCCCTCCCCATAACCCCCTTCCCCATATCCCCCCTTCCCCCATATCCCCCCTTCCTCCATATCCCCTTCCCCATATCCCCCTCCCCATAACCCCCTTCCCCCATATCCCCCCATATTCCCCCTTCCCCCATAACCCCTTCCCCTATCCCCCGTTCGCCCATATCCCCTTCTCCCTATCCCCCCTTCACCCATATACCCTTCCCCTATATGCCCCCTTCCCCCATATGCCCCCTTCCCCCATGTCCCCCATGTCCCCCACCCCCCTTCCCCCATTCCCCATATTCCCCCTCGCCTCATATCCCCCTCCCCACATCCCCCATATCCCCTTCCCCCTTATCCCCCCTTTACCCTATCCCCTTCCCCCATATCCCCTTCCCCCATATCCCCCGTTCCCCCATATCCCCCCTTCCCCCATATCCTCCCTTCCCAATATCCCCCGTCCCCATTGCCCCATATCCCCCTTCCCCCATATCCCCCGTTTCCCCATATCCCCTTCCCCCATGTCCCCCATAACCCCTTCCCCCATTACCCTGATATTCCCCCTTCCCCCATATCCCCCCCTTCCCCCATATCCCCATCCCCATTTGCCCATATCGCCCCTTCCCCATATCCCCCTTCCCCCATATCCCTCTTCCCCCATATCCCCCCTTCCCCCATACCCCCCTTACCACATATCCCCCCTTGCCCCATATCCCCCTTCCCCCATTCCCCCCATATTCCTCCCTCCCCCATATTCAGGGGCTGTTTAGCACAGGGCTAAATCGCTGGCTTTGAAAGCAGACCAAGGCAGGCCAGCAGCACGGTTCAATTCCCGTAACAGCCTCCCCGAACAGGCGCTAGAATGTGGCGACTAGGGGCTTTTCACAGTAACTTCATTTGAAGCCTACTTGTGACAATAAGCGATTTTCATTTCATTTTCCTCCGTCCCCCCCATATCCCCCCTCCCCCCATATCCCCCCTCCCCATATCCCTCTTCCCCCATATCCCCTTCCCCATATCCCCCTCCCCCCAAATCACCCCTCCCCCAT
Source organism: Scyliorhinus torazame (assembly GCF_047496885.1). Taxonomy (NCBI): domain Eukaryota; kingdom Metazoa; phylum Chordata; class Chondrichthyes; order Carcharhiniformes; family Scyliorhinidae; genus Scyliorhinus; species Scyliorhinus torazame. The sequence goes on along the minus strand of NC_092707.1, from coordinate 36,213,767 downwards.
AATCCCCTATTTCCCTTCCCCCATATCCCCCCTTCACCCAGATCCCCCATATCCCCCTTCCCCCATATCCCCCCGGAGGATATGGGGGAAGGGGGATCTGGGGGAAGGGTAATATGGGGGAAGGGGAGATATGGGGGAAGAGAAATGGGAGATTATGGGGGGTGGGTGATTTGGGGGGAAGGGGGATATGGGGGACATGGGGGACATGACACTGACACACAGGCCAGTGACGCACAGGACACTGACGCACAGGACACTGACACACAGGACACTGACGCACAGGACACTGACGCACAGGACACTGACGCACAGGACACTGACACACAGGACACTGACACACAGGCCAGTGACGCACAGGACACTGACGCACAGGACACTGACACACAGGACACTGACGCACAGGACACTGACACACAGGACACTGACGCACAGGACACTGACGCACAGGACACTGACACACAGGACACTGACACACAGGACACTGACGCACAGGACACTGACGCACAGGACACTGACACACAGGACACTGACGCACAGGACACTGACACACAGGACACTGACGCACAGGACACTGACACACAGGACACTGACACACAGGACACTGACGCACAGGACACTAACACACAGGACACTGACGCACAGGACACTGACACACAGGACACTGACGCACAGGACACTGACACACAGGACACTGACGCACAGGACACTGACACACAGGACACTGACGCACAGGACACTGACACACAGGCCAGTGACGCACAGGACAGTGACGCACAGGACACTGACACACAGGACACTGACGCACAGGACACTGACACACAGGACACTGACGCACAGGACACTGACACACAGGACACTGACGCACAGGACACTGACACACAGGACACTGACGCTCAGGACACTGACACACAGGACACTGACGCACAGGACACTGACGCACAGGACACTGACGCACAGGCCAGTGACGCACAGGACACTGACACACAGGACACTGACGCACAGGACACTGACGCACAGGACACTGACGCACAGGACACTGACACACAGGACACTGACGCACAGGACACTGACGCACAGGACACTGACGCACAGGACACTGACACACAGGCCAGTGACGCACAGGACACTGACACACAGGCCAGTGACGCACAGAACACTGACACACAGGACACTGACGCACAGGACACTGACACACAGGACACTGACGCACAGGACACTGACACACAGGACACTGACGCACAGGACACTGACACACAGGACACTGACGCACAGGACACTGACACACAGGACACTGACGCACAGGACACTGACACACAGGCCAGTGACGCACAGGACAGTGACGCACAGGACACTGACACACAGGACACTGACGCACAGGACACTGACACACAGGACACTGACGCACAGGACACTGACACACAGGACACTGACGCACAGGACACTGACACACAGGACACTGACGCTCAGGGCACCGACACACAGGACACTGACGCTCAGGACACTGACACACAGGACACTGACGCACAGGACACTGACGCACAGGACACTGACGCACAGGCCAGTGACGCACAGGACACTGACACACAGGACACTGACGCACAGGACACTGACGCACAGGCCAGTGACGCACAGGACACTGACGCACACGACACTGACGCACAGGACACTGATGCACAGGACACTGATGCACAGGACACTGACGCACAGGCTAGTGACGCACAGGACACTGACGCACAGGACACTGACGCACAGGACACTGACACACAGGCCAGTGACGCACAGTACTGACACACAGGACACTGACGCACAGGACACTGACGCACAGGACACTGACACACAGGCCAGTGACGCACAGGACACTGACGCACAGGGCACTGACACACAGGCCAGTGATGCACAGGACACTGACACACAGGCCAGTGACGCACAGGACACTGACACACAGGCCAGTGACGCACAGGACACTGACGCACAGGCCAGTGACGCACAGGACACTGACACACAGGCCAGTGACGCACAGGACACTGACACACAGGCCAGTGACGCACAGGACACTGACACACAGGCCAGTGACGCACAGGACACTGACGCACAGGACACTGACGCACAGGACACTGACACACAGGACACTGACACACAGGCCAGTGACGCACAGGACACTGACACACAGGCCAGTGACGCACAGGACACTGACACACAGGCCAGTGACGCACAGGACACTGACGCACAGGACACTGACACACAGGCCAGTGACGCACAGGACACTGACACACAGGCCAGTGACGCACAGGACACTGACACACAGGCCAGTGACGCACAGGACACTGACACACAGGCCAGTGACGCACAGGACACTGACGCACAGGACACTGACACACAGGACACTGACGCACAGGACACTGACGCACAGGACACTGACGCACAGGACACTGACACACAGGACACTGACGCTCAGGACACTGACGCACAGGACACTGACGCACAGGACACTGACGCACAGGACACTGACACACAGGACACTGACACACAGGACACTGACGCACAGGACACTGACGCACAGGACACTGACGCACAGGACACTGACGCACAGGACACTGACGCACAGGACACTGACGCACAGGACACTGACGCACAGGACACTGACGCACAGGACACTGACACACAGGACACTGACACACAGGCCAGTGACGCACAGGACACTGACGCACAGGACACTGACGCACAGGACACTGACGCACAGGACACTGACGCACAGGACACTGACGCACAGGACACTGACACACAGGCCAGTGACGCACAGGACACTGACACACAGGCCAGTGACGCACAGGACACTGACACACAGGACACTGACGCACAGGACACTGACACACAGGACACTGACGCACAGGACACTGACACACAGGACACTGACGCACAGGACACTGACACACAGGACACTGACGCACAGGACACTGACACACAGGACACTGACGCACAGGACACTGACACACAGGACACTGACGCACAGGACACTGACACACAGGACACTGACGCACAGGACACTGACACACAGGCCAGTGACGCACAGGACACTGACACACAGGCCAGTGACGCACAGGACACTGACACACAGGACACTGACGCACAGGACACTGACACACAGGACACTGACGCACAGGACACTGACACACAGGACACTGACGCACAGGACACTGACACACAGGACACTGACGCACAGGCCAGTGACGCACAGGACAGTGACGCACAGGACACTGACACACAGGACACTGACGCACAGGACACTGACACACAGGACACTGACGCACAGGACACTGACACACAGGACACTGACGCACAGGACACTGACACACAGGGCACTGACGCTCAGGACACTGACACACAGGACACTGACGCACAGGACACTGACGCACAGGACACTGACACACAGGCCAGTGACGCACAGGACACTGACGCACAGGACACTGACGCACAGGACACTGACGCACAGGACACTGACGCACAGGACACTGACACACAGGCCAGTGACGCACAGGACACTGACACACAGGACACTGACACACAGGCCAGTGACGCACAGGACACTGACACACAGGACACTGACGCACAGGACACTGACACACAGGACACTGACGCACAGGACACTGACACACAGGACACTGACACACAGGACACTGACACACAGGCCAGTGACGCACAGGACACTGACACACAGGACACTGACACACAGGACACTGACACACAGGACACTGACACACAGGCCAGTGACGCACAGGACACTGACACACAGGACACTGACGCACAGGACACTGACACACAGGACACTGACGCACAGGACACTGACACACAGGACACTGACGCACAGGACACTGACACACAGGACACTGACGCACAGGACACTGACACACAGGACACTGACGCACAGGACACTGACACACAGGCCAGTGACGCACAGGACAGTGACGCACAGGACACTGACACACAGGACACTGACGCACAGGACACTGACGCACAGGACACTGACGCACAGGCCAGTGACGCACAGGACACTGACGCACAGGACACTGACGCACAGGACACTGACGCACAGGACACTGACACACAGGCCAGTGACGCACAGGACACTGACACACAGGCCAGTGACGCACAGGACACTGACACACAGGACACTGACGCACAGGACACTGACACACAGGACACTGACGCACAGGACACTGACACACAGGACACTGACGCACAGGACACTGACACACAGGACACTGACGCACAGGACACTGACACACAGGACACTGACGCACAGGACACTGACACACAGGCCAGTGACGCACAGGACAGTGACGCACAGGACACTGACACACAGGACACTGACGCACAGGACACTGACACACAGGACACTGACGCACAGGACACTGACACACAGGACACTGACGCACAGGACACTGACACACAGGACACTGACGCTCAGGACACTGACACACAGGACACTGACGCACAGGACACTGACGCACAGGACACTGACGCACAGGCCAGTGACGCACAGGACACTGACACACAGGACACTGACGCACAGGACACTGACGCACAGGCCAGTGACGCACAGGACACTGACGCACACGACACTGACGCACAGGACACTGATGCACAGGACACTGATGCACAGGACACTGACGCACAGGCTAGTGACGCACAGGACACTGACGCACAGGACACTGACGCACAGGACACTGACACACAGGCCAGTGACGCACAGTACTGACACACAGGACACTGTCGCACAGGACACTGACGCACAGGACACTGACACACAGGCCAGTGACGCACAGGACACTGACGCACAGGGCACTGACACACAGGCCAGTGACGCACAGGACACTGACACACAGGCCAGTGATGCACAGGACACTGACACACAGGCCAGTGACGCACAGGACACTGACGCACAGGCCAGTGACGCACAGGACACTGACACACAGGCCAGTGACGCACAGGACACTGACACACAGGCCAGTGACGCACAGGACACTGACACACAGGCCAGTGACGCACAGGACACTGACGCACAGGACACTGACGCACAGGACACTGACACACAGGACACTGACAAACAGGCCAGTGACGCACAGGACACTGACACACAGGCCAGTGACGCACAGGACACTGACACACAGGCCAGTGACGCACAGGACACTGACGCACAGGACACTGATGCACAGGCCAGTGACGCACAGGACACTGACACACAGGCCAGTGACGCACAGGACACTGACACACAGGCCAGTGACGCACAGGACACTGACACACAGGCCAGTGACGCACAGGACACTGACGCACAGGACACTGACACACAGGACACTGACACACAGGACACTGACGCACAGGACACTGACGCACAGGACACTGACGCACAGGACACTGACGCACAGGACACTGACACACAGGACACTGACACACAGGCCAGTGACGCACAGGACACTGACGCACAGGACACTGACGCACAGGACACTGACGCACAGGACACTGACGCACAGGACACTGACACACAGGCCAGTGACGCACAGGACACTGACACACAGGCCAGTGACGCACAGGACACTGACACACAGGACACTGACGCACAGGACACTGACACACAGGACACTGACGCACAGGACACTGACACACAGGACACTGACGCACAGGACACTGACACACAGGACACTGACGCACAGGACACTGACACACAGGACACTGACGCACAGGACACTGACACACAGGCCAGTGACGCACAGGACAGTGACGCACAGGACACTGACACACAGGACACTGACACACAGGACACTGACGCACAGGACACTGACACACAGGACACTGACGCACAGGACACTGACACACAGGACACTGACGCTCAGGACACTGACACACAGGACACTGACGCACAGGACACTGACGCACAGGACACTGACGCACAGGCCAGTGACGCACAGGACACTGACGCACAGGACACTGACGCACAGGACACTGACACACAGGACACTGACGCACAGGACACTGACACACAGGACACTGACGCACAGGACACTGACGCACAGGACACTGACGCACAGGACACTGACACACAGGACACTGACACACAGGCCAGTGACGCACAGGACACTGACGCACAGGACACTGACGCACAGGACACTGACGCACAGGACACTGACGCACAGGACACTGACGCACAGGACACTGACACACAGGCCAGTGACGCACAGGACACTGACACACAGGCCAGTGACGCACAGGACACTGACACACAGGACACTGACGCACAGGACACTGACACACAGGACACTGACGCACAGGACACTGACACACAGGACACTGACGCACAGGACACTGACACACAGGACACTGACGCACAGGACACTGACACACAGGACACTGACGCACAGGACACTGACACACAGGCCAGTGACGCACAGGACAGTGACGCACAGGACACTGACACACAGGACACTGACACACAGGACACTGACGCACAGGACACTGACACACAGGACACTGACGCACAGGACACTGACACACAGGACACTGACGCTCAGGACACTGACACACAGGACACTGACGCACAGGACACTGACGCACAGGACACTGACGCACAGGCCAGTGACGCACAGGACACTGACGCACAGGACACTGACGCACAGGACACTGACGCACAGGACACTGACGCACAGGACACTGACACACAGGCCAGTGACGCACAGGACACTGACACACAGGCCAGTGACGCACAGGACACTGACGCACAGGACACTGACACACAGGACACTGACGCACAGGACACTGACACACAGGACACTGACGCACAGGACACTGACACACAGGCCAGTGACGCACAGGACACTGACGCACAGGGCACTGACACACAGGCCACTGACGCACAGGACACTGACACACAGGCCAGTGACGCACAGGACACTGACACACAGGCCAGTGACGCACAGGACACTGACGCACAGGCCAGTGACGCACAGGACACTGACACACAGGCCAGTGACGCACAGGACACTGACACACAGGCCAGTGACGCACAGGACACTGACACACAGGCCAGTGACGCACAGGACACTGACGCACAGGACACTGACGCACAGGACACTGACACACAGGACACTGACACACAGGCCAGTGACGCACAGGACACTGACGCACACGACACTGACGCACAGGACACTGATGCACAGGACACTGATGCACAGGACACTGACGCACAGGACACTGACACACAGGCCAGTGACGCACAGGACACTGACGCACAGGACACTGACGCACAGGACACTGACGCACAGGCCAGTGACGCACAGGACACTGACACACAGGCCAGTGACGCACAGGACACTGACACACAGGCCAGTGACGCACAGGACACTGACACACAGGCCAGTGACGCACAGGACACTGACGCACAGGACACTGACGCACAGGACACTGACACACAGGACACTGACACACAGGCCAGTGACGCACAGGACACTGACGCACACGACACTGACGCACAGGACACTGATGCACAGGACACTGATGCACAGGACACTGACGCACAGGCTAGTGACGCACAGGACACTGACGCACAGGACACTGACGCACAGGACACTGACACACAGGCCAGTGACGCACAGTACTGACACACAGGACACTGACGCACAGGACACTGACGCACAGGACACTGACACACAGGCCAGTGACGCACAGGACAGTGACGCACAGGACACTGACACACAGGACACTGACGCACAGGACAGTGACGCACAGGACACTGACACACAGGACACTGATATTCCCCCTCAGCAGGCAATGGCCCAGTCTCAGCAGGCAATGGCCCAGTCTCTGCAGGCCATCGCTGAGGGCATCGTCGCCATTGCCCAGGTGCTGGCCGGCGTCGCCCAGACACAGACAGGGATGGCCAACTCCCTGAGCTCCATGGCTGCAAACTTGCAGACCCTTGTTGATACCAGGGCGGGCCTCCAGGACTGGCAGCGCCAGGTGTCAGGGAAGCATCGGATGGTCGGTCCATTCGCATCCCTGACCCATGTAGAGGCCCGGGGGACATTGGGCACCCCGAGGGAGGAGGAGGTGCTGGGGCCAGTTCTGGGTCCCGCTGTAAGGGAGGCCCGGAACACAGCGACACCTCGGACAACCCCCCTTCCGTCCCAGGTGCATCTGGTGGGCAACGGGCAGGACAGGCTGGCAGCTCGCCATCCCAGTCGCCCGAGCCGCAGCCTGGCCCATCTAGGCCGGGCCGCCCCAGGAAACGGCCGCCAAAGGGGTCCCTAGTCACAGGGCAGGAATCACAGGAGTGATGCACTACCAATTACGACGAGACGAGAGTAGAATGTAATTGAGGCTTTATTACACAGAGATGTGTGGCCTCCTACAGCAGCTTACAAAATGGCTGCTGTTCGGAGAGCACACACATTTATACTCCGCCTCCTGGGCGGAGCCAGCAACCAGGGATCTACCCCCGTACCTGTAGGACACAGGCCTTACCGTAATACCCATATATACAATATAATTCAACAGTGGTGACTACCACAAGGAGTCCACCTCCAGTTCTGCTGCACCGTCTGGGGAACCTAGATGTAGTCAAAGGGCCCGTAAGGCCAAAACATTAGACACCGAGTAAGTTGGCACGGGTGCAGGGCACAGATTAGTTCTGGGACTAGGGCACGTGTATGAACTGTTTGTTATTAAAATCACCTTCACACCTACAGAAGCTGCCTTTGTGCTCTGTCCGATGCGTGCGGGTGTGAGGTGAGCGCCAGTGGGTGTGTGAGGGGTGATAGAACGTCGGCCTCAGGTGAGTGTGCCCCCCCTCCCCCCGAGTCGCCCTCGCCATCCCCCCGGGCAGACGCCGGGACCGTGCGCTGCAGTGTCACGGCCGCATGCAGGGATGGTCCGGGTGGAGGGTGGTACTGTGGCCATGAGTCAGACATTGTCCAACGATGTAGAGCCCAGAGCTCATCGCAGAGTGGGTTGTAATCATCCTCCATGGCCTGCGATAGACACGGGGACCGTGTGAGCCCGGCCCGTTGTGCCGCAGGTGGATGTACAATAGAGGGGTGGTGTGCATGCGGGTGGGGTGAGGGTGGTTGGTGTTGGGTGGGCGGGGTGAGGGTGGTTGGTGTTGGGTGGGTAGGGTGAGGGTAGTTGGTGTTGGGTGGGTGGGGTGAGGGTGGTTGGTGTTGGGTGGGTAGGGTGAGGGTAGTTGGTGTTGGGTGGGTGGGGTGCGGGTGGTTGGTGTTGGGTGGGCGGGGTGAGGGTGGTTGGTGTTGGGTGGGTAGGGTGAGGGTAGTTGGTGTTGGGTGGGTGGGGTGAGGGTGGTTGGTGTTGGGTGGGTAGGGTGAGGGTGGTTGGTGTTGGGTGGGTAGGGTGAGGGTGGTTGGTGTTGGGTGGGCGGGGTGAGGGTGGTTGGTGTTGGGTGGGTAGGGTGAGGGTGGTTGGTGTTGGGTGGGCGGGGTGAGGGTGGTTGGTGTTGGGTGGGTAGGGTGAGGGTAGTTGGTGTTAGGTGGGTAGGGTGAGGGTAGTTGGTGTTGGGTGGGCGGGGTGAGGGTGGTTGGTGTTGGGTGGGTGAGGTGAGGGTGGTTGGTGTTGGGTGGGTAGGGTGAGGGTAGTTGGTGTTGGGTGGGCGGGGTGAGGGTGGTTGGTGTTGGGTGGGTAGGGTGAGGGTAGTTGGTGTTAGGTGGGTAGGGTGAGGGTAGTTGGTGTTGGGTGGGCGGGGTGAGGGTGGTTGGTGTTGGGTGGGTGAGGTGAGGGTGGTTGGTGTTGGGTGGGTAGGGTGAGGGTAGTTGGTGTTGGGTGGGCGGGGTGAGGGTGGTTGGTGTTGGGTGGGTAGGGTGAGGGTAGTTGGTGTTAGGTGGGTAGGGTGAGGGTAGTTGGTGTTGGGTGGGCGGGGTGAGGGTGGTTGGTGTTGGGTGGGTGAGGTGAGGGTGGTTGGTGTTGGGTGGGTAGGGTGAGGGTAGTTGGTGTTGGGTGGGCGGGGTGAGGGTGGTTGGTGTTGGGTGGGTAGGGTGAGGGTAGTTGGTGTTGGGTGGGCGGGGTGAGGGTGGTTGGTGTTGGGTGGGTGAGGTGAGGGTGGTAGGCTGGTGCCGTGGTTTGCAGTCTGTGCACGTCCCCCTAGTCCGTGAACTGGGCGGCTATCAGCCTGTCCCGGGCCCGCTGGCACAGCCGGTAACGGTGGGCAGCCTCCCATCCATGTCCAGCCCGTCTGTCCTGACCATTGCCCCCAACCACCTCATCTGGGGAGGTCTGCGCCTCATCTTGCTGTTCCTCCCCTTCCCTCTCCTCTGCCTCCAGCACATCGCCCCCTGCTGGGCTGTGTTGTGCAGGACGCAGCAGACCACAACGATGCGGCCGACCCGATCTGACGGGTACTGGAGGGTACTCCAGAGAGGTCCAGATACCCGAAACACATCTTCAGCAGCCCAAAGCACCTCTCTATCACACCCCTGGTCGCTGCATGGGCATCGTTGTAGCGGTTCTCTGTGTCAGTCTGCGGCCTCCGTATAGGCGTCATCAGCCACAACTGCAACGAGTAACCCCTGTCGCCCAGCAACCAGCCCCTCAGCCGGGAGGGGCATCCCTCGAACATGGTGGGGATGAAAGATTGCGCCAATACGAATGAGTCATGTACACTGCCCGGGTACCGGGCGCAGACGTGCAGGATCATCATGCGGTGGTCACAGACCACCTGCAAATAGGTCCCCTTCCTATTCATGACCACGGCCCTGTTATCCGCAGTGGCCGCACGTGCACCCCACCCATCGCCCCCTGGGCATCCTGGCCACGGCAGCGAAGCCCGCTGCCCGGGCATCCTGGCTGGCCCGGTGCACAGGGAACTGGATGTAGCGGTCCGCAATGGCATATAGGGCGTCTGTCACTGCACGGACGCACCGGTGACCCGATGCCAATGAGATGCCGGACAGATCCCCACTCGGCGCCTGGAATTATCCCGCGGCATAGACGTTTAGGGCCACCGTAACCTTGACGGGCACGGGGAGAGGGTGTCCTCCCCCAGCGCCACACGGTGCCAGCTGTGCCATCAGGTGGCAGATGTGTGCCACAGTTTCCCGGCTCATCCGGAGTCTCCTCCTGCATGCCCGGTCCGTGAGGTCCTGGTACGACGAGCAGGGCCGGTACACATGGGGCCTCATTGGGCGACTCCGTCGCTGTGGCACCACCACCACCACCTCCTCCTCCTTGTGTCGTGGAGGGCGGCCCTCCAGCCTGGCGACTGCCTCCTGCCTCGCTGCTGCACGCTCCTCTGCGGCAGCCTGCGCCGCCTCCCTGGCACGCTCCTGCTCCAGCTCCCCCAGAGCAACATGTAGAAGTGCTGCTCCCGCCACGGCGGCCAACATCGCTGGGTGATGACCAAACATAACAGCCTGCAGGGGGTGGGGGGAATAGACGACACGTCACCATTGCCCATACCACCCCCCTGCAGCCAGGTGCCATGGGCTGCATGGTCACAACTGTTGCCAGCTGGCACATGGCCAGGCAGACACCACCGCCCCCCCTCCTCACTCTCCTCCCCGGCACGCACCCTCCCCACCCACCCCCCTCTCCTCCCTGGCACGCACCCCCACCAACCCCACCCCCCTCCTCCCCAGCACACCCCCCCCAACCCCGACCCCCACCCCCACCACACGGCACGCACCCTCCCCAAACCCCCCCCTCCTCCCCGGCACGCACCCTCCCCACCCACCCCCCTCTCCTCCCTGGCACGCACCCCCACCAACCCCACCCCCCTCCTCCCCAGCACACCCCCCCCAACCCCGACCCCCACCCCCACCACACGGCACGCACCCTCCCCAAACCCCCCCCTCCTCCCCGCACGCACCCTCCCCACCCAACCCCCCACCCCCACCCGGCACGCACCCTCCCCAACCCCCCCCCCTCTCCTCCCCGGCACGCACCCTCCCCACCCACCCCCCTCTCCTCCCCGGCACACACCCTCACCAACCCCACCCCCCTCCTCCCCGGCACACCCCCCCCCCAACCCCGACCCCCACCCCCACCACACGGCACGCAGCCTCCCCAAACCCCCCCCTCCTCCCCGGCACGCACCCTCCCCACCCACCCCCCCACCCCCACCCGGCACGCACCCTCCCCAACCCCCCCCTCTCCTCCCCGGCACGCACCCTCCCCACCCACCCACCTCTCCTCCCCGGCACGCACCCTCCCCACCCACCCCCCTCTCCTCCCCGGCACGCACCCTCCCCAACCCCCCCCCCTCTCCTCCCCGGCACGCACCCTCCCCACCCACCCCCCTCTCCTCCCCGGCACGCACCCTCCCCAACCCCCCCCCCTCTCCTCCCCGGCACGCACCCTCCCCACCCACCCCCCTCTCCTCCCCGGCACGCACCCTCCCCAACCCCCCCCCCTCTCCTCCCCGGCACGCACCCTCACCAACCCCACCCTTCTCCTCCCCGGCACACCCCCCCCAACCCCGACCCCCACCCCCACCACACGGCACGCACCCTCCCCAACCCCCCCTCTCCTCCCCGGCACGAACCCTCCTAACCCCTCCCCCCCCATCTTCCCCGGCACGCACCCTCCCCAACCCGCCCCCTCTCCTCCCCGGCACGCACCGCCCCACCCCCCCTCCCCTTCATCCCCGACACGCACCCTCCCTGCCCCCCGCCGGCACGCACCCTCCCCAACCCGCCCCCTCTCCTCCCCGGCACGCACCCCGCCCCACCCCCCCTCCCCCTCCACTTCCTCCCCGACACACACCCTCCCCGCCCCCGCCGGCACGCACCCCCACCAACCCCACCCCCCTCCCCGGCACGCACCCCCCCAACCCCGCCCCCCACCTCCACCACATGGCACGCACCCTCCCCAACACCCCCCCCCCCTCCCCGGCACGCACCCTCCCCAACCCGCCCCCTCCTCCCCGGCACGCACCCTCCCCAACCCCCCCCCCCTCCCCGGCACGCACCCTCCCCAACCCCCCCCTCCTCCCAGGCACGCACACTCCCCCAACCCCCCCCCCTCCCTGGCACGCACCGTCTCCATCACTCGCCCTCCCCAACGCCCCCCACTCAACCCCAGCCCCTCCCCCCACTGCACGGACACTCCATGGCTCCTGAGACCCCCCCCACCTCCTGCGGCCATGCTGTCACTTCTCCGGCAGCCGCCCCACGCCGACCCCTACCTCCGCGCTGGCCGGTGTCAACCAGCACCACTGGTTAACGCCGTTGAATAGGTGGCTTGATTTACGCCGGCGTGACCCATGGGCACGTCGACGGGACTTCGGCCCATCCGGCCCGGAGAATTGGGGCGGCCCCGGGGCCCGTTGCATTGCGCCAGTCCTCGACATTCTCCGAGGCGCGCGGCGCGATTCACGTTGACAGGATGTTTGTGGGCTGCAGAATATCGCAGGGCGGCCTGGCGGGATTTATGCCGCCCCCACCGATTCGGGTCGGAAATCCCGCCCATTTATTTTAATTTTAAAATATTTTTATTATCCTCCTTTTTCACGTTTTCATCCAAATTTACACCCACCAACAAACAATCAATGGTAACAACTACAACGTCAATCCCCTGGTCAACAATCCCTCCCTCCCACCAACCCCCAAACAACCCTCAACATTTTAAATACAAACATCAAGGAAAACGAATCAGGAATCCACCATCACCCCCATACATAGTCACCAACAACGTACACAGTCCAATCCCCCTCCTCCCAATCATCAATGTCATCCAATTCTTGAAAATGCAGAATGAGCAAAGCCCATGAATTGTAGAACTCTTCCATCCTTCACCTCAACTCGAACTTCACTTTCTCGAGTGCTAACAACCCCAGCAGTTACCCCGGCACGCCAGGGCACAGGTGGAGAAGCTGACCTCCACCCGAACAGGACCCCCCCTTCGGGCGATCAGCGAGGCAAAGGCCAAGATATCTGCCTCTTCTCCCACTTCCAACCTCGGCCAATCTGATATGCCAAATATGGCTTCCAAAGCCCTCCAGCTTTGGACAGGACCAAAACTATGAATGTGATTTGCACCCCCACCACCCGCAACGTTCACAAACATCCTCTACCCCCTCAAAGATCCGGCTCATCCTCGCCTTTGTGAGGTGAGCCCTATACACCACCTTTTGCTGTATCAGCACCAACCTCGTTGAGACATTTATCCTCCGGAACACCTCACAGCACAACCATGCCCTCCCCCAACTCTACTCCAGCAATACCTTCTCTTCTCCCAGAGTTACCCCATAAAATCGCTGTCTCCAGCCCCCTCTCCACTCCCCCTGCTGTCAGAACCTCCACCAACAGTCTGGAGGCCGGAGCCACGGGAAGCTCTGTATCTCCTTCTTAGCGAAATCTCGGACCTGCATATACCTAAACATCTCCCCCTTCCCCAACCCATATTTCGCCCTCTGCTCCTTCAATCCCGCAAACCGGTCTCCTAGAAACAAATCCTTTAATGCCCTAACTCCCCTCTCCTCCCATTTCCGAAAACTCCCATCCCACTTCCCTGGGCTCAAATCTGTGATTCTCCCCGAATCGGCATTTCCCTTGGCCTGCCCGCAGACATCACCAGAGTACTTACTGAGCTGAATTAAAACATTAATCAGCTTTGAAAAGAACTGAAAAATAAGAGTGAACAAATATTTGTGTGTAATTGTGAAAGACGTGGAAATGAAGATTCCGTTTTACAAATGCCAAATCAGCAAAGTCAACTTGGAGAGAAGGAATTGAGGGATATGGTGAAAAAGTGCAGGTCAATAGATTGCTTTGAGCCTTACCCTAGCACTGCCAATGTGCCTGGGTGGCACTTCTGGACTGGTGGGGCACTGCCATGGTGGCAGTGCCAGGGTGCCTAGGTGTCACGGTGGCACTGAGTGCCAGGGCCTGAGGGGGACATGTCCATGAAAAGGGGGGATGGGGGGATATGAAGGGTGGGGGCCGTGGGCTGATGGGCAGGTATGGAGGGGCCTCCTGAAGGTTGGGGGGGGGGGGGGGAAGAGTGTGGGTTCTGAAAGGGGGGCCTGAAACAGGGATGGGGAGGCCTGGAAAAGGGGGGCCCTCAGTGACCTCACAATGGAATGTCCTCACTGATGTGTTGGGTGTTCTGGATCACATACAGGTCACCAACATTTGAAGTAGTGCAACACTATTTTATTGAAAGGTTAACTATTTAAACATACTTGAACTGTGGGTAAATACGATACTAGCTTTAACTAAAGACCTTTGCCTTGTCCTAACCAGTTGATGCACTCAGCACATGGTGAATGCCTGTGTTGCAGGCTGTGAGCTCTGTCCTGCTAGCTAGCTGCTACTCGAATGAGCGGGAACTCTGATGCCCCCTGTCTTTATAGTGCGTGTGCTCTCATTGGTTCGGCTGCGGTGTTGTGTATATTGATTGGTCCCACCGTGTGTCCATCAGTGTGTGTCTGCACCATGATATACTGGTGTATATTATGACATCCCCCCTTTTATATTAAAAAATGTGCCTGCGTGACAATTAAAAATTGTGTGTGGTGAATGTTCCTGACTACGTGTGTGCGAAATATTTATAGGACTATGTACATAAAACTAAGCTATTTACATGGGAAGGTGCCTGGTGCAGAAAAAACTGTGTGTCACACAAATAACGAGATGAAGACTATATACAAACCACTTGAACGGTTAAATGGAAGAACAGAACAGACCAGAGAGTCCATTAGTGCACAAAGTTCACAAATTAAGTCTCTGAGGTGGGCGACGAATTCTGGTTGACCGTAAGGGTGGCACACCACTCATCGTCTGGATCGATGCTGTATACCTACAGCGGCTGATGTCTTTGCTTCAGGAACAGCCTGTTTTTCGTTATGACACCCACTCGAAAAGGCGCCTTCGGGTCCTCGGTGTCACTGCTGTTTGGGAGATCGGAATCGGACTCGGTGACCGTGGGTTGAATTGCCCGAACATTCCTGCGAGGCTGGCTGAAGCGATATGAATTGGAAGGCTGAGCTGTCGACAGCAGGCAGCATTGTGGCCAAGTCTGCCACATCGTAGGCATTGTCGAGATTTTGTGGGGCATTGCCGCTTTAAATGGGCGGAGCCACATTTGCCGCACGTCGTGACATCAGCACGTTCACTGCGCCACTGCGCATGCGTGGTGCGTGCCTTCTGCGTTCCTCCACGTCGCCGTCCCCTCATTTGGTGCGTACAAGCGCGGGAGTCCGCGAAAAGCGCATGAAATTGCCGCCCTCATCCAGGCTGAGGCCCTGGAGGTGCTCAATCACTTGGACCCGTTCCGCCTCGTGGGGACCTTGCCGTGCCGTTTCAGCCGCTTGTATATGGGAGTACCGACTGGTGGCATTTTTATGTAGGACACAGGTCTCGATGGCGGTCGCTAGGGTGAGTTGCTTTACTTTGAGGGGCTGCTGACGTAGGGGGTCCAACTGAACACCGAAAACGATCTGGTCGCGTATCATGGAGTCGGAGGTGGGCCCGTAGCTGCAAGATTGCGCAAGGATGCGGATGTGCGTTAGAAAGGATTGGAAAGGTTCGTCCTTACCCTGCAAACGCTGCTGGAACACGTAGCGTTCAAAACTTTCATTCACCTCTACGCTGCAGTGAGTGTCAAATTTGAGGAGAACCGTCTTGAACTTCATCTTGTCTTCGTCATCTGCAAAGGTGAGAGAGTTGAAAATGTGGATGGCATGGTCCCCGGCCGTGGAGAGGAGAAGAGCAATCTTTCATCAATCTTTCTGTTGTCCGAGGCGCCCTCCCTGTCCATGGCTTCGGGAAGAGCTGGAAGCGCTTTTTGAAAATCTTCCAGTTGGCCCCGAGGTTGCCGGCGATGCGGAGCGGCGGCGGCAGGCTGATGTTGTCCATGTTGCTGGATGACGGAATGCTGGCAGAAGGCAGATCACTTGCAGGTAGGTCTAAGAAGTGCTAGTATCCCATCACTCCTGGTATCATGATGTGTTGGGTGTTCTGGATCACATACAGGTCACCAACACTTGAAGTACTGCAACACTATTTTATTAAAAGGTTAACTATTTAAACATACTTGAACTGTGGGTAAATACGATACTAGCTTTAACTAAAGACCTTTGCCTTGTCCTAACCAGTTGATGCACTCAGCACATGGTGAATGTCTGTGTTGCAGGCTGTGAGCTCTGTCCTCCTAGCTAGCTGCTACTCGAATGAGCGGGAACTCTCCTGTCCCCTGTCTTTATAGTGCGTGTGCTCTCACTGGTGATTGGCTGCGGTGTTGCGTATGTTGATTAGTCCCACTGTGTGTCCATCAGTGTGTGTCTGCACCATGATATACTGGTGTATATTATGACACTCACTTGGGTGTGGGATAATTCCCATGTGTATGAGGGGTGACTTTGCCCCTGGGAATGGTGTGTGGGAGACCTTCAAGCTCACTTAGAAATCGAGGCATCCTTTCAAAATGGCTGCCTGACCTCTGACCAGCGAGTTCAGCTCCCCACTGCTGAAAACATTTCTAAGTGAGAAACTCCCCAAGGCCCAAACAAATGAAAGTGTGGGTAAATATTGGTGGATCTCACCCTAAAACCGGCAAGAAACACCTTGCCAAACTCCCCCAAAATGACACTTCAAAATGTTTCCGTTCCGTAGGGCTTTAGATACCTGGGGGCACAGGTTTGGGGGGGGTCCATAGATATAACATTACTAATCTGGTGGGGAGGGTGAAAGTGGATCAGGCAAGGTGGGATGCTCTCCCTCTGTCGCTGGCAGTTCGGGTACAGGTAATTATAATGAACGTGTTGCCGCGATTTCTGTTTATTTTTAGTGTCTTCCGATCTTCCTGCCAAAGGCATTTGTTAAGCAAGTTGAAAAGATGATTATCTCGTTTATATGGTGGGGGTGTGGTGTGGTGGCTAGGATTAGGAAGGTGCTGTTGCAAAGAGGACAGCAGTCAGGGGAGTTGGGTCTTCCGAATTTACTATATTACTGGGTGGCGAATGCGGAGAAGGTGGGGAACTGGGTTAGAGGGGGGGGACTCCCAGTGGGTTAGAATGGAGGAGAGTCTGTGTAGGGCGTCGGAGCTGAGGGCGTTGGCAACAGCGGCACTCCCGATGGCCCCGGGAAATATTCGGGGAGTCCGGTGGTAGTAGCGACGTTGGAAATCTGGAGGCAGTTGCTCCAGCACTTTAGGCTGGGCAGAACATACAAACTCCACACAGTCACCCAAGACCGGAATTGAACCCGGGACCCTGGTCTCTGGCTCTGTGAGGCAGTAGTGCTAACCATTGTGTCACTGTGCTGCCTTGATCGTATTGAATGGCGGAGCTGTCTCGAGCAACTGAATTGCCTACGCCTGTTCCTAGATCTTATGTTCTAAGTATGCTCAAAGCTCAGGTAGACAGATTTTAATTCAGAAAGAAATTGAGGGTTATGGGGATAAGGCGGGAGAGTGGAGTTGAGGATTATAATATCAGAATAGTCATGATCTCACTGAATGGCGAAGTGGACTCAATGAGGCGAGAGGTCTACTTCTGCTCCTACATTTTATGGTCTTTTGTAACCACTGCTCTGTTGAGTTGTAGCGCTGCTTTGCAAACAGTCGCCACTGAGGGGCGCAAAATGACCACAGTAAATACTTTACGATCGGATACCCAATGCTTTAGAGGAGTCAATGTTTCATTAAAGCTAAACTGGGGAGCTCACCAAGGTCGACGTAGAGAGCTTCATTGTGTATGGGCAGTAATAATCTCAGTGGGCTGGACAGCTGGTTTGTGATGCAGAACAAGGCCAGCATCGCGGGTTCAATTCCCGTACCAGCTGAGAATTCTGAATTCTCCCTCTGTGTACCCGAACAGGCGCTGGAATGTGGCGACTGGGGGCTTTTCACAGTCACTTCATTGCAGTTTTAACGTAAGCCTACTTGTGACAATAGAGATTATTTATTTATTTAATTCTGCTCTGAACAGTTCAATTATTTATGCTGTAACATTACAGAACCCCAGAAACATCAGCACCGTTGGACAAAAAAAACTTTCAAGCTAGGAATGAAAAGTGAACTCAGCAGAAGTGTTCAATTGGCTTACAAGGTCAAAATTATTTAAAGCACATCTGCAACTGTTTATGTTTGTATATGGGCTGGGGCGGCAGGTGGCGCAGTGGTTAGTACTGCAGCCTCACGGCACAGAGGACCCGGGTTTGATCCTGGCTCTGGGTCACTGTCCGTGTGGGGTTTGCACATTCTCGCCGTGTCTGCGTGGGTCTCACCCCCACAACCCAAAGATGTGCAGGGTAGGTGGATTGGCCACGCTGAATTACCCCTTAATTGGAAAAAAAGAATTGGGTACTCTAAATTTATATTAAAAAAATGTTTGTATCTGGGCATTGTCGGATTTCTGGTGACGCAAAGAGAGGACCCACACGAGGTGGCTCCTGTCATAATATACAGTATATCATGGTGCAGACACACACACTGATGGACACACAGCGGGACCAATCAACACACACAACACCGCAGCCAATCACCAGTTAGAGCACACACACTATATAGACAGGGGCATCAGAGTTCCTGCTCATTCGGGATGCAGCCTCTCAGAAGGACAGAGCTTACAGCTTACAGCACAGATCTTCACCATGTGCTGAGTGCATAGACTGGTTAGGACAGGCATAGGTCTTTAGATTAATCTAACATCGTGTTAACCCACAGTGAAAGTATGTTCAACAGTTTCTAACTTAATAAAATAGTGTTGTACTATTTTAAGTGTTGGTGGCCTGTATGTGTTCCACGGATCCAGAGCACCCAACACAACATGATACCAGGAGTTGAGGGATGTTAGAACTTCTTAGGCCTTCCACCAGCATACAGCCATCCTGCAAAATGGACAGCGTCTGCCCGCCGCCTCCGCTCCGCATCACCGGTAACCTAGGGGCCAACTGGAAGATATTCAAACAACGCTTCCAGCTCTACCTTGAAGCCACAGACCGGGAAGCTGCCTCAGACACCAGGAAGATCGCTCCCTTCCTATCCACGGCTGGGGAACATGCCATCCACATTTTAAATTCTCTCAACTTTGCTGATGGTGAAGATAAATCAAAATTCAAGACAGTCCTCCTCAAGTTTGACAGTCACTGCGACATCGAAGTGAATGAAAGTTTCGAGCGCTATGTATTCCAACAGCGTTTGCAGGGTAAGGATGAACCTTTCCAGTCCTTTCTCACTGACCTCCGCATCCTTGCGCAATCCTGTAATTACGGGTCCACCTCCGACTCCATGATACGCGACCAGATCGTTTTCGGTGTTCAGTCGGACCCCCTACGCCAGCAGCTCCTCAAGGTAAAGCAGCTCACCCTAGCGATTGCCATCGAGACCTGCGTGCTACATGAACACGCCACTAGTCGGTATTCCCACATCCAAGCGGCTGAAGCGGCGCGGCAAGGTCCCCACGAGACAGAACGGGTCCAAGCAATCGAGCAACTCCAGGGCCTCAACCTGGATGAGGGCGGCCATTTCGCGCACTTTTCACGGACTCCCGCGCTTGTGCGCACCAAACGAGGGGACGGCGACGTCAACGAACGTACTGCGCAGGCGCGCACCACGTACGACCGCACCGCGCATGCGCGGTGGCGCAGCAAACATACTGACGCTACAACATGCGGCAACTGTGGCTCCGCCCACTTAAAGTGGCAATGTCCTGCCAAATCCCGAAGATGCTTGCGATGTGGCAAACTTGGCCACTGTGCTGCTTTATGCAGATCAACTCAGCCTGCCAACTCTCGGCGCTCCAGCCAGCCTCGCAGGAATGTCCGGGCCATTCAACCCATGGTCACCGAGCCCGATTCGGACCTGCTACCCGATATTGACACCGAGGACCCGAAGGCACCTTTTCGAGTCAGTATCATTACAAAAAACAGGGTGTCCCCGAAGTAAAGAATCCAGCCTCTATCGGTATACAGCATCGATCTGGACAATGAGTGGTGTGCCACCTTTACGGTCAACCAGAATTCGCTGCCCACCTCAGAGACTAAATTTATGAACTTTTCGAATTTATGGACTCTCTGAACTGTTTCGTTGCTTTGTTTGATCGTTTACCTGGTTTGTATATAGTGTTGATCTCGTTATTCTTGTTGCATACTGCTTCTCTGCACCAGGCACCTTCCCATGTAAATAGCTTAGTTCTCATGTACGTAGTCCTGTAAATATGTCTTCGCACCCCACACCTAGTTAGGAACATTCTCACCACACGTTATTTATTGCCACACACATCCATTTTTATATAAAAGGGGGGATGTCATAATATACACCAGTATATTATGGTGCAGTCACACACTGATGGACACACAGCAAGACCAAGCAACACACACAACACCGCAGCCAATCACCAGTTAGAGCACACTCACTATATAGACAGAGGGCATCAAAGTTCCCGCTCATTCGGGATGCAGCCTCTCAGAAGGACAGAGCTTACAGCTTACTGCACAGATCCTCACCATGTGCTGAGTGCATAGACTGGTTAGACAGGCATAGGTCTTTAGATTAATCGAACATCGTGTTAACCCACAGTGAAAGTATGTTCAACAGTTTCTAACTTAATAAAATAGTACAAATAGTGTTGTACTATTTTAAGTGTTGGTGGCCTGTATGTGTTCCACGGATCCAGAGCACCCAACACATCAGCTCCCGCTTCAAATCTCATTTTTTTTTAACCCTCTTTTCTGGCACCACAAACTGTTTAACTTTTAAAAACACAATAGTTTAGTAGAATGGAGAATTCTCCCTTATAGAGATGCCCAGGACAGACAAAAATAAGAAGGATTGAGGCCAAAATCTGTCGACAGATTGTGAAACCTCACAGGAGTCTTCTGGAAGTAAGATGGCGGAGATGGTCTCTCCGTTTCCTTTTCCAACCGCTCCACTGACAGCCGAGGATCCCGTTCGCAGTTTGGTGACTGGACCAGAGAAACGGACTCAAGGTTTGGTGGTGGATCTTAAAAGATCGATGAAGGTGGCCTTGGCCTATATTCATCTGGCCGTAGAAACTATGAATGAGAACGTTGAGGTTCATGGCGCCACAATTAAAGGCATCGAGATGGCACTAACAGCTCACAGTGATCGGATCACTTCTCTAGAAGCCGATCTTACTTCAGTGGTCGAATATAACAAATCATTGAAGGCCAAGCTGAGTGACCTGGAAAATAGATCCAGAAGGCAGAACGTTTGCATTGCGGGTTTGCTGGAAGGGATGGAGGGCCTGAATATTTTTCTGGCACTTTTTGCATAATGGTGGGTGAGGGTGTGTTTGCACTCCTCCAGAGTGAGATCGGGCTCATCACTCTCTACTACTGAAGCCTCGATCGGGAGATCTGCCTTGTGCAGTCATCATATGATTTCATAGCCTCAACAAAAACAAATGGGTCTTTTGCTAGGCTAGAGAGCATCGAGATGTAAAGTGGGAGAGCCACGGCATCAGGCTGCACCGAGATCCGAGTGTGGACCTGGGAAAACAAAGAGCTGCCTTCAACAGGGTGAAAGTCATCGTATATAAAAATGGAGTCAGATTTGGTCAGGTGACTGCTGGGGAGAAGGACCGTTTTTCTGATTTGCCGGAAGATGCGGGCTCCTTTGTTCGAAAGCTCAAATTGGGCACTGTTTAATCTATGTTTAATTTATTTTATGATCCTGCGGACAGGCACTTCATATTTTATGTATTTTTCATGTTCGGGGTTTGTTTGTTATCAGTTTATTGTCCTCTTACTCTTTTCATGATTGTTGTTGGGTTTGATAGTTGAACGTTAATGTGGTGCTGTAAACTAGATAGGGGTTAGCAAACGGAAGTGGAGATAGAGGGTTCTCTACAGGTCTTCACAATTAGTTTGTGAGAATGAACTTCGAGTGCATAGTTAGTTGTGTTTTGTTAACTGTAGGTTTTCAGTTAGGATTTGATATTTTACTGTTACAATATGGCGGGCGGGGGGGGGGGGGGGGGGGGGGGGGGGGTCAGTTGTCTGTGGATTCTTCTTCATCGAGCCGTTTGACCTGGCTCGGTGGCTGTCTGGGTGGATTTCTTGACTTTACCTTTTCAGTGTCCCTTGTTTGGTAACTTTCTTTGGGAATGGCTGACTCTGGAAGGAGGATGATGGGAGCTCTCCAATTCGATTGGTTACCTGGAATGTTTGGGGTCGGAATGGCCCAGTAAACCAGCTGAGGGCATTCTCCCATCTTAAGGGCCTAAACTCCGATGTTGTTTTCTTGCAGGAAACCCACTTTCCTGTAAAGGAGCAGACCAGGTTACGTAAGGGTTGGTTCGGGCAGGTTTTTCACCAGTTTTAATGGCAGGACCAGGGGCACGGCAATAATAAGAGAATTCAATTTGCCTCCTCTCGGAATATAGCTGACCCTAATGGTCTTTATATTATTGTTTGTGGCTCCCTGGTGAACACTCTGGTAGCCATGGTTAATAATGTTTATGCCCCTAACTGGGATGACACAAACTTTATCAATTCTCTTTAAAACTCTCCCTCTAAACTTGACTCGCACCAGATGATTCTAGGAGGTGACCTAAACTGTGTTTTGGACCCTAAATTGGTTTGTTCCAATCCTAATTTTTGGTTAAATAAGTGCAGGGAGACATAAGGAAGAAAGATGTCCTAAACCCAAAGGAAAGCTGCCGTGAAGAAGGGGGCTCATGAAGGTTCGCCGTCGAGTGGAAGGGTCGGCTCAGCAAGTGGAAGGAAGGCGGAGGCTGGGTCGCTGGGCGGACCCGCACTATTCACGGCAGAAAAGATGACCGAGGTGATGGTTGTAGAGTTTGAAAAACAGTTTACAAAGCACATGGAGGTGATGAGGAAGGAGGTGATTGCGGCATTGAAGGTGTTGGTGGAGGAGGTAATTTCCCCAGTGAGGGAGGCGGTATCAAGAGCATCGGCCGAGGTGCGGGAGCAGGGTGAGAAACTGAAGGAAGTGGAGGAGCTTTGTCGCAACACAGCGATCAGCTCATCTCGATGGGTAAGGAGATGCAGAGGGTGGTGGAGGTCAACAAGGGTCTGCGAGCCAAAATGGAGGACTCGGAAAACAGGTCTAGGCGGCAAAATCTGAGGATTGTGGGTCTGCCCGAAGGGGTGGAGGGCCGGAGACCGACGGAGTATTTTGCCAAGATGTTGGCGGAGCTGTTGGGGGAGGGGGAAGATTCCTCTCGGTACGAACTGGATCGGGCTCATAGGGCATGGAGGCCTATACCAAAGGCGAGTGAGCCGCCAAGAGCAGTGACAGTTTCCATAGGTACCGCGTGAAGGAGAAAGTCCTGTGTTGGGCCAAGCAGAAGCGGAGGTGCAGTGGGCTGGAGCTGATATACGTATATACCAGGACTTTACTGTGGAGTTGGCGAGGAGGCGGGCGGCATTCGGCCGAGTGACTATATATATTAATGGTGACTATGGGCGATTCCTGATTACTTTTTGTTTTTTATTTTCATAGAATTTACAGTGCAGAAGGAGGCCATTCGGCCCATCGAGTCTGCACCGGCTCTTGGAAAGAGCACCCTACCCAAGGTCAACACCGCCACCCTATCCCCATAACCCAGTAACCCCACCCAACATTAAGGGCAATTTTGGACACTAAGGGCAATTTATCATGGCCAATCCACCTAACCTGCACATCTTTGGACTGTGGGAGGAAACCGGAGCACCCGGAGGAAACCCACGCACACACAGGGAGGATGTGCAGACTCCGCACAGACAGTGACCCAAGCTGGAATCGAACCTGGGACCCTGGAGCTGTGAAGCAATTGTGCTAGCCACAAGGCTACTGTGCTGCCCACAAATGTTTATGTTGATGTTTATGTTGTCATGCAGGCTGTTGTTTGGGGGTTGGTGGTAGGATGGGATCGTTGTTGTTCATAAGGGGATTGACATTGTTCTCGTTACCGTTTACTGTTTGTTAGTGGGTGTAAAGTTTGAAGAAAATGTGAAAAAGGAGAATATAAAATATTTTAAATTTTTTTATAAAAGTCCACTGCCAAGGCTGTGCATTGTGATGATATGCATAAGGCAAGCTTGTACATAATGATATGCACAACTTATGACCACTAGGTGGCAGTGTAAACTCATTACATGACCCTGTGGTCTGGGAGTTGGGAGTAGGTCGTGCTGGAGGATAGATGTATTTTGCAGTAGCTCTACAATAATTACTGTTAGTAGTTTATTATTTTATTTATCCTAGTTATCTCATCACGCAGTTGTTTCAATAAATTATTTGAATTAAATGTTCTGTGGTTTATCATTCACTTCGGCCAGTCTACAAAACATCACATGGTACCAGGGTTGATGCTTTAACAAGAACTAGAAGATTCTGTACGAAAAATCTGAACCACTAAAGATAACTTTGAAGGCTAAGGAAGGAAATACATCTTTGCTGCTAACCGTGCTAGCTACTGGCATCTGGTGCTCAACGCGCAGTAAATCCTTGAAGCCCGGGATGGGAGGCACCAAGGCACCACAATAGCTTCAGATTACCGGTAACGTAGATGAGAATTGGAGGGTGTTTAAGCAACAGTTTAAACTCTATGTTGCAGCCCTTGGTCTGCAGGCACAGCGCGATGAGAGGTGTATCTCATTGCTGCTCACTGTAGCAGGTCCCCAAGCAATTGGAATCTTCAACAGCTTTGTATTTGAAAACTAGGCTGACAGCAAAAGCTTCAAAGAAGTTCTTAAACAATTCAATTGACATTGCTCCCCCAGAAATAATGAAACCTTACGAGTGCTATATATTCCAGACTCTAATCCAGAAAGTGGGACAGGCATTCAATAGCTGCCTCACTGACGTGCGATTGAAGGCGCAGTCGTGCAACTTCAGCACACTCCAGTCGTCAATGATGCGAGGCCAGTTGGTTTTTGGAATCTCCGATGATAAAGTGTGCGAGCAGCTTCTGCGGGAATCAAACCTGCAACTTGAACGTGTGATTCAAATATGTCACGCTAGTGAGCTTGCTGCAAAGCAGCTCAGCATGCTGAATCTCTGTTCGCACGAGGACAGCAGACGCCATTAGTGTGGTCACGCAGCTGAATAAGAAATGTGCTCCCAGTGGGGGCGGCCATTTTCAGAGGCGGACCCAATCCTCCATTTTGCGTCTGCGATGTGGCAAAGTGCATTTGCTACGGCAATGCCCTGCTTATGGAAAAACATGTGCCATCTGTACTGGCAGGAATCATTTTGCAACCCAATATTATTCAAGGAAAAGGTCTGAACAAACAAAGAGTATCAGCACTATTGATGAGGTGTGTCTAGAGAACACGGGCGGGATTCTCCGAACCTCCGCTCCAAAATTGCGATCGGCGCGGGGGCAGACAATGGGCGTCAAACTCGAGATCGGGTCCGACGCCGGTCCCGCGATTCTCCGGTCCCCGGGCGCGGCTCCGGTTGGCGGCCTTGAAAGAGGCCCCCGCGGCGATTCACTGAGTGTAGCTGGCCAAGTTCCCGACGGCATGGTTCTCTCATGGTTCCACCTATCAGGAACTCAGTGTGGCGGCTGCGGACTCAGTCTGTAGACGTGCTGGTGGGGGGAGGGGGGAATCATTCACTGGCGGGGTGGGGGGGGGGGGGGAGGGGGGCTCCAGGACAGCCAGGCCACCGGTCAGCGGGGGCGCGCGCGCGATCTGGGGGGGGGGGGGGCTATTGTTTCGGTAGCAGTCCGCGGTGTGGGCCATGTCGCGCGGGGCAGCCACCATCGTGCGCATGCGCGGACCCCCGACCAGAAGTGCAGGGCCCTGTATCAGCAGCCGGAGCTGCGAGGGCTACTCCGGTGCCCTGCTAGCACCCTGCAAATCGGAGAATCACACTGGACTTTCTCCAGGTAAGTCCAGAGTGATTTGTGGTGTCTTTTCGCGGGCGTGGGTCATAGCCCCATTATTGGAGAATCCCGGCCCACATTCTTTGTAGACATGGGCCGGGAGTCTCCGAGCGTCCGCGCCGCAATCGCGCTCGGCACGGGGCGTCAGACACTCGCGATCGGGTCCGATGCCTTCCCGCAATTCTCCGGGGACCGGAGGATCACCGCCACTCGCACGTGCGCGGTCGACGCGGCTCTGGTCGGGGGCCATTAAAAGAGGCCCCCGTGACAATTCTCCACCGACACCTGGCCGAGTTCCCGCCAGCGTGGTTCACTGATGGTTCTACCCGGCGGGAGCTCGTGGTGTCGGCTGCAGACTCAGTCCACGGCCGCCCTGGAGGGGGGTGGGAGGATCCGTCACCGGGGGTGACATCCAGGATGGCTAGGCTCGCGATCGGGGGCCACCGATCGGCGGGTGCACGCAATCTGGGGAGGGCCTATATTGTCGGGGCCTGCCCACTGTGTGGGTCTGCCATGTTGCGCGGAATGTTCTCCAGGAAAGTCCAGAGTGATTCGCACCCTTTTTCTCGCAGGCGTGGGGACATAGCTCCATTATCAGAGAATTCCACCCATGATCTCCAGCGAAGACCAGGAGACTCATGTCATACCAAAAGCAATGTATTTCTTTCAATCTGCAGCAACAGTGAATTAATGGCAGATAATCATAAAGATAAACGGACAGTGCCACTAAAGATAAATGACACAGTGATAACAGTCAAGCTCAACACTGGTGCAAGGACCAACCTCATCAACCGGTCTGATGTAAAAAATTTGCCAATTCAACCAAAAATAGTTACCTGGGGCGACATTCTCCGACCCCCCGCCGGGAGATTCGGCGGGGGCGGGAATCGCGCCGCGCCGGTTGGCGGGCCCCCCTGCTCGATTCTCCGGCCCGGATGGGCCGAAGTCCCGCCGATAAATTGCCTGTCCCGCCGGCGTAAATTGAACCACCTACCTTACCGGCGGGACAAGGCGGCGTGGGCGGGCTCCGGGGTCCTGGGGGGGGCGCGGGGCGATCTGGCCCCGGGGGGTGCCCCCACGGTGGCCTGGCCCGCGATCGGGGCCCACCAATCCGCGGGCGGGCCTGTGCCATGGGGGCACTCTTAGAACTGTTGCATCTTCACTATGGCGGAGGCGGAAGAGACTCCCTCCACTGCGCATGCGTGGGAAACTGTCAGCGGTCGCTGACGCTCCCGCGCATGCGCCGCCTGGATATGTCATTTCAACGCCAGCTGGCGGGGCACCAAAGGCCTTTTCCACCAGCTGGCAGGGCGGAAATTCCTCCGGCGCCAACCTAGCCCCTCAATGTTGGGGCTCGGCCCCCAAAGATGCGGAGCATTCCGATCCTTTGGGGCGGCGCGATGCCCGTCTGATTGGCGCCGTTTTGGGCGCCAGTCGGCAGACATCGCGCCGTTTCCGGAGAATTTCGCCCCAGATCAGTATTGTTAAGAGATTATAATGGTAACGAAATCCCGTCGTTAGGAGCATGTGAGATTGATGTCGATGTCAAAAACAAAATGTACAAGTTGAAATTTTCTATGGTGGCGGCGGACTGCGAGTCCTTAATTCGAGTTGAGCAATGTGAGGAGTTACAGCTAATCCGACAAGTCAATAGGTCTCGAACAGGCCCTCATTCCTCAGGAGACTCCGTACTGAATGATTTCCCTGAAATTTTCCAAGGTTATGGTACGTTACCATACAAGTACAAGATTCAATTAATGGAAGATGTAAAGCCTGTGATTCATGTGCCGAGACGTGTGCCGGCGCCATTAAGGGTGAAACTAAAGGCAGAGTTAGAGAGAATGGATACGCCTTGGATGTCATCAGGCGTATTGAAGCCCCTACAGATTGGGTAATTCCATGGTCTGTGTAAAGAAGTGTAATGAGGACTTAAGAACCTGTATGGCTCTGAAGGATTTGAATCTCAATATTTAAAGGGAACACTACCCTATACCAAAAAGTGCAAAAAGAAAGCCGAAGACACGGTCTATTGGCCGAGCATCCTCTGGGATATCGACACAATGGTATGAAACTGCACGCGGTGCTGGAGAGTGAACATCTACACACAGTGCGGGAAGCAAACACAAGGCACAGGTACAAACTGCTTCAGCTCTAAGTGTTGGAGAAATCTGCTAATCCTGAAGCAGAGAAGTAACCTCTTTGTCAAAAAAAGGAGCAAGGGAGAGATTTCAAGCCAAATCCACAAAGAAGCTTGCCGATGAGTCTACAAAATGCCTCAAACCACTGTGATGCAACCACCAGAAGAAGATGCAACAGACCTGAAACATCTGAAGAACATATGGAACAACTACAACAAGAGGATGATGCATCAATACACGAAGAACATCAAACTCAAGCAACAAACATTGAAGAACATGAAGAACCGTTGCAAGTTCAGCTGACACTGAGAAGGTCTACAAGAAGAAGGCGCAAGCCAGAAAGACTGAACTTGTAATAGATTGTAAAAAAAATAATTCTGAACATATATATAGTTATGCATATCATGATGAAATGAAAAAGTAATTTAATGCATGTAAATAATTTCATTTTTTCAAAGGAAAGATGATGTGATGATATGCATAAGTCAAGTTTGTACATAATGTTATGCACGACTCCTGACCACTAGGTGACAGTGTACATTCATCATGTGACCCTATGGTCTGGGAGTTGGGAGTCGGTCGTGCTGGAGGATAGACATTTTTTGCAGTAGCTCTAGTTAATTAGTGTTAGGAGTTTATTATTTTATTTATCCTAGTTATCTCATCACGCAATTGTTATACAATAAATTATTTGAACTAAATGATCTGTAGTTCACCTTTGGCCAGTCTACAGAACATGACATGCGTCAGTTACAATGCTCCAGGGTTTTGAGTATGGGGAGAAGGCCAGTCATCTTCATGTGAGATGCCTAGGATACGCAATAAGAGCAGCAATGTTGTCTCTACCCCGCTCCAGGTCAACGCAGCTTTTAGATCTTATTATGGTGACCTGTAATAAGTCAGAACGCCCTGCAGATAAATTGATCATGGCTGACTTCTTGGACGGTCTGCATATCCCAACTGTTGAAGTGGGCAAGAGCAGTGAAATAGGTTCCCCATTACGCTTAGACGAGATTTTAAACTGTATTGGGGTGTTGCAATCCGGCAAGGCCCCGGTACTGATGGCTTCCCTGTTGAGTATTACAAAAAAGTCTTGGTACAGCTCATACCCTTAATATTGGAGATGTTTAACGACTGTCTCGGGGTTCATTCCTTCTGACCCTCAATCAAGCCACAATCTCTTTACTCCTTAAGGGGGGACAAGGACCCAGTCGAGTGTGGTTCATATCGATGCATTTCCCTTTTAAACACGGATGTTAAGCTGCCGGCTACGGTCCTGGCGCTCTGGCTGGAGTCTTGCTTCCAGGTATAATTTTGGAGGATCAAACAGGCTTTGTGAAGGGCCGACAATTGTCGGTCAATATTAGTTACCTTTCAAACGTTATTCCTTCCCCTCCCCAGCACTCGGGCCTGAGGTGATGGTATCTCTGGGTGCTGAAAAAACATTTAATAGAGTAGAATGGGATTATCTATTTGAGATCAACGAGAGAGTTGGATTCAGCCATAAATTTATCTCTTGGATTCGTCTGTTGTATCATGCCCCTGCTGCCAGAATTTGCATGAAGACTCTGCACTCAGATGACTTCCCCTTGAGTAGGGGCACTAGACCGGGCTGCCCTCTTTCCTCACTTCTCTTTGCCTTGGCAGTAGAGCCTCTCTCTATAGCATTGAGGGCCTCTGATCAATGGAGGGGTATTTGTCGGGTTGGACCCAAATCCCTCCATAAACAGCACAATGAAGACGCATAGTACATTTGGCTTCTTCTCTGGTTATAAAGTGAATTTAGGTAAGAGTGAGTGTTTTCTGGTGAGAATCTCCAGAGGTGGAACAATCTCCCTCTGTCTCTGGTGGGTAGGATCCAAACAAGTCAAATGAATGTACTTTCCAGGTTTTTATTTTTCTTTCCCTATTTTTTGCCCAAATCCTTTTTTATCAAGGTTAACAGACTGTTTTCTATTTTCACTTGGGCGGGTATGAGTCCCAGTATCTGCAATGTTCAGCTCCAGCAGGACAGGTGGATAGAGGCTTGGCTCTCCCAAACCTTTTGTGTTACTATTGGGCTGTTAACATCCAAAACATTTTGCAGTGCATTAGTGACCCCGACTTGATTTGCGGCAAATTGGAGGCTCTTCATCCCATAGTTACTGCACCGCTACCCTTCTCGCCTGCTAGATTTTCCTCAAATTTGGTTGTGGGTGTCCCTTTAAGAAAGGTTTTGTTTGACTACATGTTTTGTGATGTAATTTGTGGGTAGAGCTTGGCTGTGGCTGTCAGGTGAAATGGGGTTTAGTGTTTTAGTTTCAGTTTTGGTTTGTCGGTTTGAACTGCAGAAGAGCAGCAGTATGTCCCTGTTTTCTCTGTTTTTATTTTAAAGCTGAGCCGGTGAACTGAAAGCCCATTGGGTGTGGCAAACTACCTTGGTAACTTTAAAGATAGAGTTGCTTTCCGGAAGGAGTTTTGAATCTGCTGGTTGGAGGTGGGACCAGAATCTCAGGGGACGGACCCGTCCCATTCAAGTGAGATTACAGTGTGCTGGGCCACGCCCTTGAAAGGGGTTTTGGTTTTATTGGATTTTGTATTGAATTGGAACAGTTACTAAGGGGGATTCATTAAGAGTTATATACAGAGATTACTGTAGCTGTTGTGTGTGTTTTTTCATGTTTGTAATTGAGAACAACTTCTTGCTAAGTGTTTTATATGTTAACTACATTCTTAGAATAAACTTTGTTTTGATAAAAGCGACTAGGAAGTCTGATGAATCACACCTGAAGTGAAGGCTCTTGTACTCATCCTAGTCAAATTTAACATAAAAGTTATAGGTCAGGTGAACTTCATAATACACTTTGGAATTTCTAAGCTCTGGCCTGTAACAGTGGTCTTATACCTCAGGATTTGCAAACAATTTTGGGAACACTTCAAGCTTTTTTCTATGTCTTCTTTAGCCCCATATTTGTAACACTCACTTCTTCTTACCTTCTGGTTTGGATCCTTCATTTAAATCTTGGAAGGCAAAGGGACTTGAGTATTTCAGGGACCTATTTGTAGAGGGGAGATTTTCCAGCTTCAGTTACCCAATTCTAATCTTTTTTGTTATTTTCAGATTCTGGACTTTTCCCGTAGCGTTTTTCCTTCCTTTCCTTTGGCCTTGCTCTCCTCCTTGCTGAAGATAGACTTATCCTTGGCTCAATCTGGCAAGGGATATATTTTGGACCTATATTGCTATATTCTCTTGTCAGATCCTGCCCCATTGGGTGGGGTATGGGCAAGATGGTTGAGGGAACTGGACTTTATACTTACTGATGAGGCTTGGAGGGAAGCCCTCTTCAGGGTGGCACAGTGGCACAGTGGTTAGCACTGCTGCCTCACAGCACCAGGGACCCGGGTTCAATTCTGGCCTTGGATGACTCTCTGTAAGGAGTTTACTGTTTCTTCCCGTGTCTGCATGGGGTTCCTCTGGGTGCTCCAATTTCTCCCACAGTCCAAAGATGTGCAGGTTAGGTGGATTGACAATGGTAAAATTGCCACTTAGTGTCCAAAGATGTGTAGGTTAGGTGGGTTGTGGAGTTAGGGCGGGTAGTTGGGCCTAAGTAGGATGTTATTCCAGAGGATCGGTGCAGACTCAATGGGCCGAATGGCCTCCTTCTGCACTATAGCGATTCTATGATTCGTAAGGGTGAACTCCATGTCCTCTTGTATCCGATTGAGTTTAATAGGCCATGATAAATTGCCCTTAGTGTCCACAATTGCCCTTAGTGTTGGGTGGGGTTACTGGGTTATGGGGATAGGGTGGAGGTGTTGACCTTGGGTAGGGTGGTCTTTCCAAGAGCCGGTGCAGACTCGATGGGCCGAATGGCCTCCTTCTGCACTGTAAATTCTATGATAATCTATGATAATCTATGAATACAGTTCAAGGAGTTACACAGGACGTGCTTAACCAAGGAAAGGATGAGTAAGTTTTTTCCTGGACGTGGAGGACAAGTATGATCGTTGTTCGTTTGTCCCAGCTAACCTTACACCTGGTCCTGACCCAAACTTGACAGCTTCTGGGTTTCTTTTTTCAACACTATATCGGAGATTCTCCGGGTACGTCTAGTGTCATGTCCATTGGGTAGCCATATTTGGGGTCTCAGACTCACCGGCTTTTTGCTCTGGGATAGGGGCTGATGTTGTCACCTTTGCCTCACTGGTAGTCCGGAGGCGGATATTGCTTAGCTGCCGGTTTCCCATCCTAATCAGTGCTTCTGCCTGGCTGGGTGATTTAATGACATTCCTGCACTTAGAAAAACTTAAATATTCCATCAGGGGGTTGGTGGGGAAGTTCTACCTTAGATGGCAACCATTTATTTCCTTTTTTAAGGATCACCATCATCTGTTCGAACAAAGAAAATTACAGCACAGGAACTGGCCCTATGGCCCTCCAAGCATGTACCAACCATGCTGCCCGTCTGAACTAAAACCTCCCACCCTTCCGGGGTTCGTATCTCTCTATTCCCATCCTATTCATGTATTTGTCAAGATGCCCCTGAGACGTCACTATCGTCCCTGCTTCCACCACCTCCCCCGGCAACGAGTTCCAGGCACCCACTACCCTCGGTGAAAAAAACTTGCCTCCTACATCTCCTTTAAACCTTGCCCTTCGCACCTTTAATCTATGCCCCCTAGTAATTGAAGAATCCTCTCCAATAATTTTTCTACCACAGATGTAAGGCTCACCGGCCTGTAATTACCTGGATTATTCTTGCCACCCTTCTTAAACAAAGGAACAACATTGGTTATTCTCCAATCACCCGGAATCTCCCCTGTAGCCTATACAACGTTTTCTCTCAAGGCCCCAGCAATTTCCTCCCTGACCTCTTTCAGTATTCTGGGGTATATCCCAACAGGCCCTGGGGACTTGTCTACCTTAATGTTTTCCAAGACCACCAATAGCTACTCCTTTTTGATCTCAACATGACCCAAACTATCTACATCACTTCCCCAGACTCATCATCCACCAAATCCTTCACTTTGATGAATACTGATGCAAAGTACTCATTTAATACCTCAACCATTTCCTCTGGCTTCACGCATAGATTCCCTCCCCTGTCCTTGAGTGGGCAAACCCTCTCTCTGGCTACCCTCTTGCTCACTATATATGTATAAAAAGCCTTGGGACTTTCCTTAATCTTGTTGGCCACTTTTCTTGACCCCTTTTCGCCCCCCTGATTCCTTGCTTAAGTTTCTTTCTACTTTCCTTGTATTCCACACTTGCTCTGTGTGTTCCCAGCCTTGACAAATGCTTCCTTTTTCTTTTTGACTAGGCTCACAATATCTCTTGTCATCCAAGGTTCCCGAAACTTGCCATACTTGGGAGGTATAGTTATAGTGTTTAAGTTTTAGTTTGTCGGGCAGCGCGGTGATGCAGTGGTTAGCACTGCTACCTACGGTGCTGAAGACCCGGATTTGATCCTGGCCCCTGGTCACTGTCCGTGTGGAGTTTGCACATTTTCCCCCGTCTGTGTGGGTTTCACCCCCACAACCCAAAGATGTGCAGGTTAGGTGGATTGGCCATGCTAAATTGGCCCTTAATTGGAAAATTAATAATTGGTTTTCTAAATTTATAAAACAAAAGTTTTATTTTGTGTTCTTGATTGAGGATTAGTTTGTAACTTTTTTACATTGTACCCGTACATTTTTGTTGGTTGATTGTTTGTAATAAATGGAAAGAAAGATGGAATAAAGATGGCGCCGGAGCGAGGCGACTTCTTGCAAGCTTTTACTCTCGTTCTATGCTTCTAAAACTTCATTCTAACTCTTTTAAACTCTCGAACAATGTTCTAATTCAATTACTTACAGATTTAGCGAACTTTAGGACCCTGGAGACACCTGAAACTGACGACCTGAAATTGACCTGGACCAGCCGATCACCTGTGAGCAGCTGCCGGAGCTGCAGTCCCAGGCCTGGGGATTCCCCTACAGAGGCTGCCAGAGACCAGGAAAACGCCCTAGAAGCCAGGGCCTTCCCTCTACAAGCTCCCAGAGATCTGGAAAACACTGCAGAATCCGGGACCTCCACTATGCTGCTCTCCAATGACCAGACCAGCATTGCAGCAGCTGCAGCACCCCTCCCCCAGCTGACAACCCCACTGACCCGGAGAGCTGTAACCCCCTGCAGGCCCCAAGCACTCCTTCCACTCCCCCCCTCTAGTCACACCACACTCCTAAAAATCAACTCCCACAGCCTAACAATCACTAATACTGCTCTTTTAAATTTACTTGTGTGGTGAATACTGTTAAGTCGCCAGTGCACTGTGATATCATGTTACTGCTGTATCGTGTTACATTATTGTTTAACCCTGTGGGCTCCACCTATGGGCCATTGTACGGCTTCACCCACAGGGGGATATGTCGGGGCATGTACGGGCTCACCCATGGCTCCACCCCTTACAGGAAGTATAAAGGCAGCTGACCTGCGGGGCCGCATTCATTGTTGTACCGGTCACAGGCAGGCTCAGTTGTAAGCTGATTAAAACCACGGTTTACTTCTCAACGTGTCTCTCAGTGAATTGATGGTCACATCAATTTAATCAGCTTAAATATTACTATGGAATCAGCCCTCAAACCTGATAGACTGGAACTCGATCCACAGGCCGCGGAGGCGAGAGAAATTTTTTCGCACTGGCTTTGATGCTTCAAGGCCTATCTCGCGTAGTCTACACCATCCGTCATGGACGAACAGAAACTGAGTCTTCTCCACGCACAGGTGAGCCATCGTATTTCTGTCGAGCTCGACGGCGCCGCGTCCTATACAGAGGACTTCGCACTACTCGAACGCATATATGTACGGCCCGTGGACGAGGTCTACGCACGACACATCTTCACCACTCGCCTCCAGCACCCCGGGGAGTCGCTAGATGACTACCTACGTGACCTCAAAGCCCTCGCGCTCAACTGTAACTACCAGGCCGTTGCGGCCCCTCAGCATATGGAGCTCGCTATCTGAGACGTTTACGTGGCGGGGGTCCGCTCGAACTATGTAAGACAGCGCCTGCTCGAAAAAGGGGCCCAGGACCTGGAGGTCACGGTAACACTAGCTCCCTGGAAGTCGCGTTTCAGAGCCTTACTGTGTTCCCCGCCGACCACACGACCCCCTCGTGGGCCCCCGACCAGAGACTACCCCAGGCTTGTGCCGTGTGGCCGCCTGCCCACCATGGGGGGCTGCCCTGCTATTTTTGCGGCCAGTCCCAACACCCCCGACAGCACTGCCCGGCCCGCAACGCGAACTGTAGTAACTGCATGCGAAAAGGACACTTCGCCAAGGTCTGCCTGGCCAGGTCTAAAAACTCTAACTCACAGACCCGAACCACAGACCCACAGGCCCGCAGACCCCGCAAAGTGGCAGTGTGTCTGCCGCCTCCGCACAACAACACGTGCGACTCATGGGGGCCGCCATCTTGGCCATCCTCCCCCACGCGGCTGGCCACGTGCGATCCATGGGGGCTGCCATCTTGGGCGCCATCATCCTCATCGCCCGCCACACTTGACCAACGGGGGCCGCCATCTTGGGCGCCATCTGCTACACTGCCCGAGATGTACGAACGACATGGACAGCAGCTATCGCGGGGCCACCCCAGCACCTCCGATCACGCCGCCGGCTACCCCCAGCTCAGCGCGGTCACCCTGAACCAGTCGCGACCGAAGCACCTCCGGAGCTCCATGATGGCCGTCCGGGTAAACGGGTACGAGACACCTTGCCTTTTCGACTCCGGGAGCACAGAGAGCTTCATTCACCTGGACATGGTAAGACGTTGTTCGCTCCCAATATTCCCGATGCGACAAACTATCTCCCTCGCCTCTGGGTTGCACTCGCTGCAAATCCAAGGGTGCACTACTGCAACCCTAGCGATCCAGGGCGCTGAGTACGCTAATTTTAAACTATATGTGCTCCCAGACCTCTGCGCTCCTCTCCTCTTAGGACTCGATTTTCAGTGCAACCTCGGGAGCCTAACTCTTAAATTCGGGGGGCCCTGCCCCCGCTCACCATATGCAGCCTCGTGACCCTAAAAATCGGCCCTCCCCCCCTCTTTGCGAACCTCACCGCCGATTGTAAGCCAATAGCCACCAGAAGCAGGCGGTATAGTTTGCAGGACAGGAAGTTCATTAGGTCCGAGGTCCAGCGTCTCTTGCGGGAAGGGGTCATAGAAGCCAGCAATAGCCCCTGGAGAGCTCAGGTGGTGGTCGTCAAGACCGGGGAAAAGTTCCGGATGGTGGTTGATTACAGCCAGACCATTAACCGCTTTACGCAACTCGATGCGTACCCCCTTCCCCGGATTTCAGACATGGTAAATCAGATCGCGCACTACCGCGTGTTCTCTACGGTAGTTCTGAAGTCTGCATATCACCAGCTCCCAATCTGCCCGGAGGATCGCCACTACACGGCGTTTGAGGCAGACGGCCGCCTTTTCCACTTCCTCCCGGTCCCCTTTGGCGTCACAAACGGGGTTTCGGTGTTCTAACGAGCAATGGACCGAATGGTGGACCAGTACGGGCTGCGGGCCACGTTTCCGTACTTGGACAATGTAACCATCTGCGGCCATGATCAGCAGGACCACGACGCCAACCTCCACCGATTTCTCCAAACCGCCCAAAAACTCAACCTCACCTACAACAAGGAGAAATGCATTTTCCGCACAACCAGGCTAGCCATCCTTGGCTACGTCGTGGAAAACGGGGTCCTTGGGCCCGACCCTGACCGTATGCGCCCCCTCGTCCAATTCCCTCTCCCTCACTGCCCCAAGGCCCTGAAGAGGTGCCTTGGATTCTTCTCCTATTACGCCCAGTAGGTCCCCCAGTATGCGGACAAAGCCCGCCCACTATTTAAGGCCACCATTTTTCCACTGGCAGCTGAGGCTCGCCAGGCCTTCAACTGCATCAAGGCGGACATCGCCAAAGCTGCAATGCGCATGGTGGACGGGTCCGCCCCCTTCCAGGTGGAGAGCGATGCCTCAGAGGTCGCTCTCGCTGCCACTCTCAACCAAGCAGGCAGACTGGTAGTGTTCTTTTCCCGCACCCTCACCACCTTTGAAACTCGACACTCCTCGGTCGAAAAAGAAGCCCAAGCCATCGTGGAAGCCGTGCGGCACTGGAGGCACTACCTCGCTGGTAGGAGGTTTACCCTCATCACCGACCAACGATCGGTAGCCTTTATGTTTGACAATACGCAGCGGGGCAAGATCAAGAATGACAACATCTTGAGGTGGAGGATCGAATTCTCCACCTATAACTACGATATAGTATATCGTCCTGGGAAGCTCAACGAGCCCACAGATGCCCTGTCCCGCGGCACGTGCGCCAGCGCGCAAGATGACCGATTACGTGCTATCCACGATGACCTCTGCCACCCGGGGGTCACCCTGCTCGCCCACTACATCAAGGCCTGCAACTTGCCCTACTCCATCGAGGAGGTCAAAGCTGTAACCAGAGACTGCCAAATCTGTGCGGAGTATAAACCGCACTTCTATCGACCAGATAAGGCCCACCTGGTAAAGGCGTCCCGGCCCTTTGAACGCCTTAGTATCGATTTCAAAGGGTCCCTCCCCTCCAATAATCGCAACACGTACTTCCTTAACATCATAGACAAGTTCTCCCGTTTTCCGTTCGCCATCCCCTGCCCCGATATGACCACTCCCAGTCATCAAAGCCCTGCATAGTGTCTTCACCCTGTTCGGTTTCCCCGGCTATGTCCACAGCGACAGGGGCTCGTCGTTCATGAGCGACGAACTGCGTCAGTACCTGCTCAGTAAGGGCATCGCCTCAAGCAGGACTACCAGCTATAACCCCAGGGGAAACGGGCAGGTGGAGAGGGAGAACGCGACGGTCTGGAAGACCGTCCTACTGACCCTACGGTCCAGGAATCTCCCGGTTTCTCACTGGCAGGAGGTCCTACCCGATGCGCTCCACTCTATTAGGTCCCTCCTTTGCACGGCCACAAACCAGGCCCCTCATGACCGCTTATTTGTTTTCCCTAGGGGAGCTACCTCAGGGGCCTCGCTTCTGCCCTGGCTGATGTCACCGGGTCCAGTCCTCCTTCGAAAACATGTTCGGAGCCATAAGACCGACCCCCTGGTAGAGCGGGTCCAGCTCCTGCACTCCAACCCACACTATGTGTATATCAGACACCCTGATGGCCGGCGGGATACCGTCTCCCTCCGGGACCTGGCACCCGCAGGCTCCGACACCACGACCACTACTGCATCCCCCAGACTAGGTCCCGTCCAACCTCCCATGTTCAGCGCCCCTATCCCTATCCAACCTCCCATGTTCAGCGCCCCTACCCTGATATGGTTCTCCCACTCCCTCCCACCCGCCGCACCGGTCCACAGGAATGAAGCTCCGGAAGAGCCGCTCCAGGAGTCCACGCCTGTGCCTGCTCCGGGCCCAGCTCCACAGCCACCCGGAACGGCTGCAACACCAGTGCTTCGGCGGTCGCAACATACGATCCGGGCACCAGACCGACTGAATCTGTAAACCCGTCACCCCCGCCGGACTTCATTTTTGAAACAGGGGGTGAATGTGGTGAATGGAACTACTGTTAATTCACCAGTGCACTGTGATATCATGTTACTGCTGTATCGTGTTACGTTATATGTTTAGCCCTGTGGGCTCCACCTATGGGCCATTGTACGGCTTCACCCACAGGGGGATATGTCGGGGCATGTACGGGCTCGCCCATGGCTCCACCCCTTACAGGAAGTATAAAGGCAGCTGACCTGCAGGGCCGCATTCATTGTTGTACCGGTCACAAGCAGGCTCAGTTGAAAGCTGATTAAAACCACGGTTTACTTCTCAACATGTCTCTCAGTGAATTGATGGTCGCATCAACTTGCAGGTCTAGAGATCCTCCGTCTTCTGAAGGAAGATTGTGATCTGGAAAGGACCCTGTGGACTCCAAACACGGACCCGGCCATCGCCTCATCTGCAATCGCAGAGACGTCATCCACTTACCGGCCTTCACCCCATCCACGCTAGAGCATGGTCTGGACATCCACCAACCTGTGAAGACAAACCGCAGCCCGACAACGACCCGGAACTCTCGGCCGCGCAGACCCACCAACCGATGCAGGAACCGCAAGCAAGGCAACAAATCCTCCATCCACACATCGACCAGAGTGAATAACCTCATTGGACACAACTATTCCCTTAACACTGCATACTCTTACCATCTCCCAGGCTCGGAAAGAAGCCGTCACTCCAGGAAGCGTGGAAAATGTGCAGGCCTGCGGGTGAGAGTGAAACAACGTGGCCCCAAAGCCCCTCTGC
Source organism: Scyliorhinus torazame (assembly GCF_047496885.1). Taxonomy (NCBI): domain Eukaryota; kingdom Metazoa; phylum Chordata; class Chondrichthyes; order Carcharhiniformes; family Scyliorhinidae; genus Scyliorhinus; species Scyliorhinus torazame. The sequence continues at coordinate 36,173,537 of NC_092707.1, read as the reverse complement.
CTAGCTTACTCCTCGCTAATGTCCAATCTCTAGAAAACAAGCTAGACGAACTTAAAGCCAGACTCACTTTTCAAAGAAAACTAAGGGACTGCTGTGTGCTCTGTTTCACGGAGACATGGCTCACTCCTGCCCTACAACCAGAGGCTTCTCAATCCACCGAATTGACCGTACGGCTGCCTCAGGCAAGGCAAGGGGAGGTGGGGTCTGCCTCCTAATCAACACCTCCTGGTGCCTAGATGTAGCAACACTGGCGAGTTTCTGCTCCCCGGACCTCGAATACCTGACGCTAAAATGCCACCCCTACTACCTTCCGCGGAAGTTCAGCTCCGTGGATAGTCAGAGGCTTTTCCCCAGGGTAGAGGGGTCAATTACTAGGGGGCATAGGTTTAAGGTGAGAGGGGCAAAGTTTAGAGTAGATGTACGAGGCAAGTTTTTTACGCAGAGGGTAGTGGGTGCCTGGAACTCACTACCAGAGGAGGTAGTGGAAGCAGGGACGATAGGGACATTTAAGGGGCATCTTGACAAATATATGAATAGGATGGGAATAGAAGGATACGGACCCAGGAAGTGTAGAAGATTGTAGTTTAGTCGGGCAGTATGGTCGGCACGGGCTTGGAGGGCCGAAGGGCCTGTTCCTGTGCTGTACATTTCTTTGTTCTTTGTTCTTTGTTATCCTCCCACCCCATGCGATCGTGAAAATCGCACTGGACGAAATATTCACCACCACAAATGGCCTTGAAACAAAACATCCCGAGGCCTTGTTCATTGTAGCTGGGGACTTCAATCACGCCAAGCTCAAGAGCATACTACCAAGTTACCACCAACACGTCACCTGTTCCACCAGAGGCTCAAACATCCTGGACCACTGCTACACAAATATCAAACATGCCTACCGCTCTATCGCCCGCCCACACTTTGGCAAATCTGACCACAAGGCTGTGCTCCTGCTCTCGGCTTATAAGCAAAAACTGAAGCAGGAGAATCCGTCAAGGAAAGTCATGCATTGTTGGTCTGAGGAATCGGATGATCTCCTACGGGACTGCTTAGAGTCAGTGGACTGGTCAGTATTTAAAAACTCTGCGACCAGCCTGAACGAGTACGCCACTAAGTAACTGACTTCATTAGTAAGTGTGTAGAAGACTGTGTGCCAAAGAAGCAAATCCGTGTGTTTCCCAACCGGAAACCCTGGATGAACAGGGATATTCACTGTTTGCTGAAGTCTAGGTCTGAGGCGTTCAAGTCAGGCGATTCTGACCTCTACAAGAAAGCCAGATATGATCTAAAGAAATCCATCAAAGATGCCAAAAGACAGTACCGGACCAAGCTCGAGTCCCAGGCTAGCCACACGGATCCCTGCCGTCTACTGCAAGGTCTGCAAGACGTAACGGGCTACAAGATGAAGGCATGTAAAATCGCCGGCTCCAACGCACCCCTCCCTGATGAGCTCAACGCATTCTATGCCCGCTTTGAGCAAGAGGTCAGCGACAGCGGGCCCTCCACTCCAGAAGCCGCAAATGAACTTGTATCTGAGATCACTACTGCAGACGTCAGAGCAGCCTTCTCGAAGGTCAACCCACGGAAAGCCACTGGCCCGGAGGTGTACCTGGACGAGCACTCAGGTCTTGCGCGGATCAGCTGGCGGGGGTATTCACAGACATCTTCAACCTCTCTTTACAAAATCTGAGGTCCCTATCTGCTTCAAGAAGACGACCATCAACCCTGTACCAAAAAAAGTCAAGCAGCGTGCCTTAATGACTATCGTCCAGCGGCTCTGACGTCCATCATCATGAAGTGCTTTGAAAGGTTAGTCATGGTACGAATCAACTCCAGCCTCCCAGATTGCCTTGATCTACTACAGTTCGCCTACCGCAGCAACAGGTCCACAGCAGACGCCATCTCCATGGCCCTGCATTCTACCCTGGATCACCTAGATAACAAAGACACCTATGTCAGACTCCTATTTATTGACTACAGCTCAGCCTTCAACACCATCATTCCTACGAAACTCATCTCTAAACTCCGTGGCCTTGGCCTCGGCTCCTCCCTCTGCGACTGGATCCTGAACTTTCTAACCCAGAGGCCACAATCAGTAAAGATAGGCAACAACACGTCCTCCACGATCATCCTCAACACCGGTGACCCATAAGGCTGTGTCCTCAGCCCCCTACTATACTCCTTATACACTATGACTGTGTGACCAAATTCCCCTCCAACTTGATTTTCAAATCTGCTGATGAGACCACCGTAGTGGGTCGGATTTCAAACTATGACGAGACAGAGTACAGGAATGAGATAGAGAATCTGGTGAACTGGTGTGACGACAATAATCTCTTCCTCAATGTCAACAAAACAAAGGAGATTGTCATCAACTTCAGGAAGCGTAGTGGAGAACATGCCCCTGTCTACATCAATGGGAACGAAGTAGAAAGGGTCGAGAGCTTCTGGTTTTTAGGTGTCCAGATCACCAACAGCCTGTCCTGGTCCCCCCATGCCGACACTATAGTTAAGAAAGCCCACCAACGACTCTACTTTCTCAGAAGACTAAAGAAATTTGGCATGTCAGCTACGACCCTCACCAACTTCTACAGATGCACCATAGAAAGCATTCTTTCTGATTGTATCACAGCTTGGTGTGGAGCCTGCTCTGCCCAAGACCGCAGGAAACTACAAAAGGTCATGAATGTAGCCCAGTCCATCACGCAAACCAGCCTCCCATCCATTGACTCTATCTATAATTCCCGCTGCCTCAGAAAGGCAGCCAGCATAATTAAGGACCCCATGCACCCCAGACATACTCTCTTCCACCTTTTTCCGTAAGGAAAAAGATACCGAAGTTTGAGGTCACGTGCCAACCGACTCAAGAACAGCTTCTTCTTTACTGCCATCAGACTTTTGAATGGACCTACCTCGTATTAAGTTGATCTTTTCTCTACACCTTGCTCTAACTGTAACATTATATTCTGCAGTCTCTCCTTCCTTCCCTATGTACAGTATGCATTGTTTGTACAGCATGCAAGAAACAATACTTTTCACTGTATTACATGTGACAATAACAAATCAAATCAAATATTGTTAGTGTTATTATATAAACCTTCAATAAGTATGCTTAAAAAAATGATGCGCATTGTTAAACAGACTTATAATAGTAAGTTTGAATATGAAGAGCATAATAATACAATTTATGCCACTAATTATAATATGTAGCACAGAGTAGGTATCTGCTGTAATGCATCCTGGGATCAAGAGGATGGGTGATTTCTCCACCCTGCGACGCCCAGATTGGGTTCCCCTATGGGATGGAAAATCGGGAACGAAGCCGGGTGCCGACCTGATCGTGATGCTCCAACACCCCCCCCCTCCCCGCTGGCGGTCCCCATGGCCGGGAATCATGTGGGTGCGGATAACCTGCGGTCTCTACTAGTGTGCCCTGATGTGGTGGGCCTCGTGGTGGGCCAAGGCGATTAAACCCCCCCCCCCCCCACGCTGGTAGAGAGCCTCGGAGCCCAACTGAGGGCCACCTCCCTGCCACAATGCACGGCCTATTATACCCTCTACCAGATCTCCCCCTTTGGAGCCCTGTAATAGGGGGTCCCCCTACAGTGACCCTCTGTCTAAAGGTGCCTCCCTACAGACCCCACCAACACAGATACCCCAACCCACACGGAAAACTGACCCGTCTGTAAGCTAGAGAGCAGTCCAGACAGCGGCAGTGAGAAGAATCACGGCTGTAACACTTATCTTGAAGCTTTACATGTCCATTCCTCGAAGAACAGCTGTAACCTGCATCTGGTACCCACAGATCATTCAGCTGCACGCCATTCATAGCTTTCTAGTAGTGGTCTATGATTGACAGTCTCTACAAACCATCTGCAGCTTTGATCCATTCATGTCCTTTCATAGTTCAGTGGCCTAAGTGGTGAAACCCTAATGTTTACAAACACTGGGGTCACTGTGGAGGGGGGAGGGGGATGCAGGTTGGGTCACCACCATACTTGGTGGTGGGGTGGGGGGACACCCAGGAATTCCTGACGTGGGAGGCTGTTGTTCAGTGTTTTGGTGGGGGAGGGGGAGGTCAGGGCTGCTTTGTGGTGGTGGGGGGTCAGGGCTGCTTTGTGGTATGGTTGGGGGTGGCCGGCCATGGGACCTCGCTATCAGGCCACTGTTCAAAATGGCGGCCCGAAGGCAGGATTCCCTTGGGAATCCCACGTATTTCACAACATGTAGAAATTTGCATGGCAAGGAAACTGAATTGCTTGCCGGTTTGCGCTCTCAGGGGAATTATAAACTGGTTGCAATTCACCACCAGCAGGAGGTGAAGTCTCCCAAGTGGAGAATCCCACCCAATATTTTTTACAAAAAGCTGGAAGTTCTGAAAATATGAAATCAAAATAGAAAATGTTAGAAATGTTTGTCAGGAACTGAAAAGTGAAAACACAGGGATCAATGCTGGGACCTTTGCTGTTTGTTATATACATTAATGACTTGGATGTGAATGTAGAAGGTATAATTCTTAAGTTTACAGATGACATGAATATTGCTGCTGTTAATGGTGAGGATAGTCTTACGCTACAGACTGATATTGATCAGATGGTAAATTGGGCAGAGCAGTGGCAGATGGAATTTAATCCTGATAAGTGTGAGATGATGCATTTCGGGAGGTCGAATAAGGGTAGGATATACACAATGAAAGGTAGGTCCCTAGGGAGTATTGAGGAACAGAGGGACCTTGTTGTACAAGTCCATGGTTCCATGAAGGTGACAGCACATGTAAATAGGGTGGTGAAGAAAGCAAACGGAATGCTTGCCTTCATTGTCGGGGAACAAAATATAGGAGCAGGGAGGTCTTGGTACAACTTTATAAAACTTTGGTCAGGCCACAGATTGGAATATTGTGTGCAGTTCTGATCGTCCCACCATAGGAAGACATGACTGTACTGGAGGGGGTGCAGAGGAGATCCACCAGGATGTTGCCTGTGATGGAAATTTCAGCTATGAGGAGAGGTTGGGTTTGTTTTCCCTGGAGCAGAGGAGGCTGAGGGGGATCTGATTGAGGTATACAAAATTATGAGGGGCATAGATAGGGTTGATCGTAAGAATCTTTTCCCCATGATAGCGGTGTCTAGGCCCAGAGGGCATAGGTTTGAAGTGAGGAGTAAGTGGCTGAGAGGGGACCTGAGGAAACCTTTCTTCACCCGAGGATGGTGAAAATATGGAACTATTGTGCTGCCTGAGAGGATGGTGGAGGCAGGTACTCTCACAGCATTTAAGAAGCATCTGGACAAACACAAATTGCCAAGGCATAGTGTGTCTGGACTAAGTGCTTGTAAATGGGTTTAGTATAGATTGATATTTGATGGTTCACATAGACATGGTGGGCCGAAGGGCCTGTTTCTGTGCTGTATGACTCTATGACAATTAAAAGTTTTGGGTAGGTATACTTGGTCAGAAGTCATCATTTCACTTTAGGAAGGAGATATATTACCATCAGAGGGGAAGTGGCGGGGTTTACGATTCTTAACAAGACCTGGAAATTGTTATTTTGTCAGATTTGTGCACTTCTTTAATTTATTTGACAGAAAGTTTATTAGGAAAGGTTTATTTTACTGCACTGGCACTTATGTACGTTTAAAAAATGTTTTTATTTTTTTCCCAATTTTCTCCCCTTCTGCACTAATGGTGCTAATTTGTGGCGAGTTTGCCCATAGGCTTGGTTATGGTGAACCTGGACAGGGAGTACTAACAATTTATTTGACACTCAACACATCTAATTTGAGCTCCATTCTATCTGTACTCGACATCCACATGATACACCTTTCAACAAAAGTCACTGAATCAAGATTGATTCTGATTGCAATAACCCTCATGAGATCCACGGGGACGACCCAATTGGTCGCCCCAAGGGGCTCGTGGAATAAGAGCCCATCAGCTGGGGCTCCTAGAATCAACCCTTAAATTATCGATACTCCCGGTTGGGACATACCTGCGGTACACTGTGTTGCAGCCTTTTCTTTTGGCGAAAAATAATTTGCCATTTTGATTCACCTTCTTGGGTTTCCTGAGCTTTTATACTGATCTTGTCCCTCTTAACTTGGGAAAACTGTAATCCGCTTACTAAAGACTTAATCAGATCTAATGTGTGGTAGCACATTAGGTGGTGCATTTAGCCACTAGACCACTGGACATTATTTGGTTCTATTGTACATTAATGGCAGTTTTTACTACCAAATTAGACTCTGAAATGTCCAACTTGTTAGATTGCCCAAGAGAAAATCAACTGTTTCAAAACTTCTACAAGTTACATCATTATAGTTATTAATTATTACGGTTTTGAAGGGCAGCACGGTGGCACAGTGGTTAGCACTGTTGCCTCAAGGTGCCGAGGACCCGGGTTAGATCCTGGCCCCGGATCACTGTCCATGTTGAATTTGCACATTTTCCCCGTCTCTGCGTGGGTCTCATCCCCACAATCCAAAGATGTGCAGGTTAGGTGGATTTGCCACGCTAAATTGCCCCTTAATTGGAAAAAAAGAATTGGGTACTCAATTTATTATTTTTTTAAATTATTACCGTTTTGAATGGTGTTTGAGGTCAAAATTCCAAAATGGCAGCCTTACCAAATTTTCTTTCAGAAGCATAAATTGTTCAGGTGGTCTGAATATCAAATCATTAGTTTTCAGTCAAACATTAAACTGACCATGGACATTACACAGAGTGCCCACGGTGTCAACTTTTAATCTGCTCAGAACTGGCAAGAAATTGGAAAAGAGTGTTGCAGAGCATGGCTGAAGCCAGTGTCAGAAGACCAAAACCATGTTAAGGTTTGGTCTGCATCGGCATTCGGGTAAACTGCTGAACACTTAAGTGATTGCCCACAACACAGGGCAAGAAATCAGCACCCCGAGAGAGCTAAACTGAAAGTGATTAGTAAACGTTTTCAGGGGGCTGGAAACTAGGGTGTGTGCAGGCATTCAAATGACAAGCAGTGGGCTGCAGTATGTTGTGGACCAGGAGTGTAAGCTCGCAGTTTGCAAATGCTGGCAGCCTCCTGCTTGTTTTTGTTAGGCATGCTGTGCTCCCCATTTACAGGGCCCCTGAAAATTTGATTAAGCAGGCTTGACTATAGCGGTACTTCCACAACTTTTCACTATTGTCCACCCATTTTCAGGTGGGGAAAGCAGTTGAAAATTATCCATCCATTGTTTGATTCAAGTCTTCCCATGCATAAAGTTTCAGCATCTCAACTTATTATTTACAGGTTTGGATGAAGGAATGGACAGAATGATTGGCGTCTTTCTAGTGTTGAGCTGAACATAATTTTGGTTCCTCCAGGACTGAACATCAGGCATTAAGATAGCAAAGTGATGGTCATGGAATCGACGATATTTGTGGAGTCAATGGTGATTGTTAAGGTGAAGTTCAGGGTCATTATTAAAGTGAAAATTGATCTAATTTTACAGATGATGTTGTTTAAGGGTGGGAAAAGGAAGGTGAAAGAGGGTGTAATTTGCGCATGGCAGCCAATGTGGGCACAGAAGGAGAAACCATCACGATGTTGGGAAAGGCAGAAAAAGAATGGATGGGAAGAACTGTCTACATTTTTGCAGGCCATAGAAAAAGTAAGGAGAACAGGAGAGCAGTTGTAATCATGTACAATATCAAGATGGTTCTGATGTTGCAGTTGGGGATATAAAGCTGGTGAAACAGCCACACCTCTGGCGTTGCGAGGCCCAAACGATTTTCAGATTCCGGTCTTATCAGCACTATTGACAGGGATGGATTTGCAGTTGCAGAGACGTGGGATTCAATAGGGTGTGGTGGGGGAGATAGGTAAAATGTGTAAATTATTGTTGCTCTCTTGAAATAAACCAAATAATCTACGGGACTCTCCGTCGTGGGATCCTCCGCCCCGCCGGTAGAGCACCCGCGTTTCCCGACGACGCGGGGTGCCCACAATAGAAAACCCTATTGGCTAGCTGCAGGAGCAGAGAATCCCGCTGCTGGCAGGGGCGCGCCGCCTGGAAAATGGGCTGGCGGGATGGAGAATCACGCCCAATTACCTTTACATATAATGGCAAGTCACATATAAAAACCATGGGCATGATTTACCGACCACCCCGTCACATGTTTTTAGCAGCGGAGGCTGCCCACCATCAGGATCTACCGGTCCCGCAGTGGTCAACAAGATTTCCCGTTCACTGTACCCCCGTGCGCCAGCCTGGGAGCGGAATTTCCTATCAGCATGAACAGCTGGTAAATCTTGCCCCATATTCCAACACAGGTGCCATCTGAGCACAGTTAGTAGGACTCTTGAGTTAGAATGTTGTGGGTTCAATCTCCACTGCACTTTTGAGAATTGAATCTAGTACTGTGGAGATGTTACAATCTCAAGAGAATGAAATATTAAACTGGATGCAAAAGATAACAATGACACAGTTTAAATAGCAAAAAATACCCCTGATTACCTGACAACATTTTCCTTTTGACCACTGCTATTAAAATAGATGATCAACTCATTAAGTTACTGATTGTGGAATTTTACGGTGTAAAAGATGGCTGCTGTGTTTGCCTACTTAAGTGGCATTTAAACAATTCATAAAATGTATTAGAATTGGCCCAAGTGTTATTTAACTGCAAGGTCTTTCTTCCTCAGTGCTTGTATCATTAAAGAAAGTCAGCAATGGAGGAACCTGGAATAAAAGCATCTAAAGATGAAGGAATATGAAACAACTTAAAATGATAAATCATCAAAACCAAGACAATTTTGTTTGTAAATATAATTTTATTTTGTGTTTTAGTGCATATCTGCATGTACTGTGTAAAATAGACAAGTTACAAAATGCATACCAAAATATATTTACTGTCTTACAATGTGTAGAGGCCTGAAAAAGATAAAATACGCAACACTGAAGGTAAAGTTGGCCTATCAAACACATAGCTCAATGTAGTGCAAGCAGGAATAGTCATGTTGTGAGCATTTTAAAATAAAAAAGATTATAAAATATTTAATTTGAGAAAAAAATTCAAAAAGGAGGGAAGAGTTATGTGCACCTGCTCCACAAATTGCAAAGGGAACTGATTTTGTGTCTAAAGCAATGTGCTTGTCTCACTATGTCCGGGGCACAGATGAGACCCGCAATTGAGCTTCTCACCATTATTTAGCAAATCAGCTTTTCTGAAGTAGTGCAAGCCTTTGTCTGCTGATGACCAACTATTCTAGGTAAGAGAACAGAAATAGTATGAAATCAAATCTTCATTTCAATTTGTTCGTCCAGATCATAAGCACGGATTCAGTATGGGACATTTTCTACTTCACATTATAAGGTTTGGACCAGTGGTAAAAATGAAAGATGTCTAATCTGCAACGCTAACATCCCTCGCCTTGATGAACAAGAAGTATTAAAAAATAAGAAAACATTTTAAATTATCTTTTTGTAGGTGGTTTGTCAGGGATGGCAAAACACACCACCAATGCAGTTTCAAAGAAAATTTCCAAAAACCCAGCATTCATTAAATGGAGTTTCATTGTTTTTGTATTACTTTTCCATTTGTTCAGTTGGGTCGGCCAGAAATAATGGGATATCATAATTACGTTAAAAGCTCCAGGAATGGAATGACTGACTAAATCGCTGACTGAAGTGAATGGGTGAGATTAGTGTAGTCAGTGTGCAGGCCCTCCTGTAAATTAGACATTTTAGCAGCTCAACTATTACAGAGAATATTAGATTAATGAACAGATTTCAAGCAAACTCTAGCCAGCAGGACTCCTTTCATTATAAAATGGAATGGGTCCATGATCCAAGAAGAAAATTCTTGTCACCAAGGAAATCAAAGGTTATCAGGGTAGATGGGAATGTGGAATTTGAAACACAAACAGATCAGCCTAGTTTTTATTGCATAGGGGAGCAGGCTTGAGGGGCTGAATGGCCTACTTCTCTGCTCGCATTTCATATATTTGTAACATTGAATATCATGCATATCAAGTAATTGTGTAGTAATGGCCAGTGCATGTTTCTTGTACATTTCAATTTGAAACCTTAGTTTTTAAAAAACTAACTTAGAAGAACTATTGGCAACAGTTCTAAAACTAATGATGCAGTGGAGCAGGTATTGTACCCTTCTTTCAGAACAGTGTAAATTTATAGCCAGTTTGTGAATATGCAACTCGGTGCCATGAATTTACATGCTGTTTCTAGAAAGTCAGGGTCTAGAACTCTTTCTCCTTCATACACTTCAGATACACTAATGACTACCAGCAAAGTCACCTTCCTCCTCACATCAATGTCTATCCTCCATGTACTGATGAACTAAAATCCATGGTTTTAAAAAGGAGTATCTTTAAATTGCATCAGTGCCATTAACAGATATAATTGAACGATCAGCCAAACCTCGTCTGACACCAATGACAGAGTAGCCTTAAAAAGTTATATCCTAAATTATTATTTAATGCCAGGGTTGGTCCCAGCTTCCCTTCCTAAACTGTTCATCACTATCAATATAATGCAGGTGACATAATCTAGATATTAAATGCACATGGTTATCATGGAGAGGGCATTAGCAAGGTTATGCATCTGGTGGAATTATGTAATCCAATGTGACTACAGAAAAAAAAGGATTTTTTAACAATTAAATTATTGGGCTCAAGTTCTTGATTAACTGCAAAAGTTCCCTAAAACCAATATGGTAGCTACACAGCTATTTGGAAACAAACTGAAAATGCACAACATATCAGTTATCATCTGAAAAAACTCAAAAATAAAAGCATCCTATCTGACCTGCTGGAAAATATACTCAAAATGCTCTCATTTCTGTTCTTGAGATGCCAGTCAACTTGTGTTTTTCTAGCATTTGCTACTTATATTTCAAAGCAGTCTGCCCAAAAACATCCTTAAAAGGGGCAGCTTTCAGTTAATACTTGGACACAACAGCAGTCAAACCAAACATTAAAGACATTTTGATAGTAAAATTTGGGATCTTGTGACAGCAGAACCCTGATGTGTTGGTCAGTGAGTGCAAAGGCACCTTGACATGGAGGTGCCCTCGGTGGGGTGTACAGCAGTGAAGAAATGAACAAAATCTAGCATGGCAGCATAGGGACGGAGGACAAACCCCTCTGCTGGTTCAGGTGTGGCCACAATTGAGGCCATTAATGCTCACTGCTACTTCAATGGTCACTGCTGCTTCAATGAGGCTCCTGTTACAATGAACCCCCAACCTGCCACAGGGACATTACCACCATTGAACTGGCAGCCTTTGCACAGGCAAGGGGCCACTCCACCAGAAGCTAAATTCTGGCAAGTATTTAATATCATCCTTAACTGGGACCTGAACAAGTGTAATTGACTGCCTGCCCTGGTGGATTAGCAACCTGATTTTTAGCCCGTCTCTGACAAAATTTCCTGGTGCTGGGAATGTTTCTGGGAGCCATTCCCATAAATTCTCCATATTTTCCACAGCTCCCCTACCTCCAAACTGGAAAAATTCAGTCCCATCTGTGTCACCCATTTTATATAAATTAGGTGATAGTGAAGTTCATGTCTTTAAGAGCCAACTTTCTTAATTTCCCCAAGGATTACACCTTGCAGGCAAGTCTCATACATCAATTTAAATATTATTTTGATGAGCAGCATCCTGAAAGTGAGAAGCAGCTGGGCTGTCCTCTTACATTGTTGAATCAAAATGTCCCCTTAGAATGCTAAAATAGATGCAGTCTACTCTGATGGTGGGTTACAATATCCATGGAACTCTAGGCAATTTGGATCTGCACTGCTGTTTAATTTCACAAGTTTCATCACTGGGAGAGCCACGTGTCTGTAAACGTACATTGTGATAGGGTAATGGATTAAACTATTGGGCAGTTTGGTGGCCAGGCAGGGGGATGGTAATTGGGCATGCCTCTGCCTTCCTGCTTCTGCCCACTTCATGGTCTTATCCTGCATTTGCTAGTATTCAACTCTCAACATGCAAAACCTCTATTGCGAGGTCCTTGATTCCAGGGAAGGTCCACTGCAGCTTAGACAAGTGTCCAAGAGTCACTTAATGTGGCAGGCCTTCCTGAAAAGAGGTGATGCAGGGGCAGGGCTCTTGCCAGTGGGTGAGATCCCTTTTACCTGAATTAAATTGTGGCCATTAATGCAGGATGTTTAGCAGATGCCACATGAGATAAAGTTGATTGAAGGTTAACAGCTCTTCCTCCCGATGCCAAAGTCTGTTAATAACAACTGGTTTCTGAGCCAAGAATTTCACCACCTCAAGTGCAAGGAGGATAGAAAATCCACATTTCCAAAAACAAATATTAAAACTAATTAAACAAAGCTAACTGTAATAAGTGAACCCTAAAATATGTACAGATACACACATATACAAGTGGCAGTTTTCTTCATACAGGTTACATATAGAAACATTGCATTCTTTTAATGAAATGCAGCACAAAGAGCGATACTAATACAGTAATCATGCTTGTGGTCAGTTTGTCCTGCATAGGTTATTGAAAAGCACACACACAATATCCTTGGTGGGGAGTAACACAGTGAGCAGTTTTCAAGTAATTAAAAATGCAGAGCCTGTTCAGTTTGTGCTTGCATTAACAGTGCTCGAGATGTGAACCCTCTGCAACAGTGCAGAAGGAATTTTAACTAGATATGTGTTGTGTACAAATATATTTATTTAGTTGTGGTGGTTGTTCTCTGGTTAGTTATGCATCATGAATAATGAGCACACCACAAGGTACAATTTTCTCTTTTTGTTAATGTAGTGCAATTGAAACTGTTACTTTGAGTATAAAAGCACTTTGTACTTATCCTCACTTTCATGGCAGCATTAGCAAACCAAGGGAAATATATTCATGTTTTAAAAAACATCATTGTATAGAAACTAAGTGACTGAGTAACAACATTTTGTATCTTCAAGGAGATATATTTCTAACATCAGTTAATAGGCTACAGTGGACACCTAGGATGGGATTCAATGCTTTTCAATGCTGATTTTGTAATCAGCGATCGGAAGGAGAATTCCTTTTTACGACCGAATCGGGGGCCCCATCTGTTTTTGGATACTCTGCCCCCTTCAAAACGGCATCATCGAGGAGTATGCCGCAGCCATTGGGACAGTCTCAAGACGTTACCTGAAGGCCCTCATCCAATGCTCCGCCCCTGATGTGCCGAGTTCACAAGGGCGCGGTTCACTTGTGCTCTCAGTTTTCGTAAACCTGGACTGTGTCCAGCACCGCCACAGTCAAGGGGGGGGGGGGGGCTTCGACGAGGGCTGGGGGAGCTGGTGAGGGCTGGTAAGGGGGTGTCCAAGGGGGCACTATTTGGCAGGTCGTGTCCGCGCGTGGCCGGCACCATGTTGTATGGCGCAACCGCTGCATGTCATCGCTGTGCGCATGCGCGGCCACGAACCCAGCAATTCTCCGGCCGTTTATTTCGTAAAGGCCGTGTGTTTTACGTGGTGCGGCTGCTAGCCCCTCACCAGTCAGAGGGTCGGTGCTGGGGCCTCGTCGATTTTTTCATCGTAGAACTAGACACTTACTCCAGACATAGCCTCTGAATCGGAGAATCCAGCCCCATAAATTTCTCAATCAGTCTCTTTAGGAAAGGACGAAATATGTTTCATACAGATTCAGAGATTAATGTTTTGGATTCTGATCTACAATCTCCCCGTGTTTCCCTTAATTGGGAAAAAAATAATTGGGTATTCTAAATTTATAAAAAGAAAGATCATTGATCTGAAAATGTTAATTTTGTTTCTCTTTCCACGGATGTTGCCAGGCCTGCTGAGTATTTCCAGAATCTTCTGTTTATATTACGTATTAATGTTTTGGGCAGAGTCTTTGGGTGCGACCGCGCTTGCTGGAAAAGCAGTGGCCAGTGAAAGCCGGGTGACCCCACTCCCGGTATCTACCTGTCTTGCAATGCCGCGTGAGATTTAACACAATCTCGTGAGACGTTGCAAGGGGAATCCTTCCCACAATGGGCAGGGTTAGTTTTCGGTAAATCCGCATATTAGAGCAAGGCCGGAAGCCTTACTCAGATTCCCAAGGTACCTGAGGCTTTGGGATTCAATCCTTTCACCTCGGGCGAGCGGCGTTTGGTACTAGATGGAACGGCACTCATGGGGATCTCCAAGGAGATCGGAGGCCCCCAGCTGCATGCCCTTTGGGCAGGGTGGTGTCCTGGCACTACTGGTGCCACCTGGGTACCCTGGCAGTGCCAGCCTGCCACTCTGACAGTGCCACCTGGGTGTCAGCTTGGCACTGCATGGGTGGCACTGCCAATTGGCAGGGCACTGCTGGGGTGCCAGGTTGGCACTGCCAAGCTGGCATTTTGTGCATGTGTGTGATTGGGCTGGGGTTGTGCATTGTGGGTGTTGGGGGTGCGGGACCCTCCCATGTTTGGGCTGGGGGGACAGTTGTGGATTTATCTTGTGCGCCTCGGAGATCAGGACGCCATTTCTCGCTAAAATGGGGAGTTCTGGCGTGCGGAGATCCCCGTTGTAAAAAATGGAGCTATGTGCTGCCTCGGCCACACGTTCCCCATTTAGGCCCCTCATTCAAGGCGAGTCGAGTTGAATAGCCACGTGTTTCTTGACACTGCGAGTGTTGGGAAACATGCGGCTAAACGCCCTCGCTCGGGAACTTTGTTCCCTTTTGGGAAGATCACGCCCCTGGTCAGAACTCATCCAGGCACTGACTGCGCGTACCCAGTGTGTTGCATTTTTATTTCCATTTTGAAATATTTGCAGTTCTTCATCTTTTGAAAATAATGGGCGCAATTCAGCAGATTTTAAATAAGTCTGCTCTCGGGCTCGTTTAGTAGAATGCTTCTCGGTGGCTCAGAACCTAAAAACACCCCGCTATTTAACAGCCAGTTTTTTTTCTCCCCACTGAAGCCGCACTTGGAGTCATTTCCTGCTGGCGAGCTGATCTTGCCAGCAGTAAAGGCCGCTCTCAGGTTGGGTACCATCTTGGTTGGCTGCCCCAATCTCCCCCCCACTTTCAGGGGCCCCCACACACAACCTAGGGGAGGCTCTGGAAATCCCCCCTCCTCCAATTGGTCATGCCCCCCCCCGGACCAGAACCCTGGCAGTGCCAACCTGGATTCTGGGCACTGCGAGCCTTGCACCCTGACAGTGCCACCTAGGCACTATCAAGGTGCACTGCTATGGTGCCCTGGGTGGCACTGACACAGTGCCAGGATGACAGTGTTAAAGCTCCCAGGTGGCAGAGGGAGTACCAGGGTACCACCCTGCTCCGTCGCTGACCACCTGGGGTCTCCAATGGCCTGTGAGACCCTCCGAGGTGTCATCACACCTGCTCTATGTTTGTGTAGACCAGTATGAAGCAGCGCCCTGAGGATGTGTCGGAGCCGCAGCCGGTGAGTCCTGGGAGCCAGGTAATGGCTCATTTAAATATGCAGATCTGTCAATGTGAATTCCCATTGAAGCCACCCCACGCCACCAGGAAACCGAAGAATGGGGGTGAGCTGCCGGCGGGACCAGACAATCCCACTACTAGCAAATGGCCGCAAAATTCTGGCCCATATTTTTTTTTATAATTAAATGATGCACTTATTTCCTTTGGTCTCACCAATGCACAATCTGTTTTCAGTGGATGTGAACCATGAAAAATATAACCTGAAAATAAATTCCAATTGTACAATATAGACATATTCCCAACAACAGATGTATCAGATTATGTGGCATGCTATCCGAATCTGAGCCAGAAGAGGGAGAGTGAGAGAGAGAGGCAGCGAACAAGAGAGAGAGAAGGGGGAGAGAGAAAAAAAAATACTGGTGTGCTGCATAATTCCGAACCAAAATCTACAATCGTTAGATTTGCTTGATTATGCCCAAGTTTTCTTTCCTTTATTTTAAAAACGTGTTGTGTGGCCTTGTGACCTTAATTAAGTGCTGTAATATGCCTATCTCTTTACAGATATGTATGTGGATAATTGTATCGTATAAAAGGCTCTCAATATACTAATAGGTGAGTTTTTTTTTACAGATTTGGAAATAGGGATAGTCATATACAATGGTTCTATAATATACACAAAGTAGAAAATTCATTACCCTGAAATCTCCATCCTGCCTTGATGCATGAAAAGAAACAAACTTCTAGTGCAGAATAGGAGCACACGGTGACCGAAGTATATATGTGTTTTCTGATAACCGTCTCAAAACATAAACATGCTGTGGATTGATTTTTGTTTAAAAGACATTGTGGCTTCCATCTCCCTGATCTGGTTACTCGTACCTTCGCAGATGATTATACAGGGACTGTACGTATGTGAAGACACACTTGGGATCAGGTCTTTTGCCCATTATCATCATATCTTCCACCTCAATCAGGGGGTCACAGGAAGCTATCTGTCTGCAATGAGAAAATATAGATAAAGCAGATTACTTCAAAATAATAACTGTAAAATGGCGTGAAAGTGATACTTAAAAAATAAATTTCTTTACTCTGTGCCTCACGCTATTTTTAATCCATTGGGCCTTTATCAATGTCAGAATGCCAGCCTATGAAATGGAGAGCAAAAATGCTCTCTAGGGGAATCCCCTCGTTCATTCTGCTATTCCTAAGTATAGAGGATGAAAGAAAGACACAGGGCAGCATTTTCCACACAGCCCAACACAAAGGTGATCCACCGTTGGCCGGAGGTAGGATCTTCTGTTCTCACCGTTGCCAACGGGCTTCCCTGTTGGATGTAGCCCTCACCGCTGGGAAACCCGCAGCACGGTGTGCCTTTGGTGGAGCAGAAGATCTAGCCGGCTTGAGTGGCCGGAAAGTTCCAGCTATTGGTTGGAATTTTCCAGCCTCGCTGTGGCAGGTTTCCTGCAGTAAAGGCAGCTCACCACTGGCCGTCAGGAGAATCTTATGGTCCTGCCAAAGCATTGGAAGTTTGCACGGCTCACCAGTCCCACTGGGGAACACATGGCTGGGGTCGATTTTGACAGGACTGAAGTTCCCACCGATGTGAAAGGCTGATGGAAATCACTGGAGCAAGACAAAATATATTTTAAAATCCCTGTTTACTAAGTTGCTACCAGGGTAATGCTTTAGTTACGGGCAGAATAGGTACTGACAACTGACTGAAATTAGGAGCTCAAAATGCAGAATAAATAATGGCTGAATTCTCTGCTTCCCGCCACCGGCAGCTGGAATTGCGGTAGGATGACGAATAGTGCGCAATGGAAAAATCGAGATTTGTGCCTGCTGCCGATTCCGTCGCCATGATCTGGTCTCCATTGGTGCGATATCAAAGTTTGCACCCGTGCCGGTGGACCATTATTACGATCCTGGACCAGACTCCCTAGTGGCTAGGATACTCTTCAGAAACCCCAGTATTTCGCTCCAAGAGTGATTTCACACAAAATAAAGATATAGGGCGACATTCTCCGACCCCCCGCCGGGTCAGAGAATCGCCGGGGGCTGGCGTGAATCCCGCCCCCGCCGGTTGCCGAAGTCTCCGGCACCAGATATTCGGCGGGGGCAGGAATCGCGCCGCGCCGGTTGGCGGGACCCCCGCTCGATTCTCCGGCCTGGATGGGCCGAAGTCCCGCCGATAAATTGCCTGTCCCGCCGGCGTAAATTAAATCACCTACCTTACCGGCGGGACAAGGCAGCGCGGGCGGGCGGGCTCCGGGGTCCTGGGCGATCTGACCCCGGGGGGGGTGCCCCCACGGTGGCCTGGCCCGCGATCGGGGCCCACCGATCCGCGGGCGGGCCTGTGCCGTGGGGGCACTCTTTCCCTTCCGCCTCCGCCACGGTCTCCACCATGGCGGAGGTGGAAGAGACTCCCTCCACTGCGCATGCGTGGGAAACTGTCAGCGGCCGCTGACGCTCCCGCGCATGCGCCGCCCGGAGATGTCATTTCCGCGCCAGCTGGCGGGGCAACAAAGGCCGTTTCCGCCAGCTGGCGGGGCGGAAATTCCTCCGGCGTCGGCCTAGCCCCTCAATGTTGGGGCTCGGCCCCCAAAGATGCGGCTTTGGGGCGGCGCGATGCCCGTCTGATTTGCGCCGTTTTGGGCGCCAGTCGGCGGACATCGCGCCGTTTCCGGAGAATTTCGCCCATGGTATGTCAAGACAAAGGTTATTGCGAACGCAGTATTAAAATACCAGAAAATAATACAATTACCCCATAAACAATGTTAATAAATAGTGAATACAGTAACCCTTAACTGCTATCTTTATTCCCACTCGAACACCAAAACAAAATGGGTAAGATTTAATGGCCACGCTGCACCAAAACACAGCTGGCTACGGTGCAGCATGGCCGATAGAAGCCGGGACACTCCGCTCCTGGGATGCACCCGGTTTGCAACGCCTCGCAAGATCTAACGCAATCTTGCGTGATGTTGCGATGTAAATCGCACCCATTGTGGGCAGGATCACGTTTTAGCAAATCTGCATATTAAAGCGAGATAGCTTGTCCCACTTTATAATGTGCAGATTCCAGAGTTACCTGAGGCGTGGGATTAATCTCCCTCACCTCGGAGACCTCGGGCAAGTAACGTTCAGTACTGGTCTCCAGAAACGGAGACCAGACAGAATAGTACTTGTTGGGGTCTCTCAGGGGATGTGAAGCCCCTAGGTGCATGTCCTTTGGGCAGGATGCTTGGCACCCTGGCACTGCCAGGGTGGCACTGCCATCTGGCAGGTGCACTGCCAGGGTTCCAGGATTAAACTGCCAAGGTGCCAAGCTGGCATTTTATGTGCAGGTCCGATCGGGTGGGGATGCCCTGTGTGGGTATTGAGGGATGCAAGGGGGAACGGTTACCCTTCCTTAGTGCATTGGGCTTGAGGGGGGGGGGAGGGATCAGGAGTCACTTTGGGGGCCTCAGAGATCGGGACACCATTTTTAAAGGCGAACGGAGCTCCTCAGTGTACAAATGGCGAGCAGAGCTACTCAGTGTACAAAACGGGGCGATGTGCGACCTTGGCAGCGCGTTCCCCGTTAAGACCCCTTATCAAATACAAGTTGCGTCTTATAGCCTTGCGTTTCTTGCCATTGCGAGCGCATGGAAGCAAGCGGCTAAACACCCTTGCTGTGGCACTTTGTTCCCATTTAGTTAAATTGCGCCCAAAATTTCGGCTCTCAATCCACTGTTAAATACAGTTATCCCTTAGGGACATCTGCTTTACAGAGGTGTTCTTTGTGAGGGAGAAATCTTTTGACACTGCTTTAAAGAAAAGATTTAGATCCAGTCAGAACCATGCAGAAACGTTAGCTGTATAACTTCAGAAGCTGTTTCAGCTGGTTTCAGCACACTTTCAAAATACTCTCTTCTGAACTGCTTGGAAAGCACCTGCTAATCTAGCCAGAGATATATCTTCTAACTTAACTGAGATGCTTGACTTCTACTCACATTTTCAACTTACAGACAACTAATGCTGCTTTTCTGCAAAATGCTTGGTACCTTGGCTCCACTCAGTAATATATCATCTTACCAAGCTAAAATCTAATTAACTCCACAGGAAAGTCCCTTAATCCAAATAACAGGCGCGATCCACTGGCCACGTTGCGTCTTCATTTGAGCGCGGTGCGGCCGGTGAATGCCAGGAGAGCCGTCTTGTGGATTTCACAGAAGTCTTCACGTCTTGCGGGATTCACCCAAGTCCAGCGAGGTGTAGGAGTCAGAAACCCGCCCACAAGGGGCAGGACCAAATGGCGCGCACCAAAGCCGGTTTTAAAACGACGTTGGCAAGCTAACCTGGGATCCACCGGCCTGCCTAGTGAGGCTGCAGCCAGGTGCTGTTCAGTACTGGTCCACACAAATATGGACCTGGCGGAATGGCACCCAGGGGGTCTCCCGGGCTATCGGAGAACCCTGGGTGATCAGGTCAGTGAAGGGTGGCCCCCTGACCCTTCCATGGACACCTTGGAACTGCTCAGCTGGCACTTTGGCACTCCCACCCTGGCACTGTCAAGCTGCCTGGGTGCCAACTGTCTAGTTGATAAGATCACTTGGAGATCGGAGCACCCTTTCAAAATTCGACTCTAACTCTGAGTTCAGCTCACCACTAAAAAAACTTCTAAAGGCGCGATCGTCCAGCCAAGCTGTGCCGGAAAAGCAGCTCGCCACATCGCAGCGTGGCCGGTGAAAGCTGGGAGACCCCGCTCCCGGGATGTACCCGGTTCCCAAGCCTCGCGAGATTCAACGCAAACTGGCGAGATGTTGCAGGGGAATCCCGCCCACAATGGGTGGGATCAGTTTTTGGCAAATATCTATAATGGAGGGAAGCAGTAAGCCTTGCTTGAAATGTGTAGATTCTCAAGGTTCCTGAGGCTTTGGGATTCAATCCCTTCGCCATGGGGGCCTTGGGTGAGCACCGTTCAGCACTGGTCCCCACAAACGGGGACCAGATGGAACAGCATTCGTGGGGGTCTCCAAGGGGATCGGAGGCCCTTGGCTGCATGCCTTTTGGGCAGGGTGGTGCCTTGACACTGCTGGTGCCACCTGGTTCACTTGCAGTGCCACCTGGGTGTTGGGTGGGCACTGCCAAGGTGCCCAGGTGGCACTGCCAGGATGCCAGCCTGGCACTCCCAAGCTGGCATTTTTTGCCGATTGGTCTGGGGTTGCCTGGTGGCAGTGTTGGCTGGGGCGTGGGGATTCATTTGTGGGCTTCGGAGATCGGTACGCCTTTTAAAAATGGCGTTCCAAACTCTCGCTACAACGGGGAGTTCCGGCGAGCGGTGGTCACTATTGTAAAACACGGGGCCATGTGTGACCTCGGCCGCGCGTTCCCTATTTAGGCTCCTTATTCAAAGCGAGTCACGTTGAATAGCCTTGGCACTGCGAGCGCTGGGGAACACGCGGCTAAACGCGCTCGCTCAAGGAATTTGTTCCCTTTTGGGAAGATCGCCCCCTAAGTGTGGGCAAAACCTGTGAGAAACTCCCCAGGTCCAAAATAGTGACTAAGTATCATTAAATAGTGGTGGGGAACTCGCCGGCTCAACTCGCTGAAAAACCTGTCACAAATAAACTTAGAAATTATTCCGGAGTATCGTGCCCAATATTCCATTAGCCCAAGCTTTTTATGATGCTTTAATTGCACTCCTTGCTCCCAAATATAGTTGTCTTTCAAACTAGGATTTCTTGTAAAAATATGCCTGCAGCAGTATTTCAGGTTTTAAAAAATGGCGTCCTGATCTCCGACCTCTCCCTCCAACCAAACGCACTATGGGAGGGTCCCCACGCTTCCCCCCACCCCAACACCCATGGCGACATCCCCGGCCCTCTCATGCATTGCCAAGGTGCCAAGCTGGCATTTTGTTGCGTGCGCGCGATCAGATTTCTTTGGGTTCCTCGAAGATCAGGATGCCATTTATAAATCTATTGCTACAATGAGGAGTTCCGGAGAGTGGAACGGGCTGCTCATTTCCCGTTCCAACCCCTTATTCAACGCGAGTTGCTTTGAATGTGCATCTTGGCACTGCAAATGCTGGGAAGCATGCGACTAAACGCGTTTGCTCGGGAACTTTGTTGCTTTTTGGGTGAATTGCATCCAATATATCTGAAATTCCTATATTCATCAAACCATGCAACCCAGTCATTTTCATGGATTTGAATATTAGCGGGTTAGACACTTCATGCTCCACTCCTCTGTCCCCTTTAGGTGGAAGTCAAGCAGGCGTGAATTGGTTCAAGTATTTACAAGCGGGGTTGGGCGCCATGGTTGTTGGGGGGGGTCCAAAAAAAACTCTCAAATTGTCAGGCTTGCTGGGGAGTGGCTGACTGAGCCGGGAGGAGTAACGGGGAATGACTTGGTGCCAAGTACGTGGACTCCGGGTGACCCCCACACTTCAGACTCATGACTTTTCTCCTTCTGGTGAGGCTGGCAGCACTGACTGCCTCAGCCACTACCTCCCTGATGCTGTTCGGGGGGCGGGACTTGAGTCTGTGGCCCACTCTGGGGAAGAGGGTATCCCTCCTCTCCTCGTGGACACCAAGCAGTGGGTCCACCTCGGACACCCGAAATCGGCCGAAAATTACTTCCAACTTTTGCCGGCAGAGTGTTGGGTCATTTGCATGTCCTGAATCGCAGAACGAAGAGCGCACCCAACGGAAATGTGAATTGCACTTTATTCAGTCCCGGCGATGCCGGAATCGTGAAATGCGATCAAGCGGAGAATTGGGCGTCAGCTGAAAATAGAGGTCGGCGTTGGGTACCAACGGAACGCCATGCTCTAGTGCCTCGATAGCAGCGTGAATGCGTTCCATGCTGTGTGCCGGCATGGGCATGCATATTGTACAGTTACGGCCATTAGCATATCATTAACAGGCCCTACCCGGTTTCCTCCGGCCTCTCACGATGCACTGCCTCCGCCAAGCGGAAGTGACGATGGCGTGGTTCATTTGTGGTATTTGAAATTGGGAAACAGGCGCCATGTCCGATGAGGGAGTGAGAGGAGGTAAGCCAAGTTACCAAAAGCACAACGGTGGGCTGCCGGGGCTATCAGCCAGGGCCGGGGAGAGTGGCTGGGCGCAACCAGGAGATGGGCCGCGGTGACCAGGCTGTTCGGGCATGGACTGCAATTGCCACGGCCTGCAAGACAGCCATCTTGCTGCACACCCCGATGCCCACAGTGACTCTACAAGGACAGGGGCCGCAGAGCGTACCATGCGTAACACCAACCACTGGTACCCCTGCCGGCATGGTTGGGTGGCGGGGTCAGAGGCCCAGGGATGCAATGCAAAGGGCAAAGTGCCAGGGGGAATGGCCGAGGGTAGGGGCTGCAATGCAAGCCAGGGCCAATGTGCACCCGTAGGACCTGGTTGGGCACAGGAGTATTCAACATGCTAAGATGTATGCCTTTACACCCTGCAGCAAATGGAGTTTGGTAGTGAGCCAGGAGTGGTTGGCATCTGCCTAACCGCCTCAGCTCTAGCAGATGCACTGAGGCTGAATGAGTAGGAGCTGCTTGGGGCCTTGCAGAACAGGAGCCTGCCCCATGGAAGCAGGAGCCAGCCGATGATGATGGAGAGCCAACTATCCAGCAGGCCGAGGAGGAGGTGGGATGGAGGTGCCGCATCAGGCCTCGTGTATGACGACAGTGCCTGTCGTATGAGGACCTGCAGGACCGAACATGCCGTCTCCGACTGAGGCGGCGTAGAGACCATTAGACATCTGTGCCATATCATGGTGCATCTGGAACCACGGCGATATGGGGGAGGACATCTGCTCCCAGTGGTCATCAAGGTGACGGTCACCCTGAACCCCTTTGCGACTGGGTCCTTCCAGGCACTGTGGTGCGGACCTCCCAGACCTCCATGCACAGGTGTATTCGCGCCATTATGGAGGCCCTGCATATCCAAGCGGCACAGTATATCCACCTGTATATGGATTGAGCCAACCAGGTTGTCCGGTTAACAGGGTTCACCGCCATTGCCGAGTTCCACTAGGCCAGGGGGTGATTGATGGGACGAGTATCTCCGTATGAGCACTGCCGCATGAGGGGGTGCCCTTCATGAACCGTAACGGAATCCCTTCCCTCAATGTGCAGTTGGTGTGTGACCAACAGCTGCAGACTATGCATCTCTGCAGCAGATACCCGGGCAGTGTGCACAACACCTTCATCCTAATGCACTTAGCGGTGCCCAACACATTTGATGCGCTTCCCCAGGGAGGGGTTGGCACCTGGGTTATCCGCTGCGGTCGTGGCCGATGGCGGCTATCCAGAGGCCACCGACCAAAGCGGAGAACTGGTACAACGATGCCCATGTTGCGACCAGGAGTGTGATCAAGTGCTCAAGATGTGGTTTAGGTGCTTGCACCACTCTGGAGGGGTCCTCCAGTAGAGCCCATGAAAGGTCTCCCACATCGTGGTGGCCTGCTGCATACTCCACAACATCACGCAGCAGAGTGATGACATGCTGGATGAGGATGAACGCCAGATCTTGTCCGGGAGGAGGATGCGGAAGAGGGACAGGATGGGCAGGACATGGGGCCTGGGCAGCCACAGGAGGCCATGCAACGTTTGGGCCAGGGCCGTTACGCACCAACTAGGGAGCCTGACCATCGGCAGCTCAAAATCCCGTCTTACCCCCCACACCACGCTGCCCCTTCTGCTCCCTCCCGGGCCCGTGCACCCCCCTCCTTGCTTCCCACTTGCTTCACTGCAGGGCGCTGGCCATACGTTGCCAGTAGCAGTGGGTCTGGTCCATGGGATGGACGATGATGATGACCTGCTCTAGTTTTTCACAACGTTTGATGAAGTCTGACTCCTGCCCTCTGGGACTGTGCCATGTCACTCAGGGACAGAACAAGGTCACTCTGTGACTGGCTGAGATCAGCCAGTGTCAGACCAATGTCCTCGATGTATGAAAGGGCAGGTCGTGCCTAACTAATTTAGTGGAATTTTTTTTGGACATTAACAGTGCGGTAGATAACGGGGAGCCAATGAATGTGGTATATCTGGATTTCCAGAAAGCCTTTGACAAGGTGCCACACAAAAGGTTGTTGCATAAGATAAAGATACATGGCATTAAGGGGAAAGTAGTAGCATGGATAGAGGATTGGTTAATTAATAGAAAGCAAAGAGTGGGGATTAATGGGTGTTTCTCTCGTTGGAAATCAGTAGCTAGTGGTGTCCCTCAGGGATCAGTGTTGGGCCCACAACTGTTCACAATTTACATAGATGATTTGGAGTTGGGGACCAAGGGCAATGTGTCCAAGTTTGCAGACGACACTAAGATAAGTGGTAAAGCAAAAAGTGCAGAGGATACTGGAAGTCTGCAGAGGGATTTGGATAGGCTAAGTGAATGGGCTAGGGTCTGGCAGATGGAATACAATGTTGACAAATGTGAGGTTATCCATTTTGGTAGGAATAACAGCAAAAGGGATTATTATTTAAATGATAAAATATTAAAACATGCTGCTGTGCAGAGAGACCTGGGTGTGCTAGTGCACGAGTCGCAAAAAGTTGGTTTACAGGTGCAACAGGTGATTAAGAAGGCAAATGGAATTGTGTCCTTCATTGCTAGAGGGATGGAGTTTAAGACTAGGGAGGTTCTGCTGCAATTGTATAAGGTGTTAGTGAGGCCACACCTGGAGTATTGTGTTCAGTTTTGGTCTCCTTACTTGAGAAAGGACGTACTGGCACGGGAGGGTGTGCAGAGGAGATTCACTAGGTTAATCCCAGAGATTATCATAGAATTTACAGTGCAGAAGGAGGCCATTCGGCAAATCGAGTCTGCACCGGCTCTTGGAAAGAGCACCCTACCCAAGGTCAACACCTCCGCCCTATCCCCATAACCCAGTAACCCCACCCAACACTAAGGGCAATTTTGGACACTAAGGGCAATTTATCATGGCCAATCCACCTAACCCGCACATCTTTGGACTGTGGGAGGAAACCGGAGCACCCGGAGGAAACCCACGCACACACGGGGAGGATGTGCAGACTCCGCACAGACAGTGACCCAAGCCGGAATCGAACCTGGGATCCTGGAGCTGTGAAGCAATTGTGCTATCCACAAGGCTACCTTGCTGCCCATGCGCAGATGAAGGGGTTGGATTACGAGGAGAGATTGAGTAGACTGGGACTGTACTCGTTAGAATTTAGAAGGATGAGGGGGGATCTTATAGAAATATATAAGATTATGAAGGGAATAGATAGGATAGACGCGGGCAGGTTGTTTCCACTGGTGGGTGAAAGCAGAACTAGGGGGCATAGCCTCAAAATAAGGGGAAGTAGATTTAGGACTGAGTTTAGGAGGAACTTCTTCACCCAAAGGGTTGTGAATCTATGGAATTCCTTGCCCAGTGAAGCAGTAGAGGCTCCTTCATTAAATGTTTTTAAGATAAAGATAGATAGTTTTTTGAAGAATAAAGGGATTAAGGGTTATGGTGTTCGGGCCGGAAAGTGGAGCTGAGTCCACAAAAGATCAGCCATGATCTCATTGAATGGTGGAGCAGGCTCGAGGGGCCAGATGGCCTACTCCTGCTCCTAGTTCTTATGTTCTTATGTATGCAGCCATGTCCCGTTGTAACTGGGCCAAGCTCTGGAGCGCCGCTGCAATGTCTATTATTATTATTATTATGTTGCTCTGTTACTTGGCTGCCTGTGACATGGTCGCCCTGTCCTGTGCCTCGGTCACCGCCTGCACAGAATGCCCCGGGCCTTGAACATCTTGACCCATGGCCGATACCTTCGCACCCAAGGCCTCCACCGTTGACACCACTCATGCGGTGTAGCTTGAACTCCTCCAACTGCACCTGCAGGCGCTGGATGGTTGCTGACACCCCCTCCTGTAGTCCCCAGCTCTGCGCCTGCATCTCTAACATTGATGGGACCGCCCTTTCCATAATTCCGAGACCCGTCTGGACGGCAGCTAGTCCCTGGGTATGCCAACACCCATACCGCTCGCCATGGCTGGGTGCCCGGCACACACAGGCCATCCTAATTTTCAAGATCGTGAGTTCCTGATCTCTGATCTCGAAAGAGAAATGGGAAGAAAAGAATCTATGTATTGTAAAACAGTATGCCTAACATACTTTTCCAGTCTGTCATACATGTATCACACTCAACCATCTGACACAAATAAAACCATAAAGAAGCAAAGTATCCACCCAGAGGCACAAAATATTAGAGCCAGGAAGTCAGTCGTCCTTTCATTGATGTCTGTTTGAATTTTTTGGCATTTATTTAACAGCAACAACTTCATAATAAGCCTTCTTGTGAATCTTGTGGTAATTTAACTGCAGTCTAAAAGAGAAACTTTTAAAGGACTTCTGGTGGCTGCTATGTGGTGCACAGTCATAGCTTCCGCCAGGGTGCTTTGTTTTTGGCCTTTTTGCCAGGTTTATGGCTGATTATTTGGAGGAAATTGGTGTAGTATGATGGAATAAGATCCTCTTGTCTAGCCTCAGCAGGATGGAACAATGCGGAGGCTTCTGCTGTGCCGTTGGTCCTTCAGTGGGATGACTGAGATGTTGGTTAGCTTCTTGACCAATGAATTTAAGAAGCAGCGGCAGGAGGTCACCGAGGATCTGGAGAAAGCAATGGAGAGAGCTTTGGCCCCAATTCAGTTGGACTGGCGGATAGAGCTACAAGGAGCGACGTTACAGAAGATGGAGGTGGCACTCTCTGATCATAGTGATCGGATTGTCTCCCTGAAGGCAGAGATGACGTTGTTGGCTGAGGAGCGTAGAGCAGGCATTGTCAAAGTCGGGGACGCGACCCCCGGATGGGTCGCAGACGGATGTCGGGAGGATCGCGGAGCTGTCCGTCGTGGCGATCCCAATCGCGCAAATCCGCGCGCAACAGCCGGCTTTTAACTATGCCGGCTGCGAGCAGCCTTCAAAATGTTCACGAACCCGGCTTTAGCTTCGTTCAGAAGAACCGAGCACTTCTGAACTGGACAGAACGAGCAGTAGCCGGCTTTTAACTATGCTGGCTGGGATCGGCCTTTTTACCAATTTTTAAAAAATGCGGCCGCACTGCGCATGCGTGCCCGATCATCGTGCGCATGAGCAAAACTATGCACATGCGCAGTGCGGCTGCATTTTAAAAATATGGTTAAAAGGCTAATCTCAGCCAGCATAGTTAAAAGCCGGCTGCTGCTCGCTCTGTCCGGTTCGGAAGTGCTCGGTTTCCGAGGGATAGGGAGTTCTCCTTTAGTCCCCCATGTCCATCGGGACCAGCCTGTCCACCCCTCGAAAGACTGACTTTGACAAAAAGACCAGCAGATGCTGGAACAGAAACAGAAATCATGGCAAAATATTAATTTTTAATGCTTGGACCTGACCTGCCAACGACAAAGGCAGCCTCTCCCATCTCACCACGTCCTCCTTCACCCTCCCCACCAGGCTCATGAAATTTAACTCACAAAGTCATGCCCAGCCCTGTGCCACCTGCACCCCCAAATACCTAAAGTGAGTCGTTGCTACCCAAAATGGCAGCCCTTCCACTCCTGCCCCTGGACCTGGAAAAGACGCCACAAAATATTCACTGTTCCCCAAATGTTATTTATACCCCAAAACCACCCCAAATGTCCTGAGCAGCCCATTACGTCCCTTATCTATGAGCCTGGGTCTGAAATGTACAAATAGTGGATCGTCCACGTACAGAGACACCCTATGCTCCACGCTCCCCCCCCTCCATAAGTTTGAACCCCTCAGCACAATAGCCAAGGGCTCAATTGCCAATGCGAACAGAAGGGGGACATGGGTATCTCTGCCTCGTTCCCCGAAATAGATGGAAGTACCTCAAATTCATATCATGCGTCTGCATATATGCTGTCGGGTCCTTGTAGAACAATTTCATCCATGCCACAACTTGGACCTCATCTCAAACTTCTTCAGTACCGCAAACAAATAACTCCACTCCACTCTGTCAAACGCCTTCTCCGCATCTAATGCCACCAACACTTCTAACTCCCTCCCCTCTGCCGGAGAAAGCACCACACTCAGCAGCCACTGCACATTCGATCACAACTGTCTGCCCCTGACGAATCCCATCTGATACTCCCTCATCATTTTCAGAGTGCACTCCTCCGGCCTCAGTGCCACCACCTTCGCTACTATCTTTGCATCACGTTCAGTAGAGAAATGGGCCTATACAACCCACACTCCACCGGATCCTTCTCCTTTTTAAGTAACAACAAAATGGATGCCTGCTTTGTCTCTGGCAAACCTCCCTTTACCATCGCATCCTCAAACATTTCCACCATCAGTGGCACCAACGTATCCTTGAACTTCTTATAAAACTCCACTGGGAACCCATGTGATCCCAGTGCCTTGCCCAACTGCATCTTCCCTATTGCTGCTTGCAGTTCCTCACCCCCAATGGTTCTTCCAACCTGGCCCTCTCCTCCTCTCCCACCTCCTGACACTTCAGTCGCTCCAGAAATTCCCTCATCTTCAGTTCATCCTCCGGCGGCTCCGACTTATACAAGCCCCTAAAAATGTTCTCAAGCACCTTGTTCATCTGCTCCGGTGCCACCACCAACCCACCTGTTCCATCCCAAATCCACATAATCTCCCTCGCTGTTGCCTACCAATGGAGCTGGCCTGCCAGCAATCGACTGGCCTTCTCACCATACTCATAAACAACCCCTCATGCTCGCCTCAACTCCCGCACCACCCTCGCCATGGATGGAGATCAAACTTTGCTGCAACTCCTTCCTCCTCACCAAAAGACCCTGCTCCGGATCCTCCGCATATCTTCCATCTACCTCCAAAATCTCCTCTATTATCCGCTACCGCTCCTCCCTATCCACCTTCGCTTTGAATCAGATGACTTCTCACTACCACCTTCAATACCTCCCTATTTCAGTTAAACTGCACATCACCTTCCCCGTATTAATGCAAACATTCGGTCTGCTAGGCTTCATGCCGGCCTCTGGACCGAACACTTCTCCAAGACCACCTCCACCCAGGGCGGAGCATGGTCCTATATCATGATCTGCCTTCTTCACCCAACTAGCAGCGCCATCCCTACCACGAAAAAGTTGATCCAAGAGAACACCTTATGTACTGGTGAAAAGAACGAATACTCCCAATCTCGCGGATGCAAAAACCCGCACAGATCCATTCCTCCCATCTCCTTCATGAACCTGGCCAATATCGTCCCGCACTGCCTCCCGCCGAAGGGACCGGCGAGCACAGCCGGGATCGGTCCACCTTCGGGTCCAACACCATATTACAATCCATCCCCAATATCAACTGGTGAGTATCCAAGTCTAGTATGGCCGCTAATATCTTCCTCACAAACCCAGCATCATCCCAATTTGAGGCATACACGCTAACCATCACCACTGGCCTCTCTTCCAATGCCCCAGTCACTATTGTGTACCTGCCACCCTGGTCAACCACCATCTTCTCCATTTGGAACCTCACTCCGTTCACCTACCAGTATCACCAACCCCTGGGCCCTACTGTCGAAGCCCGAATGAAACACTTGGCTCACCCACCTCTTCCTCAGCCTTATCTGGTCCTTTACCCTCAGATGGGTCTCCTGTAACAGTACCTCGTCCGCTTTCAGGCCCTTTAAATGTGCGAAAACTCGCACTCCCTTCACCGCCCCCCCCCCCCCACCCCCCCCCCCGCCCCCAACCATCGTACGTTCCACATCACCACTCTGACCGGATTTTTGGGAGGGGGGTCTCTACCCACCCTTGCCTTTCTTGCCTGCCATGACCATCCTCCCAGGCCCCACCTAGTGGGTGAGACCTTGCCCTGGCCATCATCTCGCCCCCCCCCCCCCCACTTCCCAGCAACCCCTCCACCACTTCCTCTTGAAAACACCTCACCCTAGATCATGCCGCCCCCCCCCCCCCCCACCACCACCATTCACACCTCCTCACATGTGAAAACAGACAATCATAGCTCTCGGTGGTTCGTTTGTCCTCAGTTTCGGGTGGAGCAACCGGTGGGCCCTATCCAATTCATACTGGGAGGGATCCTCCTCCTCAACTACGCTAGCATCTGTAGGCGTCTGCCCCTTCACCCCCTACGGCACAACCACGATCCTCATTCATGATCTGGGCTCTCAGCCCTCTGTTGATCTCTGCCACACTCCACAGTTCCTCACTCATTGAGGTGAACTGGTCATTGTGCCACGACAATGCCTCCTCTACCCCCTTCATTTTCTCCCCCTGCTCCTGCACCACTGAGGTCCTCAACAACTCCACTCTCACCCACCCACTCCTTAAGTGAGGTCATCATCTCCATTCAATGCCTTTCAAAATGCTTAGAAATCTCTCAAACTCTCCAGCCATCACCTCCACCTCGATGGGCATGGTCCCAACCAATGGGCTCTCTCCCCTCATCTTTCCTCCCACTGCACCCCTCACCAAACTCGGAGGCGGAGTTTCGCTAGCTCCGATTCCTCTGGATTCTTCTTTCTGGTTTTTGACATTTTATAAATGCCCCCAGATCTTCCCACAACTTCTCACAAAAGAATTTCCCCCCAAAACTGGGTGTAAAGGGCCTAAAAAAAGACTACTCTGGCAGGAGCCACCAAACATGTGACTTCCACCTACATGCCGCAACCGGATGTCCACCCAACATACATTCAGAGGCTGCCAAGAACAAAGCCCACCACTGGACCCTGGCTGATGCAATCAGGGAAATCATACGATCTACCTTAAACAACCAGGTGAAATCGTAAATGCATGGCCATAGACTTATTGGCGGAAGTTACAAACTCCGAGAACGACAGCAAGGCCCTCCTTCTCGATCTGTATGTAGTTGCACTCTGAGTTTCGGCGAGTGTGCGGGATGCCAGGGCGATCGGCTGTCCGATCTGTCGGGCATTCGATGTGTGAGGACGGCCCCCACGCCATAAGGAGAAGCGACGCCTGTGAGGGGAAGTGGTGTGACAGGGTCGAAATGTGAGAGCAGCTTCTTGGAGGACAACCATGGTTTCACCTCCTGGAATGCCTTTTAGTGTGGGGGATTCCATTCTCACTTGCACCCCTTTTTCAACAGTTGGTTGAGCGGGCTGAGCAGCGTGGCAAAGGTTTAGGGATGAATTTCTCAGAATAATTGATGAGCCATAAAAAAGTGTAGCTCTGTTTGACCGTGTGGGATGGGTGCCTGCCAGATGGCCTGTACCTCGTCTTCCACCGGGTGTAGGCCGTGCGGTCCACCCGATACCCCAAATAGGTGACTTTGAGGGTGGTGAAAACACACTTCTCCCTCCGGAGGCAAATGTCGGCCTGCTCAAACCGCCAGAGGACTTCAACCAGGTTGTCCAGGTGTTCCCTGTCCAAGGCCCCAGTAATGAGAAAGTCATTCAGGTACACAGCAACCCTGGGCAGACCACTCAGGATGTTCTCCATAACGTGCTGGGATATTGCACAGGCCGAGTAAACCCCGATTGGCAAACGTGTATAATCGTACAGCCCCCTGTGGGTATTGATGGTGGCGAACCGCCAGTCCAACTTCAAATGCTGCAGCCAGTCGCAGCCCAATAAAGTGGGGCCTCCATCGTGGACTACCATTAAGGGCAAGCATACCGACTGATCTCGATACATCATGGGTACTTGGTTGGTGCCTTCAAGGGTCAGAGGCTCTCCCATACACGAAACCAACCTGGCATCCGTGTCATGGAGGGCCAAGGCCTGAAGATCGGACCGGATCATGGTAAACATCCGGCGGCTGACAACTGAGGCCGCCTCTCGGGGTCGAGCTACATTTCAGGCTGATGACTGAGACTGCCACACCCGTTCAAGCTCCATTTCAGGCTGATGACTGAGACCGCCACACCGGTTTGAGCTCCATTTCTAGGGGCTGCCCGTTGACTTGCAGCGCTATCCTGATGGGTGCGACTCTGGGAGGCATCACGCATTGAAGCTGCTGGTAGGCATCATCATCGTCTTTGAAGTACTATGCCTGGCCTCGCGTGGGGCGGTAACGTCTGGGAGGCTGATGGGGAACGGCGTCTGCAGAGGCTCGCCTGGGGTCCCGTGGCCAGGCCTCTTATCTGCGGCCACCATCTTGGTATTCCGTCACGGGGGAGTCATCCTGGTCGACTCCGCGTTCTCCATGGTGATGTTCCTTCGGCGGGCCCCACTGTGGGCGATCACGTCCTTCGGGTCTGGTCCTGGCCAGTCGTAGGTCGCACCAAGGCCGAGGTTCAGGACTGCCATGCCCTGGATCTCTTGGACCCCGAGCTCCAGGCATCCCCAGGAGATGGCACTGTCAATCACCCGCTGGAGGATCAAGTGGAATTCTGTCTGTAACTTTCATTGGGTGTCACCATTGTGGAGCCCACAAATGAAACGTTCTCGCAGAGTCTGGTCAACATGGGCCCAACCTTGCAAGTGGCAGCAAGTGTCCTTAAGCATGCCAAGAAGTTGCCACTGGACTTTTCATGGGCTTGTAAGGCAGTGTGGAAACAAAACCTGCAGTCTATTATCAAGTGTTTGGTTCAAATGCGTCTCAATTAAAGCCACTAACTCATCAAAAGACTTGGGAGTCTGGCCTCTCCAGGTGAGTGAGGCTCTTTATCAGCATGTAGGTCGGCCCACCGACTGCAGTCAGTAATATCACAGTTTGCCACTCATCCCCAACTGTGGCATTCAAGCAACACGGCACTGTGGCTAGCACGGCTGCAACACGGCACTGAGGACCCGAGTTTGATCCCGGCCCCAGGTCACTGCCAGTGTGGAATTTACACATTCTCCCCCTGCCTGCATGGGTCTCACCCCCACAACCTAAAGATGTGCAGGGTAGGTGGATTAGCAACGCTAAAATTGCCTCTTAATTGGGAAATTGGGGAGAAAAGAAAATGGGGTACTTTAAATTTTTTAAAAACTGGCATTCGGACAAAAAAAATTGTACTCTCTCAGCGCACTGCGTCCCGTCATCGCTACTCACACCGAATTGTTCACGTTTCCCGATATACAGTCTCTCTATGGCTAGAGTGGAGGCCTCCTGGGGCCTAGTCAAAGTGGTTCGGTGGTGCAGAACGCGATGCCTGTGGCTGGAGGATAGGTGTGAGCGGTGTTCTCGGGGAGTAGCGAATCACACGCACATGTCTTGGTCTTGCATCAGGGATTTTGAACGTTCAGTTGGAAGTGTGTCCATTGGTGGATATTGGAGAGTATCGGATTCATTGGTGCTGCAGCCAGGGCCAAGGGAGATGTCCTAGCCTTTGCCTCACTAATAACCTCTGAGTGAACCCTTGTAATGAACCCCTTAAGGCGAACTTAATCTTCTCTAGCCTGAGAAACCCTGCCATGTCACTGACCCACAGCCCCGACTTTGGAGGCTTTGAGTCCCTCCATCCCAGCAAAATCCATTTCCGGACCACCAGGGAGGCTAAGGCCAAAACGTCGGGTTCCCGGATCTTCTGACACTCCAAATATTGCCACCTCGGGACTCGGAGTCACCCTCCCTTCCAAGACCCCTGACATGACTTCTGAGAATCCCTGCCAAAATTCCCTCAGCTTCGGACAAGCCCAAAACATATGTATATGATTCGCCGGACTTCCCCCGCACCGCCCACATCTGTCCTCCACCTCCTCAAAAAACCTACTCATCAGGGCCACAGTCATATGAGCCCTGTGGACCACCTTGAACTGGATCAGGCTGAGCCTGGCACACGACGAGGATGCGTTGACTCTCCTCAGGGCCTTCTCCCATAGCCCAACTTCCAACTCCCCTCCCAAATCTTCCTCCCACTTCCTCTTCACCTCCCCGATTGGGACCCCTGAGATGTCTGTGTTTAACTGGAATTCGATACTCAAGTGGCAGGTAGCACTCAATCAGCACAGAGCACAGTGGGTAGCACTGTTGCTTCACAGTGCCAGGGTCCCAGGTTCGATTCCTGCTTGGGTCACTGTCTGTGTGGCATCCGCAAGTTCTCCCTGTGTCTGCATGGGGTTCCTCCGGGTGCTCCGGTTTCCCCCCACAAGTCCCCAAAGACATGCTGTTAGGTGAATTGGACATTCTGAATTCTCCCCGTGTACCCGAACAGGTCTGGAATGTGACGACCAGGGGACTTTCACAGTAACTTCATTGCAGTGTTAATGTAAGCCTACTTGTGACACTAATAAAATTATTTAAAATTATTATTACTCATGGGCAGTTGGAAGAGATTTGAAGGGCTCAGGAAATCTCAACCCTTATACAAATCTTCAATGCTACACTCAGACCAAATGGTTAATCTCCCAATTTTTGCTAAGTACAGGTTGAGTATCTCTTATTCAAAATTCAAAACTTTGAAATCAGCACTTTGTGATGGGCTGTTCCTAGCACTGTGTCCCGTTCCTGTGGGTGAACACACACATGTGTACCCTTCCAATTGACAGCACGCATTTGTTGAACCTAAAGAGTTGAAATCAGTATCTGAGTCCCTGTTGGGAGGAAAGCCGCGAACCCCCATCAGACACAGCACCGACCGGCGACTCTCAGCAGCATCTGAGGTCAATAGCAGCTTGGTATTCCAAAATTTGAAAAATTCCAGAATACAAGACACTCTTGGCCCTGAGCATTTTGAATAAGGGATACTCAACCTGTATCTGACTTGAGTTTTGGGGTGAAGGTCACATGGGTATAGAATGAAATTTGAGTTAAGAAGTTCAGTTTTGAGAATAAGTAATTACGTTCATTGTACTTTTAATATCTTTAACATAGTTGACTATTTAAGATTAAGTGTAGTTAGCAGTATTCATGTTCTTCAATTATTTTGTAAAATTTGTTTGCGTTTAGCTGCAAATAGTGTGGATTTTTGCATTTCCAAACCACAAAATAAGTTACTGGTCTTTATGAGACCATAACAGTATTTCTATAATGTGGAGATGCCGGCGTTGGACTGGGGTGAGCACAGTACGAAGTCTTACAACACCAGGTTAAAGTCCAACAGGTTTGTTTCGATGTCACTAGCTTTCGGAAGGAGGAAGGAGCAGCGCTCCGAAAGCTAGTGACATCGAAACAAACCTGTTGGACTTTAACCTGGTGTTGTAAGACTTCGTACAGTATTTCTATAAAGGAGTCTAATTTCCAGTGCACATGTAACAAATGGGTACAGATGTAAACGTAAAAAAAGAGTTAATTAGTTCCTCCTAGTGTCCTGCCTTTCCCTGAAGGCAGAAACTGTGGAGCTGCCAATACTCAGAAAACTCCTCCCACCTCCAATTGGTCTCAGCACATGCATATTTAGAACAAATTACCATAGGGAGTATCCAAGCACTGGTTTGCATGGACATGCCAAGTTAAATGATGCTTCATCTCAGCAGCTAAGCATTATAATCATGTTCTAAATGCTAGAATTCCCATAAACATCACAAGAGGATCAACTTCTTCAGTTCTCTGCAGCCCCTACCGCAACAATCCCCCGACTCCAACATTCAATTTTACAGGGATGTTGTAGTCCAGGGGTATTAATAGCAATGGTAGCAGCTCCAATTTTCTTTGCATCACATGACTGACCAAGAATTTCTCCTGCTCTTATTGCTTTCCATTGACCTATGTTGGAAGGATTTTCTAAGTTGATACTCAACTTGATTGGTCGCGTAATGAATGCGTATTCTTTGGCCATCAGGTCCAAGAGTGGGCTTGAACCTGGAGCTTTTGGCTCAGAGGCAAAGACAGTATCCACTGTGCCACCAAGATCTCCAAGAGGACCAACTAATGTATACATTTTCTTCACTCATAATTATGTTAATTGTGTTGGCATACAGTTGCACGTGCACTGTCAATC
This sequence comes from Scyliorhinus torazame, assembly GCF_047496885.1. Classification (NCBI taxonomy): domain Eukaryota; kingdom Metazoa; phylum Chordata; class Chondrichthyes; order Carcharhiniformes; family Scyliorhinidae; genus Scyliorhinus; species Scyliorhinus torazame. Next base: position 36,137,382 of record NC_092707.1, on the reverse strand, counting down.
CTGCTATTCTTCACCCAAATAACTATTCTTCGACTGCGATTACCCAATCTCCTGCCCACACAATGTGCCTATGCAGCCACTTTTCAATCAGGATCACTAGATAGCTACTAGGAGAACCAACTCTTACTAATTTTCCCCATAAAACAGAGGGCGCGATCTAACCAAAATAAAACAGTCCGTTCTGGGCGGGATCAGCGGGTTCGTTCCCAGCGCTAAATGGGGCATGCCCCTGTTATAACCTGCCTGAATGTTCTTGGTTATTCCATATTATATTTTAGTTTTATTGACAATTCAACAATACAAAGAAGAGTCAGCAACATGCAAAAACAACAGTCATGGAAAACAGTAATATGCCTGAAGCATTTACAAGATACAAAAACCACCAGCTCTCAAGCCAGCACCCACACACAACTACCCCCTGTTCCCAGCAGTAGCCCCACATCGGTGGAAAGCCGCCCAACAAGCAGCACAGACCACCGGAAAAGGACACACCGGTCGGTGTAGGGCACAGTTTGAGAGAGAGAGAACATCCCTCTCCTCCCAAGAAGGGGCCACAGTTCAATCCAAACCAGTTCCTTTAAACAGGCCACCAGCTACAAAGCCAGCATATCTCCACTTCTCTCCCTACACCTCCCCCTCCGATACAGGCCATGGCAGAAGAGAGGGAGAGATAGAGAGATCTCCCTTTACAAAATCAAATACAGAGCTACCACAAGAAACCCAACAAATAAATACAAATCAAAGCTGCCAGCACTCAAGCCAGCGCACACTCACCTCCCCCATGCTCTCCCCACCCTCCCCGACCTCCAGCAACAGCCCCATGTCGGTGACGAGGCGCCTGCAAGCAGCTCAGTTCACCGGAAAAGGATGGGCAGTGCGCGGTTGAGGAGGGAGAGAGAGAACATCCCTCTCCCTCACCAGGAAGGACCCCTCAACCCCCAGTGCCCAGAAGCAGGAGGGCCACAATTAACGAGCACCCAGCGCTAAGCCCAAAATAATACACAACAAAAATTCAATAATAACCATACAATCCCCCAACAGTAAAACACAACCAACATCAGTACAGACAGTACACATGGTGTATTGGGCCACCGCCCTGCTGCTCTCACAGTTCTGGCATCCGGTCTCGAGACACCATCCAGTCCAAAATTGCAAAAGTGAGTCCATTCTACTCCACTTTCGGTCTGACAGCAAGCCAACCAAATCCGCTCCTCGCTCCACTCCCAAACGATAAGCAGAAAGGCAGTCAGTGACAAGTACGAGTCCCAGGCGTGGCAACTGCAGGCAAGCACTCTCTTCTCTCTCCCCTGAAAGCAACTGGCAGCAGCAACAGGCTCTCCTTCCCTCCATCCAACTGGTTGTAGCACTGTTCCCCCTTGCCGTGGTCTAGGCCTCAAAGTCCAGAAAAGGCAGCCATCATACAGAATAACACACCAGGTCTATAAACAGGGTTACAGCCAGAAACAGCAGGAACTCCGCCCCCCCCCCCCCCCCCCGGCTCGAGGCTGCATCTTTTAAATGATGCCCCGATCCCCCCCCTACTCACCTGTTGGGGGGGGGGGGGGGGGGGCGCCCTCCCGCACCCCACCTCACACGCTCAGGGCATCCCCCAGCACGGGCAATATGCCAGTTTGGCACTTTGGCACAGCCAGCCTGGTACACTGGCAGTGCCAGTTAGAGGCTATCCTGCCCAGAGGCCGACCACCTGGGGACCTCCGATTGCCTGGACGATCCTCCCAGGTACCGTTTCGCCTGGCTCCCATTTGTGCGGACCAGTACTGATCGGCGCCGGTCCTAGGATCTCCTCAGCGGGGCCAATAGATGCCAGATGGCCGATCGATCCCTTGTCAGTGTGGCTAAATGGGTTCTTAAACTCATTTAACCGTGCGAGACTGGGACCCGCCCACAGATCACGACATTTCGCAAGATCTGATTAGATCTTGCAAGACAATTGAGAATCCGAGGTGAGGCCTCTCCCGGGATTTACCTGATGCGTCCCAACCAGGTTCCGACGGGACACGGCCGGTAGATCACGCTCACAGTATCCAACATTAGATGTGATTCCATGATTGGACAACATTTGCTAAATAATCCTCAGTGAGCTAAGATTTTGCTGACAACCAATTTAAGATTGGCAGTTTGGCTAATGGTGTGGTGCATTTGTATGTACTGGAAGCATCATATATTAATACACAGGGTCTTGTTCTTTGCAGACATAAAGAACATGTACACATGTTGTGCCCTTTTAAGCTAAACAAAATAAAGTGACAGCTATTCATTGACTCATTCCTCAAGGCCATGCCTTGACTAATGAGGGTCTCAAACAATGCTTGGCAGTTAAAGGTGAAGTCATTTTGTGTATTCTCCATGGCAATGCCTTTTCCAATTAGAGCTAACCTGCTGACCAATCAGCTGCAGAGTGCTGTTCCTTAACATCAGCTAGCAAAGTCTGAGATAGCTGGCCATGTGGAACCAACAAAGGCATTGGGTGAGAAGCTGGCAGGGAAGCAGGCGTCCTGTCTTCCTGAGAGAGGACAGCAGAAGGATCTCCTGTGGAGAAATATCACTGTTATAAGATTGTACCTGTACACTCTCACTACTTATGTGAGAAGAGTAAAGGAGTGCAATGATCCTCTGGAAGCTCTCTACATTCTAATCCTTGTTTACCTTCATGAATTGGAAGCCTGAGGAGATGCTATACCCCAGAGCTACGATGCAACAGCCTAAACTTTCAGTGAAACTGTCAGAACTGTCACCAGAGGCTCCATCAATGTGGATTTCACTGCAGTGTTTCCAGAATGAAAAATGAAATGAAAATCACTTATTGTCACGAGTAGGCTTCAATAAAGTTACTGTGAAAAGCCCCTAGTCACCACATTCCGGCACCTGTTCGGGGAGGCTGGTACGTGAATTGAACCGTGCTGCTGGCCTGCCTTGGTCTGCTCTAAAAGCCAGCGATTTAGCCCAGTGAGCTAAACCAGCCCCTAACAACCAACCTGTTCCACAGTTGTTTCAAAGCCCTGTTCATCAACTCTGCACAAACTGGAGCTGGATTCCTCTTTGCTCTGTGCCACGGTGCACAAGATTGCTGATAGGCTGCCCAGTGCACTCAAAAGGTTTGGATATATAGAAATTAGTCCATTACAGTAGGCAGTAGCCTTGACATCTTCATCTTTGCTCTTTGCATCAGGGCTTGGATGCAAGCTCTCCCTCCATCAAGCTGCACAAATAGGGAGCATTTTCCCAGGCTCCAGATCGTTGGGGTGGGTTCGGGGCAAGAGAGATGGGGTAGTCCCAGAAATTGACAACAGTTTGGAATCCCAATGTAATATTGTCTTTTTTGGCTTTCCCTGGGCGGTACTGAACGTGAGCAGGGAATCTCCTTGGAACTGTCAGTTAAGTAATAAAATCAATAATAATATTACCATAGAATTTACAGTGCAGAAGGAGGCCTTTCAGCCCATCGAGTCTGCACTGGCCCTTGGAAAGAGCACTCTACTTAATCCCAAGCTCCACCCTATCCCCATAACCCAGTAGCCCCACTGTGGTGGTATGTATTAGGGGGTAGTACGGTACCCTGTGATGCCGAGAGGCTATTGGTAGACAGACACTGGGTCCTGATTGGATCTGCCGCCTGTTGGCTCCACCCAGTAAGGCGGAGTATAAGAGCCCGGGTTCTCCCAGCAGCCGCATTCTGTAACTGAGCTGCTGGGGAACAAGTCTGCTTAATAAAGCCTTCGATTGACTTCATCTCTTCTCGTCTCGTGAGTAATTGATTGTGTTACACCCACCTAACCTTTTGTTCACTAAGGGGAAATTTATCATGGCCAATCCACCCAACCTGCACTTCTGTGGACTGTGGGAGGAAACGAGCACCCGCGGGAACCCATATGGACATGGGGCGAAAGTACAAATTCCGCATAGTCACTTGAGGCCGGAACCAAACCCGGGACCCCGGAGCTGCAAGGCAGCAATGCCAACCACTGTGCTACTGTGCTGCCACAGATTAACCTGGTTCCATCCATTAATTACAACATAAGGCATTCTTTGGGACATAAGATGTCCCAAGACCTGTTTATCTAGGCCTAAGCACCATCACTCATAAATTATCTACACTCCATGGATCTTCCAAAATCAAAACAAACTTTTATTATCCATCTATCTGTAAACAAGTAAATGGTTAAAATCAATGATAACATCACTTTTACAACACCTTAATCACAGCTTTAGCAGACATACTGCCCGTATGTATCTTAATCCAGGGTATAATATATTAACAATTTCCTTCATTCATCACAAAACTGAACACTCACTGCTCACTCACACACATACACACCACACACAGTGAACACTTACTGCTCACATCATGTGGTCCCCCCCCTTTCATTATTTCAACAACCTCCATCAGATTATTCCCTCAACCTTTGCTTTGCAATCGAAAGGATGCCCAGCCTTTCCATTTCACAGTTCTGCTATTCTCCGTAAGTCTCTTTTTGTCCCCTCTCCAGAGTCTCCATATTCTTTTTAACATTATAGTGATAATTGCAATAATAAAAACTATAACAATACGAATCATTGTTACTAATTTGGATCTACGACGGATACATTTTCTGTGTTCCTAGTCATTCTTCTCTTTTACACAAACAGAATAGCTGCAATAGTAGAAATGTAACAATAATAGGTGAGAGCTCAACAAGGTATATATATGTTGCCATAGCCCCCAAGAGACTCATGGGGAAACCATCATCATATCTCCCCATACGACCCATGGGATTTGAGCTTCCCAGGAAGGGGGCAAAAGTTCACCCAGCTAGGGTCATGAAAACGAGCATAAAAGCCGGACTGAGCAGGGGCCGGCAGGTTAGTTGACCCAATGGGAACTGATTGTAGATAGTTACTGCTGTGGGCAAGCCGGCCCAAGTAGGGACTGGCAGGTTGGTTGTCCCAATGGGGACTGATTGTAGATAGTTACTGCCGTGGGCAAGCAGTCCCGAGTAGGGACTGGCAGGTTGGTTGTCTCAACGGGGACTGTGATTGCAGACAGTTACTGCCGTGGGCAAGCCGGCCTGAACAGGGACTGGCAGGTTGGTTGTCCCAACGGGGACTGTGATTGCAGATAGTTACTGCCATGGGCAAGCCGGCCTGAACAGGGACTGGCAGGTTGGTTGTCCCAACGGGACTGTGATTGCAGATAGTTACTGCCATGGGCAAGCCGGCCTGAACAGGGACTGGCAGGTTGGTTGTCCCAATGGGGACTGTGATTGCAGGTAGTTACTGCCATGGGCAAGCCGGCCTGAACAGGGACTGGCAGGTTGGTTGTCCCAATGGGGACTGTGATTGCAGATAGTTACTGCCGTGGGCAAGCCGGCCTGAACAGGGACTGGCAGGTTGGTTGTCCCAATGGGGACTGTGATTGCAGATAGTTACTGCCATGGGCAAGCCGGCCTGAACAGGGACTGGCAGGTTGGTTGCCCCAAAGGGGATTGTGATTGCAGATGATTACTATGTGGGCAAGCCGGCCTGAGTAGGGACTGGCAGGTTGGTTGTCCCAGCGGGGACAGTGATTGCAGATAGTTACTCCCGTGGGCAAGCCAGCCCGAGCAGGGACTGGCAGGTTGGTTGCCCAATGGGGACTGTGATTGCAGATAGTTACTCCCGTGGGCAAGCCAGCCCGAGCAGGGACTGGCAGGTTGGTTGTCCCAATGGGTACTGTGATTGCAGATAGTTCCTGCCGTGGGCAAGCAGGCCCGAGCAGGAACTGGCAGGTTGGTTGTCTCAACGTGAATTGTGATTGTAGGTAGTTACTATCGTAGGCATGTTGGCCCGAGTAGGAACTGGCAGGTTGGTTGTCCCAGCGGGGACTGTGATTGCAGATAGTTACTATCGTGGGCAAGTCGGCCCGAGTAGGAACTGGCAGGTTGCGTGTCCCAGCGGGGACTGTGATTGCAGATAGTTACTATCGTGGGCAAGCCGGCCCAAGCAGGAACTGGCAGGTTGCGTGTCCCAGCGGGGACTGTGAATGCAGATAGTTACTATCGTGGGCAAGCCAGCCCAAGCAGGAACTGGCAGGTTGGTTACCCCAATGCGGACTGTGATTGCAGATGGTTACTGCCATGGGCAAGCTGGCCCGAGCAGGGACTGGCAGGTTGGTTGTCCCAATGCGGACTGTGATTGTAGATGGGTTTTTTTCAGAAAATAATTTATTGAAGCATTTGTAATTTTCACAGTTTACAGTTTAACACTTTAACATTCCTTAAACAACCGTTCGGGCCGACACACGCAAAAAAACTAAAAACGCCCCCTACTACCCCCGCCCTATTTCCTAATTACCCGTATACTAAGTTCCCTGTCCTTGCCTTACACTACCATGCCTCCCATTTTCCTCCCCCTCCCTTTTACTCCCCCCCCCTTACTGCTGACGTTCAATTTTCCTTGAAGAAGTCGATGAATGGCAGCCACCTCTAGGCGAACCCCTGAATTGATCCTCTCAAGGCGAACTTAATCTTTTCCAGCCTGAGAAACCCTGCCATGTCGCTGACCCACGCTGACTTTGGGGGTTCCGAATCTCTCCATCCCAGCAAAATCCGTCTCTGGGCCACCAGGGAGGAGAAGGCCAGAACTTCAGCTTCCCTCCCCCCCCCTTGGCCCCCGGATCTTCCCATACGCCAAATATTGCCAATCCTGGACTGGGAGACACCCTCCCTTCCAGGACCTCTGACATAACATCCGCAAATCCCTGCTAGAATCCCCTCAACTTCAGACATGCCCAGAACATATGTACATGATTCGCCGGGCATTCCCCACAGCGTCCGCACCTATCCTCCACTTCCTCAAAAATCCTGCTCATCCAGGCTACTGTCATGTGGGCCTTATGAATCACCTTGAACTGGATCAGGCTCAATCTGGCACAAGATGAGGATGAACTAACTCTCTTCAAAGTCTTTTCCCATAATTCGATTTCCAACTCTCCTCCCAGCTCCTCTTCCCACTTCCTCTTCACCTCCCTGATAGGGACCCCTTCTCATCCATCAACTCCTTATATATCTCCGAGACCCTCCCCTCCCCAACCCCCGTTTTTGACATTACCTTATTCTGTAGTCACCTCAGGGGGAGGAAAGGAAAGCTTGAAACCTGCCTCCAAACAAAGTCCCGTACTTGCAGGTACTGAAACCCGTTCCCACCCGGCAACTCAAACTCCTCCTCTAATACCTCCAGGCTCGGGAAACCCTCCTGATTGAAGAGATCCCCAAATCTCTCAATCCCTGCCCGCTGCCACCTCCTAAAGCCCCCATCCAGCCCCCCCGGAACACAACGGTGATTGTCACAGTACGGTGACCACACTGACGCCTCCTCTAATCTCGTGTGCTGTCTCCATTGTCCCCACACCCTCAGGTCTGCCACTACCACTGGGCTTGTGGAGTACCGTGCCGGCGTGAACGGCAGGGGCGCCGTCAATAAAGCCTCAAAACTCGTACCCTTACAGGATTCCGCCTCTACTCGCTCCCAAACCAGCCCCTCCCCCACTACTTGACCATCGATATGTTGGCCGCCCAGTTATAATTAATAAAACGCGAGAGGGCCAAACCCCCCTCCCCACGGCCCCGTTCCTGGAGTGCCTTCCTCACCTTCGGGGTTTTACCAGCCCACACAAAACCCGAGAACGCCGCATTCATTTTCCTAAAAAAGGCCTTCGGGAAAAAAATCAGGAGACATTGAAAAAAAAAACAGCAGTCTCGGGAAGACTGTCATCTTCGCCGTCTGCACCCTCCCCGCCAGTGTCAGCGGGATAATGTCCAACCTGCGGAAATCCCTTTTCATCTGATCGACCGCTTTACCCATATTTAACTTCTGGAGCTGTCCCCAATCCTTAGCCACCTGGATCCCCAGATACCTAAAGCTCCTCCCCACCACCTTAAAAGGTAACTCTCTCAGTCTCCTTTCTTGCCCCCGTGCCTGAATCACAAACACCTCGCTCTTTCCCATGTTTAACTTGTAGCCTGAGAACCGCCCAAATTCTTCCAGTGCCTCTATAATTCCAGCCATCCCCCCCAACGGGTTTGTGATAATAAAGCAGTAAATCGTCCGCGTAGAGCGAGACTCTGTGCTCCAACCCCCCCCTCTAGAATTCGCGAAACACATCATTTATCATCCCCTGGTCCACAACCACCTTCCCCCTCATATCCTTTATTTTCCCAATTTCTCTCACCGCCTCCTGCTTCCTCAGTTGATGTGCTAACATCCTACTGGCTTTCTCCCCATATTCGGATATTGCCCCTTTCACCCTCCTCAACTGCCCTTCTGCCTTACCTGTGGACAGGAGCCCAAATTCCATTTGGAGTTTCTGCCGCTCCTTCAGGAGCTCCTCATCCGGAGACTCCGCATATCTCCTGTTCACCTGTAAGATTTCACCTACCAGCCTGTCCAACTCCGCCCGTTCCGTCTTCTCCCTGTGGGCCCGAATCAAAATAAATTCCCCTCTGATAACCGCCTTCAATGCTTCCCAAACCACCCCTGCCGTGGTCTTTCCCGTGTCATTGCTCTTTATGGATCCCCGAATGGCCTCCCTCGCCTGCTCACAAATCTCATCCTCTGCTAACAGCCCTACATCTAACCTCCACTGTGGACGCTGGGTCTTTCCTGTGCTTACCCGTAGGTCTATCCAGTGTGGAACGTGGTCCAACACCACGATTGCTGAATACTCAGTATCCTCTACCTCCACCAACAGTGTTTTGTCAAGTACGAGAAAGTCTATCCTAGAGTATACCTTGTGCACATGGGAGTAGAAGGAATACTCCTTGCTCCTTGGCCTCCCAAATCTCCACGGATCCAACCCCCCCCCCCCACCAACCCCCCCCCCCCACCACCACCTATGCGCTCCATAAACCCCCGCAGTTCTTCCACCATTGCTGATACTTTTCCCGACCTGGAACTCGACCGGTCTATCCTCGGATCCAGAACCGTATTAAAATCCCCCCCCCATAATCAGCCGGTGCGAGTCGAGGTCCGGAATCTTCCTCAGCACCCTCCTGACAAACACGACATCATCCCAGTTTGTGGTGTATATACTGATCAACACTATTGCCATTCCCTCCAGCTTCCTGCTAACCATAATAAATCTACCTCCCGGGTCTGCCTCGATCTTCCCGACCTCAAATGAGACCTTTTTGTAAACCAGATTGCCACCCCCCTTGTTTCAAAGTCCAATCCCGAATGGAACACCTGTATGACCCATCCCTTCTTCAATCTAACTTGGTCTCCCAGCTTCAAGTTTGTCTCTTGCAACATGGCTACGTCCACCTTCAGCTGTCTCAAGTGTGCGAACACACGGGCTCTTCTAACCAGCCCATTCAGTCCACGAACATTCCAAATAACCAGCCTGGTTGGGGGGCCCTCCCCCCCTCCCCTGTCGATCAGCCATGACCTTTCCTACGCCAGCCCTTGGCCCATGCCCCGCAGCTCACCTGGCCCACCCCTCGGCAGCAACCGTCATCTACTCTCCCCCTCCAACCTCCTAAAAGTCCCCTCCTCGTCAGCAGCCCCCCCCCCACCCCCCTACAACATTAATCTTCAGCTCACCCCTCACTTTGCTTCCGTGAACTAGCCCTCCAAGCTAGCCTGCAGCTCCCGCACCCGGTGCCTAGCATCCTACCACCTGCTGGTTCCCCTCCCCCCCCACTCTTAGAATAAGTTCCCAAAACAATGGCACAAAGTACAAAAAAAAATAAACAATCCCTCCCAAGGTCCAAGCACAGAGGCCCACCCCTCCTCCCTTAACAAAATCTTAGCTATTCTAACACCTTCAAGCAGAACCAAATAGAAAAGACCGGACAAAGGAAAAGGAATTACACATGTAAAAACTCAAACAGCTTTTCAAACATTGCAACTTAAATTATAGAGTTAAAAGACTAAGGTTTTTAAAAGGACACATAACTTCTAACTACACAGTCAAGGTTTTAGATCCTTGTTTGTCTACCAGGTTATTGTCCTTCATGAAGCCCAAAATACAGCTCCCGACCCTTATATGTCACCCAAAGACGGGCTGGGTAAAGCAGACCACACTTTATTTGCTTCTCGTAGAGGGCCGCCTTGACTTTATTAAAACTCGCCCTCGTTGCGAGTTCTGCACCGAAGCCCTGGTACACCTGGATCTCAGAATCTTACCACACGCACCGTTCTGTCTGCCTGGCCCACCTCAGGATGCGTTCCTTGTCGAGGAACCAATGCAGCCGTACCAACATCGGTCTCGGGAGCTCACTCCCCTGGGGCTTATGCATAAGTGCCCTATGGCCCCGGTTCACCTCCAACGGCTTGCGGAACGAACATTCCCCGATCATCTTCTCTAGCATCTTCCCCACATATGCACCGGCATCCGATCCTTCCTTCCCCTCTGGATATTCTGTCTCCGAAAATGGTTCTCCAGGTCCTCCACCTTCTCCAGCAGCCGTTTCTGTTGGTCCTGTAGCATCCCGATCTCCATTGCCATCGCAGTGGACTGCTCCTCTCGTTCCATCGCCAGCTCCTCCAACTTCCAGATCGCCTGTCCCTGGGTCGTCAATCTCTCCTCCACACGGTCGACCACCGCCCTGATCGAGTCCACCGCCTGGGCCAGGTCCTCTGCATATTCCTTGCGATGTTGAGTGAACTTCTCGGTCAAGATGTCCACCAACTAGTCTGTCGACCATTGAGCTGGCGAAGCCAAACCCTGCTTCTCCGCCATTGCCTCCTTCAAACTCAGTTCCTCGCTTCCAGCCAACTTTTGATTTCTCCTTTTCCAATTTTTCCTCGGGCGCAGCTCCATAAACTAAGGGTCAACTCCCTGTCCTCTCGCTTTTATACCTTTATTTTGAAAAATTCCTGTGGAAATCTAGCTTAAAAGCCACAAAAAGACCACCAAGAGCGGGAGCTGCCAAATGTGCGACCTTTCACTCCATGGCCGCCACCGGAAGTCCTGATTGTAGATAGTTACTGCCGTGGGCAAACCGGCCCGAGCAGGGACTGGCAGGTTGGTTGTCCCAACGGGACTGTGATTGCAGATAGTTACTGCCGTGGGCAAGCCGGCCCGAGCAGGGACTGGCAGGTTGGTTGTCCCAACGGGACTGTGATTGCAGACAGTTACTGCCGTGGGCAAGCCGGCCCGAGCAGGGACTGGCAGGTTGGTTGCCCAATGGGGACTGCAACTGTAGATAGTTACTATAGCAAGCCGGCCCGAGCAGGGACTGGCAAGTTGGTTGCCCAATGGGGACTGTGATTGCAGATAGTTACTGACGTGAGCAAGCCGGCCTGAGTAGGGACTGGCAGGTTGGCTGTCCCAATGGGGACTGTGATTGCAGATAGTCACTGCCATGGTCAAGCTGGCCCGAACAGCGACTGGAAGGTTGGTTGTCCCAACATGAGTTGTGATTGTAGAAAGTTACTATCGTGAGCAAGCCAGCCTGAGCAGACACTGGCAGGTTGGTTGTCCCAACATGAACTGTGATTGTAGGTAGTTGCTGCCGTGGGCAAGCCGGTCCGAGCAAGGACTAGCAGGTTGGTTGTCCCAACGGGACTGTGATTGTAGGTAGTTGCTGCCGTGGGCAAGCCGGCCCGAGCAGGGACTGGCAGGTTGGTTGTCCCAACGGGACTGTGATTGTAGATAGTTACTGCAGTGGGCAAGCCGGCCCGAGCAGGGACTGGCAGGTTGGTTGCGTTTCTTCTCTCAAGAGGGTGCTTACAATGACTAATAAAAAGTCATTTCATCTGAGCAGGTGGGATGGACAGCAAAATCCAGCCAGCAGGCGGTGAGACTCCCAACACAGGGTCTACAGTCAGAGCATGAGCTCAATCAACATGACTCGAGTCCCAGTGTCTCAGAGGCTCAGGACCTCACAACTCGTCACTGCTGATATATGCGGCCTCCTCAAACAAGACTTCTTTTTCAGTGAAGCAGGTAGGCACGCATTGGCAATGGTCAACCATAGAACCGTAGAAAGGTTACGGCACAGAAAAAGGCCATTCAGCCCACTGTATCTACATGTGGTCTACATCTGAACCTGAGGGGCACAAATATCCTGGGGGGGAGATTTGTTAGTGCTCTTTGGGGGGATTTAAACTAATGCAGCAGGGGCATGGGAACCTGGATTGTAGTTTTAGGGTACGGGAAAATGAGAGAGAGTATAGAGGTCAGGAGCACAGATTTGACTTTGCAGGAGGGGGCCAATGTTCAGGTAGGTGGTTTGAAGTGTGTCTACTTCAATGCCAGGAGTATACGAAATAAGGTTGGGGAACTGGCAGCATGGGTTGGTACCTGGGACTTCGATGTTGTGGCCATTTCGGAGACATGGATAGAGCAGGGACAGGAATGGATGTTGCAGGTTCCGGGGTTTAGGTGTTTTAGTAAGCTCAGAGAAGGAGGCAAAAGAGGGGGAGGTGTGGCGCTGCTAGTCAAGAACAATATGACGGTGGCGGAGAGGATGCTAGATGGGGACTCTTCTTCCGAGGTAGTATGGGCTGAGGTTAGAAACAGGAAAGGAGAGGTCACCCTGTTGGGAGTTTTCTATAGGCCTCCAAATAGTTCTAGGGATGTAGAGGAAAGGATGGTGAAGTTGATTCTGGATAAGAGCGAAAGTAACAGGGTAGTTATTATGGGAGACTTTAACTTTCCAAATATTGACTGGAAAAGATATAGTTCGAGTACATTAGATGGGTCGTTTTTTGTACAATGTGTGCAGGAGGGTTTCCTGACACAATATGTTGACAGGCCAACAAGAGGCGAGGCCACTTTGGATTTGGTTTTGGGTAATAAACCAGGCCAGGTGTTGGATTTGGAGGTAGGAGAGCACTTTGGGGACAGTGACCACAATTCGGTGACGTTTACGTTACGTTGATGGAAAGGGATAAGTATACACCGCAGGGCAAGAGTTATAGCTGGGGGAAGGGCAATTATGATGCCATTAGACATGACTTGGGGGGGATAGGTTGGAGAAGTAGGCTTCAAGTGTTGGGCACATTGGATAAGTGGAGCTTGTTCAAGGAACAGCTACTGTGTGTTCTTGATAAGTATGTACCGGTCAGGCAGGGTGGAAGGCGTCGAGCGAGGGAACCGTGGTTTACCAAAGAAGTGGAATCTCTTGTTAAGAGGAAGAAGGAGGCCTCTGTGAAGATGAGGTGTGAAGTTTCAGTTGGGGCGATTGATAGTTACAAGGTAGCGAGGAAGGATCTAAAGAGAGAGCTAAGACGAGCAAGGAGGGGACATGAGAAGTATTTGGTAGGTAGGATCAAGGAAAACCCAAAAGCTTTCTATAGGTATGTCAGGAATAAAAGAATGACTAGGGTAAGAGCAGGGCCAGTCAAGGACAGGGATGGGAAGTTGTGTGTGGAGTCTGAAGAGATAGGCGAGATACTAAATGAATATTTTTCGTCAGTATTCACTCAGGAAAAAGATAATGTTGTGGAGGAGAATGCTGAGACCCAGGCTATTAGAATAGATGGCATTGAGGTACGTAGGGAAGAGGTGTTGGCAATTCTGGACAGGCTGAAAATAGATAAGTCCCCGGGGCCTGATAGGATTTATCCTAGGATTCTCTGGGAAGCCAGGGAAGAGATTGCTGGGCCTTTGGCTTTGATTTTTATGTCATCATTGGCTACAGGAATAGTGCCAGAGGACTGGAGGATAGCAAATGTGGTCCCTTTGTTCACGAAGGGGAGTAGAGACAACCCCGGCAACTATAGACCGGTGAGCCTCACGTCTGTTGTGGGTAAAGTCTTGGAGGGGATTATAAGAGACAAGATTTATAATCATCTAGATAGGAATAATATGATCAGGGATAGTCAGCATGGCTTTGTGAAGGGTAGGTCATGCCTCACAAACCTTATCGACTTCTTTGAGAAGGTGACTGAACAGGTAGACGAGGGTAGAGCAGTTGATGTGGTGTATATGTATTTCAGTAAAGCGTTTGATAAGGTTCCCCACGGTAGGCTATTGCAGAAAATACGGAGGCTGGGGATTGAGGGTGATTTAGAGATATGGATCAGAAATTGGCTAGCTGAAAGAAGACAGAGGGTGGTGGTTGATGGGAAATGTCCAGAATGGAGTTCAGTTACAAGTGGCGTACCACAAGGATCTGTTCTGGGGCTGTTGCTGTTTGTCATTTTTATCAATGACCTAGAGGAGGGCGCAGAAGGGCGGGTGAGTAAATTTGCAGACGACACTAAAGTCGGTGGTGTTGTCGACAGTGCGGAAGGATGTAGCAGGTTACAGAGGGACATAGATAAGCTGCAGAGCTGGGCTGAGAGGTGGCAAATGGAGTTTAATGTAGAGAAGTGTGAGGTGATTCACTTTGGAAGGAATAACAGGAATGCGGAATATTTGGCTAATGGTAAAGTTCTTGGAAGTGTGGATGAGCAGAGGGATCTAGGTGTCCATGTACATAGATCCCTGAAAGTTGCCACCCAGGTTGATAGGGTTGTGAAGAAGGCCTATGGAGTGTTGGCCTTTATTGGTAGAGGGATTGAGTTCTGGAGTCATGAGGTCATGTTGCAGCTGTACAAAACTCTGGTATGGCCGCATTTGGAGTATTGCGTACAGTTCTGGTCACCGCATTATAGGAAGGACGTGGAAGCTTTGGAGCGGGTGCAGAGGAGATTTACCAGGATGTTGCCGGGTATGGATGGAAAATCTTATGAGGAAAGGCTGATGGACTTGAGGTTGTTTTCGTTAGAGAGAAGAAGGTTAAGAGGAGACTTAATAGAGGCATACAAAATGATCTGGGGGTTAGATAGGGTGGACAGTGAGAGCCTTCTCCCGCGGATGGAAATGGCTAGCACGAGGGGACATAGCTTTAAACTGAGGGGCAATAGATATAGGACAGAGGTCAGAGGTAGGTTCTTTACGCAAAGAGTGATGAGGCCGTGGAATTCCCTACCTGCAACAGTAGTGAACTCGCCAACATTGAGGGCATTTAAAAGTTTATTGGATAAGCATATGGATGATAATGGCATAGTGTAGGTTAGATGGCTTTTGTTTCGGTGCAACATCGTGGGCCGAAGGGCCTGTACTGCGCTGTATCGTTCTATGTTCTATGTTCTATATCTGCGTCAGCCATAAAAAAAAAACTAGCTCCGCATTTTTAATCCCACCTTCCAACAGTTGGTGCTTGCAGGTTACAGCAGTTCAGGTACAAAACAAGTGCCTGTTACTAGAGTGCCCTGGTCCCTTCGATTAGAAGTACTTTCTTTGACAGGATGGAGAATCTACCTGCTACCCAAACTGTTCAGGGAGCCTGGAGGTGGGATCCAAATTAGTTTTCTCCGGTAAAAAGCAACTGCTGGCCGTCCCATTCCGAGAGTCAGGTTCCAGAATAGAAATGGCCCCATTGTTATGGTAAGGACCTAAGATGCTCAGGTTCCTTCCATACAGCTGATTTCTGAGATGGTAATTACTAAGATTGTTGAGCATCATGAGTGCTGCTCTCTTCAATCTCCTCAGCCTCTGGGTATGCTGCATTTGCTTCACCTGAAAATAAAGAGAAGAACACGGATCATCTTTTAGTGTCAAGTAGAAGCAGAGGTGGATGAATGACTGCTGAAAGCAG
This sequence comes from Scyliorhinus torazame, assembly GCF_047496885.1. Taxonomy (NCBI): domain Eukaryota; kingdom Metazoa; phylum Chordata; class Chondrichthyes; order Carcharhiniformes; family Scyliorhinidae; genus Scyliorhinus; species Scyliorhinus torazame. The sequence goes on along the minus strand of NC_092707.1, from coordinate 36,121,813 downwards.
CTGCATTCTGTCAGGCATAAGTGTGTGAAGGTGAGAAGAGAACAAATGCAACGTGGACAAGCATTTTGCAAGATACACCCTTGAGCCACAGCACTTAACAAATCCAAGAGGTCCTCCTTGAGAGCAGCTGAATAGATGCTCTCCCTCCTCCTGCTCTCAACAACTCTGTTATTGATTACCAGCTTGATTTGCAAGAAATAAGGGAGAGTGCTATTTGTACTCTAGCGAGATACTTTGCGGATATGCATATCAAGACCAAGCGCTGGATTCTTTCGCCCCACCCACTGCAAGATCGCCACGTAGGGGGGAGGACCATGTAAAGGTCCATTGACCTGGGGCTGCAATTTCCGGTCGCCATGCGTACCCGGCGGGAGAATCCCGCCCCAAATATTGGTGCTGAAGTTGAAGGTTAAGAGAGATGAGGAGGTAAAGGCTATAATGGTGAGGATAGTAGGAGATGTGGTAATGAACCATATAAGGTAGAGCGAAGTATGATGCAATGAATGCTGCACTTGAAAAGTAGTGTGCCCTTGAAGCATCTCCTTGACCTACTCTGTACTCTGTTGCAAACATGCCTTCCAGTTGGTTGCAGCCAAAGTATATCTGTAAGAGTTCCCGGCTCTCTTTAAATTGGGTCAGAAATGCATGATACTCCAGTCTCCAATTAGATGAGCTGCAAATAAACAGTGCAGGTGGTAGTCCACATATTTCATGATAATGAGGGGCTTTGATAAATTAAATTTCCTAGTTCAGCCCACGTGATTAAGTGTTTGCTGTCAGCATAGAACTAGGTTTGTGTGCAAAACAGGCCGATACAGATTTCTACCCCATCAACTGAGCCACGAGGGCAGCTGTAACCATACCATATATCATTCTTACATGAAAACAGCCACTGGAATTTGATAAAGGGTACTTTTACAAATAACAGCCTAAGAAAGTAACAAAGAACTTAAAAAATAAATCCTTCTAATTTATTTCTGGCAGGAAATAAATTCATTAATACAACTGCAATCTTCCTTTTAAAGTCATATTATGCAGGACTCAAAGGCACATTATGATCTTGGCCTCACACAAGAAACACCATATAAAGTCAATGTTTACAACCCACAGAGGCAGTGACCTTCAAAGATTGGAATAGTTCACAGATGCCCGTTAATTTTCTTGACAGAAAAGCTTAACTTAGAATTTTTTTGAAACACATAAAACATACACAATCATTGATTGCAGCAATAACAAGACGTCAGGAGCTGTGGAAAACCTTTTCAATAAAGATACTTCAGTTTTGTACACTGTTTAGTAGCCAAGGAAACATATGCTTCTTCTCAAACAGATGTAAACCTTAGCGCAACCCTTCCCCCAACGTTATTTTCAAATTCAAGCCAAAATATGATGTAACCTAGCTTGAGGCTAATGCATCATTGACTGCCTGCATTGTTTGACAAGCAAACTCATCACTGGGTGACATGACTTATCCAAATTATGATATCTAACAAAAACACATTGTAAAAAAATTCAGTAAAACATAATTTGTACAATGCACACAGAATAGAATGAGTTGACTTTAAAAGGAGTGCTCTGAGAACCATAGACCCTACAGCACAGAAAGAGGCACACCAACCAGAATCTGCTATTCTTCGCTGGAGAAATCCATGACTAATTCCCAGTGCCCACAGTCCGAAGATGTGCGGGTTAGGTGGATTGGCCATGCTAAATTGCCCTTAGTGTCCAAAAAGGTTAAGTGGGGGTTATTGGGTTACGGGGATAGGGTAGATACATGGGCTTGAGTAGGTTGCTCTTTGTAAGGGCCAGTGCAGACTTGATGGGCCGAATGGCCTCCTTCTGCACGGTAAATTCTATGACTCTATTCCCTTGGTGATAATTTTAAGCTGACCTGGTCACTCACCACTCAGACAAACATCTTGTATAACATAGAATAAATAGGGAAGAACTATTGAAAACTTCTATTAAACCTTTTGTAATACCTCTCTCCTCATAATGGTATTTCTCATTTCATCATTTTACACTGGCCTTAATGTCCTTTTTATAATAGGATGTCCTAAAATCCACACAGTGGGTGCTAATCCCATAAAAATGACTAAGGCTGAAATTCTCTGGCCCTTCGTTAGTGGCAGGATCCTCTGGTCCTGCTGGCAACGCACCCCCACCTGCAGATTTCCCAGCAGTGTGGGGTGCCTTCAATGGAAAATCCCATTGACACCAGTGGGAGTAGAGAATCCCACCATCATCAAACAGTGTGCCGCCTCCTCACATGGCTGGGAGGCTGGAAAATGAAATTTCATACAATTTACAGTGTAGAAAGAGACCCTTCGGCCCATCGACTCTGCACCAACCTTTGGAAAGAGCACCCTACTTAAGTCTACACCTCCACCCTATCCCCGTAACCCCACCTAATTATTTTGTCACTAAGGGGCAATTTTGCATGGCCAATCCACCTAACCTGCACATCTTAGGACTGTGGGAGGAAACTGGAGCACTTGGAAGAAACCCACGCAGACATGGGGAGAAAGTGCACACAGACAGTCACCGAGGCCGGAATTGAACCTGGGTCCCTGGAATTGAGAGGCAGCAGTGCTAATCATTGTGCCACCGTGCTGCCCTAAGTGTCATTTTGGGTGGGAAAACCGGTGCGAATCGCATCACAATTCTCCCAGACTTAGTCAATTTTTTGGAGCCAGGGGTGAAACCTGCCGGAAAAGTGAATGCGTGTGACCTGAAGATGCCGGCAAACCCGGTCTCACAGAAATTGAGGTGCCACGATCTCAAAGCGAGAGTACAGCCCCTCCAGATCGCTGGTAACGGGGCCAGCTCAAAGGGTCTCCCTCAGGCCCCACCTTCTACTAGCCAGCATCAAATACCTCCCCTCCCCCCCCAGGTGAGTGACACCCTGCTATGGGGTCACCAAATGCTCCCTCTTCATGGCCACAACCCATTTCAGGCTCCACCCCTTGGCAGTGCCAACCTGGCACCCAGCAGTGCCAACCAAAGATGCCATGAGGCGGTGCCATGTCCCCAACCACTCAGGAGCTCCAATGGCCTCTGAGATCCCTGGCATGGTCATTAAGTCTGGTCTCTGGTGTGCCAGGTGTAATGTGGGCAGGGAATCACCTCCGGTATTACAAAAAGGGCGCTGCCCTGTAGAAGCAAATCATTACTTATTTACTCATGTCGCTATTTGTAAAATCAAAATGCTAATAGCTTATTAGGGGCTGTTTAGCACAGGGCTAAATCGCTGGCTTTGAAAGCAGACCAAGGCAGGCCAGCAGCACGGTTCAATTCCCATAACAGCCTCCCCGAACAGGTGCCGGAATGTGGCGACTAGGGGCTTTTCACAGTAACTTCATTTGAAGCCTACTTGTGACAATAAGCAATTTTCATTCATAGTTTTATCAATCTGTACTCTTACTTCTATGAATCCTGGATTAATCCATTATCTACCCCGTCTGCAACCTTCCTTTTAGCCTATTACTTTGATTCATTGATTTTCTTCCCAAAATACATTGGCTGGCATTCTCCGTTGTGAATCCGCCCCGCTACCGCTGCTAGCAAGGATGGAGAATTCGGCGCTCAGCTAAATCTCCCATTCATTTCAGCGGGACCGAAGAATCCATTATCTCAAGCATTAAATCTTACTTGCACATTAATTCAATCTCTGGAAGTCTTTCATAGACCTCTTCATTATTGTGTCAGCAAATTTTAATATTCTACTTCTTAGAAGTGGCTTTCCATGCAGACAGCAAAAGGACACAGTTGAGGAGGGATAACAAATCAGGGAGAGGGAAGTATTCTTATTTTTACTGGCATTAATTAGTTCATTAAGCTAAACTGTTATCCATTTATGCCTATAATGAAGTTAAGGGCAGCACGTTAGCATTGTGGATAGCACAATTGCTTCACAGCTCCAGGGTCCCAGGTTCGATTCCGGCTTGGGTCACTGTCTGTGCGGAGTCTGCACATCCTCCCCGTGTGTGCGTGGGTTTCCTCCGGGTGCTCCGGTTTCCTCCCACAGTCCAAAGATGTGCAGGTTAGGTGGATTGGCCATGATAAATTGCCCTTAGTGTCCGAAATTGCCCTCAGTGTTGGGTGGGGCTACTGGGTTATGGGGATAGGGTAGAGGTGTTGACCGTGGGTATGGTGCTCTTTCCAAGAGCCGGTGCAGACTCGATGGGCCAAATGGCCTCCTTCTGCACTGTAAATTCTATGATATCTTTAGACTGTGGGAGGAAACCGGAACACCCGGAGGAAACCCACGCAGACATGGGGCGAATGTGCAGACTCCGCACAGACAGTGACCCAATACAGGAATTGAACCTGGGACACTGGAGCTGTGAAGCAACTATGCTAACCACTGTGCTACTGTGCTGCTCATATCACTGAATGAATTATTCAATGAGTCTGTGGCACAAAGGTCTACAAAGTGTTTCCATGTGTATGGACTGGAATGAAATCGTAACCAGAGCACAAACTTCATATAGTGAACGTAACAGTCATGTACTGTACTATAATGTAGCCTTACTTGAAATTTAATTATGTAATTTAACCAAGTATTTTTATAATGACATGGTGGAAAATCTCTGCCTCTGTTTTTCCTCTTCATTATCTTCAGATCTTGATTCATGTTGGCAGGCTTTCGTAAGTGTTGAAGCCATCTGATATTTGCTCAAGTGGTTGTTTTTTATGATTGCCTAAGTTCAGTTTATTTAGATTCAGAATACCAATCTATAAGGGAGTCAAAAGTTATGGAAGGTGGAGGAGGGGCGGGGGGGGGGTTCCGGCCCGCGATGGGCCGAAGACCCGCTGCTGGAATGCCTGTCCCGCCAGCGTGGATTAAACCACCTTTTGAACGGCGGGACAAGGCGGCGCGGGCGGGCGGGCTCCAGGGTCCTTGGGGGGGGGGGGGGGGTGCCCCCACGGTGGCCTAGCCCACGATCGGAGCCCACCGATCCGCGGGTGGGCCTGTGCTGTGGGGGCACTCTTTTTCTTCCGCCTTCGCCATGGTCTTCACTATGGCAGAGGTGGAAGAGACCCCCTCCCCTGCGCATGCGCGGGGATGACGTCAGCAGCCGCTGGCGCTCCCACGCATGCGCAGACCCACGTCGCCCGGCGAAGACCTTTCAGCCCTGGCTGGCGTGGCACCTTTGGGGCGGCCCGACTCCGGAGTGGTTCCCGCCACTCCATTACGCCAGAACCCCCCGCCCGGCCGGGTAGGGGAGAATCCCGCCCGTGTTCTTTGCTGACAGCAATTAGTCAGTACTCAGAAACAACTGCATCCTTATCTTCTGATACAAATATAAACAGGGATCTCAAGACAAATTATTTAATAATTAGGTCCTCGGTCATAAAGTCATTTAATAACAAAGTTTACCCCCATCTAAAACATTAACTTTTTTATTTGTAAATACAGAACTTGAGCATTGCTGAAAAGAAAAAAGACTTGCTGAAGCTTTTTATCTTGTACTTATCAGTACACTTCGCAAGAATATCAGTATAAGGGGAAAACAACAATTTATACTATTATGAGAAGATTGGTTGGTAATTTAACTCTGACTGATGGAGATGTTGCCAGGAAAAATGCACCAGTTGAAGGTGACTGACAGATAACTGCCAAGCATTGTTTGAAATGTTAACGAGGCAGCTTAACCCCTTATGCTGGTATTCTTGCAAATGTCTTTCAAAAAGACAATTCAAAATAATGACATTAAAGTGTTTCTCTGCTGCAATAGTATGAATTAAAATAATAGGAATTTCAACAGGTCAAGTAAGTTGCAGACTTTTCAAACTTCATCTTAAATTATTTCAGTATCAGAAATACATTTATTGCCCTTTTTCGTTATTTGAAACTCCAAACACTCTGATATTAAATCATCTTCACATGCAGATAGAATTTGAGAACAAATGACATGTTAGCCACAAAAGCAGTGGGGGCAATTTTGAGTCCCCACTGCATGGAATCGGTGACGTGGGTGGAAAATCCAGAGAGAATTGGGAAATGTGATTCTCTCCAGAGAGATTGCATTTCCTGATTTTCCCTGCCCCTCGTTGGCGACAACACAAGGTTCACATCCACAAAAGGCATGAACCTCATTTGAATAGATTTTAGTGTGTTTGAATACTATTAACATGCCCCTGCCAAGATGATCTCCCCTCACAATTTACAACTGGTTTGGCCAAATGAGAATCAGTCGAGGGGATCCATCCGGGGGCATAGTGATAAGTATAGCTCCCAGGGGACAGGGACATGGCTGGGCAGTACGCTAGCACTTCTCCCGGCACTGCCAAGTGCCAACATGTATCTGCGGGCAGTGTTAGGGGTGGGCCCTAATGGGAGCCCCATTGGGGGGTATTGTCAGTGAGGCGCGTTGGGGGGAGGTGGTGGGGGGGGGGGGGGGCCTGATACCTCTGTGGTGGGGACTCGGGGCCATTACATCTCAGTGCTGATCTTTTTTTCCCTTTAAAGAGGCTCAACATCTGGAGAGAAAACTGGTCTGTGTCTCCGTACTCTCCTGGTTCATCCACCTGCCCTTAACTGGTGGGTTTGAAGGTCCCAGCGCCATATTTAAATACCAGTTCAGCACACTCAGCCTACTTGTCTTCACCAGACCATGCAGGATATCAGTAACCCAGAGGAAAAAGGATAGCAACCTTCATAAGAAGTCTGTTCCTCAATTAAACCACCCTCCACCAGAAGGTGACTGCGAGGCATCCATCACTTGCGAGGCACCCATGCCCCACTTTGCCTTAACCCACTCCATCTGGAATCTTTGAGCATCCTTGTCCAGTAAATTATGTGGTATCTCTTAGACTCCCTTGTGATCTTTTCATGCAGCCTAGTCGGGGTCCAGCTTCCCTCCCTTTAGTTTTCCCTCTGCTTCCATTGTTCATCTTTTCCATCCACCTCCTTGGCCCTCTGCCTTCCTGCTTGTGAGCCCTCTTCCTTCCGCCCCTCCTTGCACAGACTTCCTTCCACATTGGCCCTCTTGTCTTAGCCTTTTCACCCTCCCGGCCTCACCTTGCACTCCACTCCTGGTTGAACTTTGGATCTTTGCGCAGTGACTGCATGTGTCCCACAGCATAGTGCTATCCAGCTAGACATTGTCGTGTGGCACCAGGAGGAGAAGAAGACCCCTGTACTCCCCAATCCTAGGTGCAGTATTGAACCAAGACAGTGACACAGGAAGGTCCATGGGTCCTACAGCATGATGCTGCCCATAAAGACCAGCTCAGCATGGAGATGGAGGCAGGAACTGGTCTGCCCAGCAGTGGTGACAGTGCATCAGGGACAGCCCAGCACTATGGCAGTATTGCACTCACCTCAAAGTCGCTGGTGAACTGAGTGTGCACGGCAGCTTTTTGCAATCAGATTTGACGGCGACGTGATTTCCCGCTGGCGTGGCACAAGATTGGAAAACCTTCTCGGAGAACTGTAATGTAATTTTACGCCGGCAGGTTTCCAACTTTTTGGCTCCGGTCAGATTCTCTACGCGTACCCACCACCAAATTACGCCCAACATTTCTTCTTATTTTTAAGACAAGCCTAAATGAAGCTTTTGATATATCTTTATGTCCCATTCTGTTACAAGACATGCCACTGATTGAGCTGCAAGCCTCCTCTTCCTCCTTAATAAAGCAGCTCAGCTACTTCAGACGGCATTGATGTCTCAGCTGAGATCAGGAACAACTGTTAATAAGTAGCATGTGGGAAAATTTTATATAACATTCATAATTCTGCACAGAATTAGGGAGAGGGCGAGGCATTGGGTTGAATTATTTGAGGCGCCGGATTTCCCACCCACTCCCCCAGTTCAAAGGTTAGCAAGAGCCCACCAAGTGGAACACCAACTGTCCTGCAGCCAAATAACAGCCAACTAGCCATTGATAGGTTGGAAGCAGGACTGTTGTCATCCTGGACCAGAAGGTCCCACCTCAGAGAGCTATCAGTCAATTAGAAGCCAGTAACTCCCCAGTATTTTAGGACAGAGGTGTGTGACATTGAATCAAGATTTGGAAAGCATTTGGGTGTCTTACCAGGAACCAAACTGGCAGGTCTAGGTAAAGTGTGCGGGGCCGCTGATGGGCCCATGGGGCCCATTAGGAGGACCCCCCCTCAAGCCCGTGCAGAAACTTTGCCCTCTGTATTTAACATGCCACCAACTTTCAAACTCATCAGCGGTGGGCGCTAAATCCAGCTCAGCGAAACAAAACAGCAGAAGTGAATGAATATAGCAATGATGTAATGAATCAAGTATATTTTATCATAGGGAAGCACAGTGGTTAGCACTGGGACTACGCCGCTGAGGACCCGGGTTTGAATCCCGGCGCTGGGTCACTGTCTGTGTGGAGTTTGTACATTCTCCCCATGTCTGCGTGGGTTTCACCCCCACAAACCCAACGATGTGCAGGTTAGGTGGATTGGCCATGCTAAATTGCCCCTTAATTGGAAAAAAAATAATTGGGTACTCTAAATTTATTTTAAAAAAGAAAAAAAAAGTATATTTTATCATAAAAACATCACATTCTGAGAAGCCGCATGCGTTAGTTTCAGAGACATATAAGCAGATATAAAGAAACAAATAATTAAAGAGAGCCAAGCATTTAGTGCCTTTCTAAAGTCCCTTTCTACTGCTACCAAAATAATGGAAACCAGAGAACAATTGTATGCTTACAAACAAAAACTCAGGAGGAGTAGAGCAACAAACAGGAAGAAGTTCAAAGAATAAGTAAAGTTGACATGAAAAATTTGGAAAGGGCAGAAAAATAAGAACTTCTCTTTACCAAAGTCTACTGAACCCTAAAATTTCTAAATCAGATAAGGTCTCTCACCCTTAACTCCGTTAATGCCTAGGAGGTGGTTTTGGTTTTAACCAGACCCTTCTGTACCAGACAGCGATAATATTCCTGAATGTAAGTGTAAACACATTTCCAGTCGGGCTCCTTCATCCGCACCATATCTTCCACATCCAGTAGCAATGGGCAGTCAGCATGTTTCCTATGGGACCAGAGAGAGGGTCAAACGAGAGAGGAGACGGGACACAACAGGGAACAGGAGAGAGGGAGAAAAAATAAGCAAGAAAAAACAAAAAACATAAATTACATTCAGTGACATACAATGAACAAAAAGAAAAATCATGCTTCATGATACACAACATTAATAACATTGTGCTAAATATGCATCCATTGAACATGGAATGCAGCACATGACATGAGTACAATAACTACATTAAAAGCAATGGTTCCAGTGGAAAATGGGGAAATATGTAACTGTTTGAAGAACATATATAATAATTGATGTATTAGCGATGATAGTGCACAAAAGACCAACACAGAAAGTAAAGTAAATAAATTTAAAGTTTCTGGAGCTAAAGCGCACCTATGAAAAAGCAAAAAAAAAACTCAGCAAAAAAGAGTTTGAAATCCAGTCCAACGATATCGCTTCCACCTTTCCCTCTCCACAAAAGAAATAGATTGTAGTAAAATGGTATTCAATTAAAACTTCTCAGGGGCTAAAAACAGCCCCAATCGACATGTTGCTATAACCTAATGCTTTACTCCATTATACTATATCTAAATCAGTTGCCAGGGTTAGCTTAATGAAGCCCAATTTTCTAGCAGATAAAAAATTGTTCCAGTGTGATTGACCAGAACTTGAGAAACATGTCTATTAGTTTGCAATACTGATAGGCAAATGTAACTATGCAAATTTGATCTTCTCAGTGAGAAATAAGAAAAACCTGTATTATTTTACATAATAGCTTTGCAGTAAAGAGCATGAAAAAAACACTTTTGACAAACAAGAGGAAGACAGAGAGATGATCTAGCGACAGAATGCCTCTAATACATCCTTTTCCACAAGCATCAACTGTAGGATCAGAATCTTTCTTTGAGGGAAGGTGATCCTTCTAAAAAGCCTCCCCTGAAGGACATTGACATCTGATGGGAAGGCAAGATTCTCAGTTGAGGCAAAGAACTTAAAGCAAGTTATCCTGTGTCAATCATTTTGTGGAGTGGCCAATGGTTGGGTTAAAAATTCAAAGAGTAACTTTCCATATCTACATTTCGCAAAAGATGCAATTTTTGATGAGTATCTTTTGGGTGCGATCTACCGGCCTCGCCGCGCCAGGCGGGAAAACGAGTGGGCCTGTTAGAAAGTGGGAGAGGACAAAATCGGGAACCATGCCGGATGCCGATTGGTTTCTGATCTAACCGGCCCGCTCCCATTGACAAGATCTGGATTCCACCGTGGCATGGCAAGAGACTAACAATCATCAATTACCATATCATTAACGGGAAGTACACGCTATCCAACAACCGCCCCGTGATCTAGCTGCCTCCCAACGGACGATCGCGTGGGCGCCGTTTAGTACACCTATTTAAAAGTGTGAAGCTAGTGGAATAGCTGCTGTGGGGATCTGAGGAGATAAGTAGCCACCTTGGAAATGGGCAGTCAGCCCAGGGGCACTGGGGAGGAGCAGGCTCGGTTGGGGGGCTGCCATCGATGGGGGTGGGTGTGGTCCAGCACCCGAAGGTCCCCCATGCCCCCCCCCCCACCCACCGGATCGTCTATACCCATAATGGGGACAACTCCAGCTGCAGCCTGTCTGTGCCTCCGAACACCCCCGTGACAGAGCCCCCCCATGTGGTAATATGGTGAAGGTTACTTTAACTGCCACTGACCGCGGTGGCCACAGGTCGCACAGCTGAAGGCTATTGCTAATGGGGAATTGGCAATTCTAGTAATGCAAACACTTCACAGCTCCCAAGTGGCCGCACAGGGGTGTGTTCTGTGAGCTCCTGCTTTCTTGCTGCAAGACTGCCAGAAGGCTGATCCATTGGCTACTGCCTGACTGACTGGAGGAGAGTGGGAGCTGGAGGAGAGAGGGAGGAAGGAAGGTAGGTCCCTACTGCCTGGAAGAGGGTGCAGGGGTGTGCTGCCGTTCCTTTTGCCTGCATGCCTAAAGAAAGAGGGAATTGGAGAGGGAGAAATACTGCCTGTCCTGTCATCTGCTGCCTGGTTGCCTCCCTGCCCGGTTGCCTGGGGGGGTGAGGGGGGTGGTAGTGCTTGACTGCTATTGCTGCCACCTGGACGCTGTGAGTCTATGAGTCTGCTTGCTGCCAACATTTTTATTTCTGTTGCCTGGAGTGAGGAAGGAAGAGAAAAAGGGTGGTGGTTGATTCACCTGAGTGACTTGCCGGACGTATGCAGTCTGCTTGCTTTTATCTGCGCTGCTGAATATTCAATGTTTCATGTCTGGAAGCTGTGCACTGCTGTTACTTTCTCTATGGCGCGGCAAGGGGAGGAAGGAAGTCAGGTGCCCTGCTGCTGGTGCTTTGGAAGGAAGTCTGGCGGCCCGATTCAACTGTGCAACTTTCTGGAGGTTTTAAGGACTGCTTTGCCGTTCGCTGTGCTTTTGTTTGAACTGCTCAATGTTCAATCTTAAAAAATTTTTTTTAGAGTACCCAATTGATTTTTTCCAATTAAGGCATGGACAATCCATCTACCCTGCACATCTTTGGATTGTGGGGTGAGACCCACACAGACATGGGGAGAATGTGCAAACTCCACACGGATAGTGACCCGGGGGCCAGGATCGCACCCGAGTCCTTGGCGTTGTGAGGCAGCAGTGCTAACCACTGCACCACCGTACCTCAATCTATGCCATAGTCTGACTCCTGTCTATCTGCTCACACCCATCACCTGCACATGGTATGGATTGGGGAGGCCTGGTCCAGTAGCAGGGAGCCCAGGGTGGCATGGGCAGGGTTGCAGGCCACCCACAATGCAGAATAACGTGACAGAGTCTTCACATGTCTCAGGTGTAACATGTTTTAATGATGTCAAAGTACAATAGTGATGCCAACAGTCCCTAGCCTTGCTAGCCTCAGATGCCTCCACCCCCCCCACCCCCCCCCCCCCCCGCCGCAATTCCCTATCAGTAATGCCCCGAGCCCTTTCTTCTGTACCGCTACATCTAGGTGTGTCCCCAGGGTGCACTTCAGGGGTGGAGGCAGGCTGCTGCTTACCGCGTCTTGTGGCCTTTGATGCCTCTGATGGGCATCCTCCAGGGGGCCTGGTGCTAGAGCGGCCCTGGTTGTCTTGGCGGTGGCATATGCCTGGCCGTGCAACCTTGTTCTGCACACTGATCCGGAGACGTATTGTTGTCGGAGGGGTGGGGTGTGTGGACTTGGGAGAGCTAGCGACCGCCATCGTCCCAGCGCTCCCTCCTCCCAATCGGCGCTCTTGGGGTCTCCTCGGGACAGAGAAGCTGCATTACCCGGCTGCCAGCCCTGGCGGCTCTTCAATGTCTGCATCATATGGTGTCGATGCCCTCTGTGCTGCCCCTCTGTAAGCGGCAATACTTACCAATGTCTATCTGCATCTGGGACATGCTCTGGAGCACCTCGGTAATGCCCACCACGGCTGGGATGTGCTCCGCAGCGCACCGTCAAGGTCTACCTGAGACTGGGACGTGCCCCCTAGCATCTGGGACACCCCCCCCCCCCCTCCCCCTCCCCAAGCGTCTGGGACGCATCGGCAATGCCCACCTGGACTGGGATATGCTCTGCAGCTCCTTGGAGAGGTCTACCTGCGTCAAGGACACATTCCCCAGCGTTTGGGACATTCTGTCGAGGCCCTCAGCCATGGTCATCACTGACTGGGCAATGGCTTGGACACCACCACTCATAGTGTTGACATCGTGCTCCAGGCTCTTTACTGCCAACGCCACTCGAGCAATGTTGGCCTCGGTGCTGCGCATTGCCAGCACAATCTCCGCCGCCCTTAGTCTTTGGGACTCCTCCAATCGGCTGTGGACCTGCTGGTGTGTCGCTGACATCCCCCCTGTATTTGACAGTGGCACCCTATCGACTGCATCAGTTCTGGGATAGCTTAACCAGAGGCTTGTCATCTGACTGGGACTCAGCTGAGTCCTGGGATCCAGCAGACCGCCGACTGCTGTCTCGCCTGGGTGTTCCTGTCTCCACCTGATGTACATCTGCAACTGTGAGGTGCTCAGCAGAATTTGCCCCAGAAACCTGTCCACTACTTTCACCCGCCGAGGCATGTGTCTCTGCACTGGTGGAGGGTGGGGATGACAGCTGTGACGCATCAATGGTGGCATCCTTGGATCTCTTCTCGGAGGTGTCCTCTTGAGAGAGGGGGGGGGGGGGGGAGAGGAGCATCCCTGATGGGCTGGCACTGCCAGCTGGAGATACTGTGGGAAAATGTACATGTGGTCAGTGAGAGGGAAGGATCATCCTGCTGGCATGAACAACTCACATGGGACAGGAATTTAGCATGGCCAATCCACCTACGCTGTACATCATGGGACTGTGGGAGGTAACCAGACCATTCAGAAGAAACCCATGCAGACACAGGGAGAACGTACAAACTTCACACAGACAGTGGCCCAAGGCCGGAATTGAACCCAGGGCCTTGGCACTGTGAGGCAGCATTGCTAACTACTGTGCCACCATGCCACCCTCTCTGCAAGGAGTTAAAGAATCACCCCCAAGCCACATTTGTGCACCTTTCAGTGGTTGAATTAAGTGCATCTGGGACCACATAGCAGTTGAAGCACCAAGAGACAAGCCTCCCACTTGCTCTCTCAACAGGGACATGGTGCACAGCATGGCAAGACTTTAAGATAGGAAAGTCATTCTTTTTAATAGCATTTGAAGTCTGAGAGCACCTGAGCAAGGTTTGAAAGAGACCTGGCATCCAAGAAACCATATCCTAATAAGCAGTCAATACCTTAAGGATTAAAATGCTGGGAAAAAAAGAATTAAAATGCCAGAGAAAAAAATTGTGAGGGGAAATAAAGAAGGGTAGAGGAGAAATATAAGACATCTTTGGAAGGAAAGGGCAGCACGGTGGCGCAGTGGTTAGTGCTGCTGCCTCACGGCACTGAGGTCTCAGGTTCGATCCCGGCTCTGGGTCACTGTCCGTGTGGAGTTTGCACATTCTCCCCGTGTTTGCGTGGGTTTCGCCCCCACAGCCCAAAGATGTGCAGTATAGGTGAATTGGCCACGCTAAATTGCCCCTTATCACTGTCCGTGTGGAGTTTGCACATTCTCCCCGTGTTTGCGTGGGTTTCACCCCCACAACCCAAAAGATGTGCAGTGTAGCTGGATTTGTCATGCTAAATTGACCCTTAATTTGAAAAAAAAATAACTGGGTACTCCAAATTTTAGAAAAAAGAGCAGAATTAGGCTATTTGCCCATCGAGTTTGTTCCGCCATTCAATCATGGCTGATATGTTTCTATATGTTCAAGAGGCTGTTTAGCACAGGGCTAAATCGCTGGCTTTGAAAGCAGACCAAGGCAGACCAGTTCAATTCCCGTACCAGCCTCCCTGAACAGGCACCGGAATGTTGCAACTAGGGGCTTTTCACAGTAACTTCATTTGAAGCCTTCTTGTGACAATAAGCGATTTTCATTTTCATCCCCATTCTCCTGCCTTCTCCCCATAACCCCTGATCCCCTTATTAATCAAGAACCTATCTATCTTAGACTTAAAGACCCTCAGTGATTTGGCATCCATAGCCTTCTGCGGCAATGAGTTCCACAGATTCACCACCCTCTGGCTGAAGAAATTCCTCTTCATCTCAGTTTTAAAGGATCGTTCCTTCAGTCTGAGGCTGTGCCCTCGGGTTCTAGTTTTTCCTACAAGTGGAAACATCCTCTCCACGTCCACTCTATCCAGGCCTTGCAGTATCCTGTAAATTTCATTAAGATCTCCCCTCATCCTTCTGAACTCCAACAAGTACAGACCCAGAGTTCTCAACTGCTCCTCATATGACAAACTCTTCATTCCAGGGATAATTCTTGTGAACTTCTGGACCCTTTCCAAGGCCATCACATCCTTCCTTAGATACGGGGCCCAAAACTGCTCACAATGTCATCTTCCTAGTTTATACGGTTCAACAGTACATTGAGTTATGCTTTAATCCATTTTTTTTACATCCAGTATTGGAAGCCATATATCCTCAGTCAAGAACTAAAACAACATGAACCCAACTGTAACAATATATTTAACATTACATTTTCTGACATTATAGATCATGTCACTTAAAATTTAGTCCAAAAGTTTGAATGAAAAATTGATTGTTGAAATCACCACAATCCCACAGGTTGTCAGACACTCATGAAAGCATTGCTCAGAACATACGTAATAAAGAAAGAGCTTGGACTAGCCAGTCACATGTCCATGGTTATGAGCTATCAGAAATATTATAAACATTATGTATGCAATAAATAGGACTTGTGCTTTTCTGTCAGAAACCCAGGAAAATCTTAATGCTTGATTTATCACTTCCAATAATAACTACACATAAACAAACTCATTAAAAAAAATTTACATGGAGCAGCACCACTAAAGGTCCCAGAAGGGAAAAAAGAAAGTAGGCAATAAAACTTAATGGCAGACATGAGGAAGATCTTTGCTGAAGCCAGGATTTGTACCAAAGCCAGGTATGTACCAAACTAAGCTTCTACAGATCTCAAGCACACAACAATATTAGACTGCACCCAACAGGCTAGTACAAAAAACAATCTTGAATGGGCACAGAGCCTGCATCAAAAGCAGATACTACCAAAGTCAAACCTGTATTGACATGATAAGGTCTTGTCAATCTACAACCACATAAGGAGTAGGGGTTTTGGAATGGTTTCAGTTGTAAACATACAGAGGTGCAGTCTAACTTGCATACATGGTGCACAAGATCAATTTGTAGACTTTTACTGTCCGATTTACATACACAAAGATAATTGGGCATTCACCCAGATTAAAAATTGTTGGGCATTCACCACCTGGCAGACAGATATCAGGCTTTTATTAGCATACACCTACACCAGGGCCCAGATTTTTGCCACGGTAGAGAGGTTCTCCATTGCAGTGAAAATCTTGGAAATGGTTGAAATTTTCAAGTCCTGTCCCCAAACCTATCATGTCCCACCTCTGTGGGAGGAGGGGGGGGTGGGGGGGTGGGGGGGGGGGGGGGGGTTACTGGAGTCAGGTCAGAGTTCATGCATTCACAATTCATGGAGGCAGCTGGCCATTTATATCACCAGCTACCTCCGTTGACTTCTGATTTTTGCACCCCACCTGCGTGAATCCCAAAGGGCGCAGAGCAGATCAGGTCAGAGGAGATCTGCTTTTGTGTATTTGATTTGCAGAGCCAGGGTATCCCCTTGGAGAGGTGAAGTACCCTGTAAAGGTACACTGAAGTTTTCATTTAGTGCCCTAGAAGTGCCAGGAACTTAACATTATAAAGAACAAAGAAATGTACAGCACAGGAACAGGCCCTTCGGCCCTCCAAGCCCGTGCCGACCATACTGCCCGACTAAACTACAATCTTCTACACTTCCTGGGTCCGTATCCTTCTATTCCCATCCTATTCATATATTTGTCAAGATGCCCCTTAAATGTCCCTATCGTCCCTGCTTCCACTACCTCCTCCGGTAGTGAGTTCCAGGCACCCACTACCCTCTGCGTAAAAAACTTGCCTCGTACATCTACTCTAAACTTTGCCCCTCTCACCTTAAACTTATGCCCCCTAGTAATTGACCCCTCTACCCTGGGGAAAAGCCTCTGACTATCCACTCTGTCTATGCCCCTCATAATTTTGTATATCTCTATCAGGTCGCCCCTCAACCTCCTTCGTTCCAGTGAGAACAAACCGAGTTTATTCAATCGCCCCTCATAGCTTATGCCCTCCATACCAGGCAACATTCTGGTAAATCTCTTCTGCACCCTCTCTAAAGCCTCCACATCCTTCTGGTAGTGTGGCGACCAGAATTGAACACTATACTCCAAGTGTGGCCTAACTAAGGTTCTATACAGCTGCAACATGACTTGCCAATTCTTATAATCAATGCCCCGGCCAATGAAGGCAAGCATGCCGTATGCCTTCTTGACTACCTTCTCCACCTGTATTGCCCCTTTCAATGACCTGTGGACCTGTACTCCTAGATCTCTTTGACTTTCAATACTCTTGAGGGTTCTACCATTCACTGTATATTCCCTACCTGCATTAGCCCTTCCAAAATGCATTACCTCACATTTGTCCGGATTAAACTCCATCTGCCATCTCTCCGCCCAAGTCTCCAGACAATCGAAATCTTGCTGTATCCTCAGACAGTCCTCATCGCTATCCGCAATTCCACCAACCTTTGTGTCGTCTGCAAACTTACTAATCAGACCAGTTACATTTTCCTACAAATCATTTATATATACTACAAAGAGCAAAGGTCCCAGCACTGATCCCTGTGGAACACCACTGGTCACAGCCCTCCAATTAGAAAAGCATCCCTCCATTGCTACCCTCTGCCTTCTATGGCCTAGCCAGTTCTGTATCCACCTTGCCAGTTCACCCCTGATCCCGTGTGACTTCACCTTTTGTACTAGTCTACCATGAGGGACCATTGTTCTCTTGTGAGCCAAGGAAGTGGGAGCTTCGGGCTGCTGGTCTGCCAGCTGTCCCCAGAGTCTTGCACCCAGGTGCAAGGAAGAAATAAGTGCTTCAGAAGTGCAGATAGTGCTTTGCCGAAGGAAACGGAGAATGGGCTTGGCATCCTCTCAAACAGAGGCAATAAAAGCCAGTCAAAGTGAGCAGCTGGAGGCGAGAGGGAGGGCTGATGGTCATGAGAAAGAAGCAGCAGCATGAACATCAGGAGGGAGGAGGGGGAGAGGGAGGACAACCCTGTGGGGTGGGTGTACAAACCAAGGACATCATACCTCAACATGATGAAAATCAGTGCCAAAGAGGATTCAGGTTGAGCCTTGAAATTGTGACAGACATTTGTCGCATGGTGTAGCAGCAACTGGAGCCACAATTCATCAACCTCCATGCCCTCCTGGAGGCTATGAAGGTAACCATGACACTGAATCGCTATGTCTCAGGTTTATTTGCAACTCAACATGTGGACACCTTTGTGAACCAAAAATTATTTCTCTCCATCAAAGTGAAAGTGGCTTGTGGCCACAATAACGTGCTTTAATGTATGTGCAAAATACCCGGGCAACTTCCATGACTCCTTCATACAAAGGAATTTGCAACTCCCAAACCCCTTTTAGGTACCCACAATCGGAGACAGGGAAAACTACAAAAGCAGCCATGTCGTCACCAGGTGCACGTTTGAGCATCCATCGGCATTTTAAAAAGAGATTTTGATGCCTTGATTGCTGATTCCATGTAAGAGAGGGTCTTTGTGAGACAGGTCCCTATCCAGAATGGATTTGCATAAGTTTGGATAAGCGTCTCCAAAATAACAAATACCAACTGAAAGAAATGAAAATCGCTTATTGTCACAAGTAGGCTTCAAATAAAGTTACTGTAAAAAGCCCCTGTGAAAGACCCTGTTAACATACCTCCCATAAAGATCTCTGTACTTTGACACAAGTCTTTCTGACTCACAAGAGAGCAAAGTGACATCAATAAGTTAACTTCTGTCACATTCAAACTGCAGCTTCCCTCTCCATCATCAACAAGTAAGTCCAACAGGTTTGTTTCAAATCACTAGCTTTCGGAGCACTGCTCCTTCCTCAGGTGAACGAAGAGGTAGGTTCCCGAAACATATATATAGACAAAGTCAGATACAAGACGATACTTTGAATGCGAGCATTTGCAGGTAATATAGGGCGAGATTCTCCGAACCCCCGCCGGGTCGGAGAATCACCGGGGGCTGGCGTGAATCCCGCCCCTGCCGTGTCCCGAAGTCTCCGCCACCAGAGATTCGGCGGGGGCGGGAATCGCGCCGCGCCGGTCGGCCGGCCCACCCTTGCCGATTCTCCGGCCCGCGATGGGCCGAAGTCCCGCTGCTGGAATGCCTGTCCCGCCAGCGTGGATTAAACCACATTTTGAACAGCGGCGCGGGTGGGCTCCGGGATCCTGGGGCCCACCGATCCGCGGGCGGGCCTGTGCTGTGGGGGCACTCTTTTTCTTCCGCCTTCGCCATGGTCTTCACTATGGCAGAGGTGGAAGAGACCCCCCTCCCCTGCGCATGTGCGGGGATGACGTCAGCAGCCGCTGGCGCTCCCACGCATGCGCAGACCCACGTCGCCCAGCGAAGGCCTTTCCCGCCAGCCTTTGGGCGCGGGCCTTTGGGGCGGCCCGACGCCGGAGTGGTTCCCGCCACTCCATGACGCCGGAACCCCTCGCCCCGCCAGGTAGGGGAGAATCCCGTTCAAGGTCTTTACAAATCCAGAGAGGGGTAATCCCAGGCTAAAGAGGTGTGAATTGTCTCAAGCCAGGACAGTTGTAGGATTTCGCAAGCCCAGGCCAAATGGTGGGGGTGAATGCAATGCGACATGAATCCAAGGTCCTGGTTGAGGCCGTACTCATGTGCGGAACTTGGCTATAAGTTTCTGCTCGGCGATTCTGCGTTGTCGCGCGTCCTGAAGGCTGCCTTGGAGAACGCTTACCTGAAGATCAGAGGCTGATTGCCCTTGACTGCTGAAGTGTTCCCTGCCCCAGCAAAAAACCGCACTGACCTCCTCAGAAGACAAACACGGGACACAACCGACAGGGTACCCTTCGTCGTCCAGTACATCCCCAGAGCGGAGAAACTAGGACATCTTCTTCGCAGTCTTCAACACGTCATCGATGAAGACGAACATTTGTCAAGGTCATCCCCATACCCCCACTACTTGCCTTCAAACAACCGTGCAATCTCAAAGAAACCATTGTTTGCAGCAAACTGTCCAGCCTTCAGAACAGCGACCACAACACCACACAACCCTGCCACAAACCAGCTGTCTAGGCCACTGAGCTAAACCAGCTCTGGGGTGTTGGGGAGAGCCAGCAGAGCTGGGACCTGTGTGATAGAAAATGAAATATTTAGGGGACTTCCGGGTGCGGCGATGACCAGCTAAGTCGCACGTTTCGGCAGCTCCCGTTGGAACGGACTTTTGGGCTCTTGCTAGGAGCCCCAACTGCAATTTAAACGGCCAAAAACACTGTGTGGTAAACCAGAAGGGAATCCCCCCCGGACACGCATGGATAAGGGAGAGGATAGCGGCCGGATTGCAGAGGATCCTCTGGAGCAGCGGCAAGGAAGGGAAGCTCAAAGCAAGATGGCGTCGGAAGGTGGCCGCTTGTTATGGGGCCCGGACCAACAAGAGTTCATGCGGCACTGTGTGGAAGAGTTGAAAAGGGAGTTGAAGAAGGAGCTGTTGGCCCCGATATTACAGGCAATTGAAGGGCTAAAGGAGGAGCAGAGGACACAAGAGCTGGAGCTTCGGCTCGTGAAGGCAAAGGCTGCTGAAAATGAAGACGAAATACAGGGCCTGGTGGTGAAGACAGAGACGTACGAGGCACAGTACAAAAGGTGTGTGGAAAGGTTGGAAGTACTGGAGAATAACCCGAGGAGGAAGAATCGAAGAGTTCTGGCTCTTCCCGAAGGCGCAGAAGGGGCGGACGTCGGGACATATGTGAGCATGATGCTTCACTCGCTAATGGGATCGGAGGCCCCGACGGGCCCTTTGGAGGTGGAGGGAGCTTATCGAGTTCTGGCGCGAAGACCGAAGGCTGGAGAAATACCCCGAGCTATAGTGGTGAGGTTTCTCCGCTATAATGACAGAGAGACGGTCCTCAGATGGGCGAAGAAAACTCGGAGCTGTAGGTGGGAGAACGCGGTGATCCGCGTATACCAGGATTGGAGTGCGGAGGTGGCGAGAAGGAGGGCACGTTTTAATCGGGCTAAGGCGGTGCTTCACAAAAAGAAGATCCAGTTTGGAATGTTGCAACCGGCGAGATTGTGGGTCACACACCAAGGGAAGCACCACTACTTTGAGACGGCAGAAGAGGCGTGGACATTCATTGTGGACGAGAAGCTGGAATAGTCGGGGAAGAGAAAGAACTTTTGGGACAAAGTGGTGGGGTGATTATATGGGGCGAGAAAAAAGGGGGGGGGAATGGTTTTTTCAATTTGTTAATTTTGCGATCCTGAAACTTTTCTCTCTTCCCCATGTTGTGGGGGGGGGGGGAGTATGAGGAACTGTGGGCACCGGCCATTAGGGGCGGGGCCGAGTGGGAAACGCGGGCTTTGTTCCCGCGCTATGGTAATTATGGCAGGAACAGGGACGCAGGAAGGAGGGGGTACGTGGGAACCGGGTGAGGAGCTGGGTTAAAAAAGGGGATGGCTAGTCGACAAGGGGGGTTGGGGGGGGGGGGGTAAAGAGCCCCCCAACCCGGCTGATCACGTGGAACGTGAGAGGGCTGAACGGGCCGATTAAAAGGGCACGGGTACTCGCACACCTAAAGAAATTAAAGGCAGATGTGGTTATGTTGCAGGAGACGCATCTGAAACTGATAGACCAGGTCAGACTACGTAAAGGTGGGGCAGGTGTTTCATTCGGGTTTAGATGCGAAGAACAGGGGGGTGGCTATCTTAGTGGGGAAACGGGTACTATTTGAGGCAAAGACCATAGTGGCGGATAGTGGGGGTAGATATGTGATGGTGAGTGGCAGATTGCAAGGGGAGGCAGGGGTTCTGGTGAACGTATATGCCCCGAACTGGGATGATGCAAATTTTATGAGGCGTATGTTGGGACGTATCCCGGACCTGGAGGCGGGAAAGTTGGTAATGGGGGGAGACTTCAATACGGTGCTTGATCCAGGGCTGGACCGGTCGAGGTCCAGGACCGGGAGGAGGCTGGCAGCTGCCAGGGTACTCAAGGACTTCATGGAACAGATGGGAGGGGTAGACCCCTGGAGATTTAGTAGGCCTAGGAGTAAGGAGTTCTCATTTTTCTCCCATGTCCACAAAGTATACTCACGGATAGACTTTTTTGTCTTGGGAAGGGCACTGATTCCGAAGGTGACAGGGACGGAATATACGGCCATAGCCATTTCGGACCACGCTCCACATTGGGTAGACCTGGAGGTAGGAGAGGAAAAAGAACAGCACCCACTCTGGAGAATGGATATGGGCTTATTGGCGGATGAGGGGGTATGTTTAAGGGTGAGGGGTGCATCGAAAGGTACTTGGAGCTTAATGACAATGGAGAGGTTCATGTGGGAGTGGTCTGGGAGGCGTTGAAGGCGGTGGTTAGAGGGGAACTGATATCCATAAGGGCACATAAAGGGAAGCAAGAGGGTAAAGAAAGGGAGCGATTGCTGAAAGAACTTCTGAGGGTGGACAGGCAATATGCAGAGGCACCGGAGGAGGGACTGTACAGGGAAAGACAAAGGCCACATGTGGAATTTGACCTGCTGACCACGGGTAAGGATTAATTAGTACACGAGTACTGATTAACTTACTTACCTTGCAGGTCAGCTGTTTAGTTCGGGAGTGAGAGCTGGGACCTTAGAATCAGCGCGGGAATTTGAAAAAGCGCGGGAGCTGCGAGGCAGAGGGGACCGTTTAAAAGGTCGCTGCCTGGGGTGAGGTAAGTACTGATTAACTTACTTACCTTGCAGGTCAGCTGTTTAGTTCGGGAGTGAGAGCTGGGACCTTAGAATCAGCGCGGGAATTTGAAAAAGCGCGGGAGCTGCGAGGCAGAGGGAACCGTTTAAAAGGTCGCTGCCTGGGTGAGGTAAGTACTGATTAACCACTTACTTACCTTGCAGGCCAAGTCGATTTCAGCAGGAGCGGAGCAGGCTAGTCCATTTCAGCGGGGGCAGTGCGGAAGTGATTTCTGGGAGGTAAGTCTCTCCTTTAAATTTTTTTTTTTAAATTTTAGTGTTTAAGGTGGGAACAGGAAGTCGACCCGTGGACTTCTGGGAAGACCCTCACCAATAAATTCTGGTGGAGAGGAAACCCATTGGTGTGAGGTAAGTACCATATTTTATTATTGTTATTAATATTTTTTTTATATAAAAAATTTAATTTAGTTGTTAGCCAGATCTTGGTAGAAAGTTAGAGGGATGGCAGGGAAGGGAGTGCAATGTTCCTCCTGCAGGATGTTTGAGGTGAGGGATGCCGTTAGTGTCCCTGCTGATTTTACCTGCAGGAAGTGCTGCCATCTCCAGCTCCTCCAAGACCGAGTTCGGGAACTGGAGCTGGAGTTGGAAGAACTTCGGATCATTCGGGAGGCAGAGGGGGTCATAGATAGCAGCTTCAGGGAATTAGTTACACCAAAGATTGGAGATAGATGGGTAACTGTAAGAGGGACTGGGAAAAAACAGTCAGTGCAGGGATCCCCTGCGGTCGTTCCCCTGAGAAACAAGTATACCGCTTTGGATACTTGTGGGGGGGGGGGACTTACCAGGGGTAAGCCATGGGGTCTGTCCCTGTTGCTCAGAAGGGAAGGGGGGAGAGGAGCAGAGCATTAGTAATTGGGGACTCGATAGTCAGGGGCACAGATAGGAGATTTTGTGGGAGCGTGAGAGACTCACGTTTGGTATGTTGCCTCCCAGGTGCAAGGGTACGTGATGTCTCGGATCGTGTTTTCCGGGTCCTTAAGGAGGAGGGGGAGCAGCCCCAAGTCGTGGTCCACATTGGCACTAACGACATAGGTAGGAAAGGGGATAAGGATGTCAGGCAGGCTTTCAGGGAGCTAGGATGGAAGCTCAGAACTAGAACAAACAGAGTTGTTATCTCTGGGTTGTTGCCCGTGCCACGTGATAGTGAGATGAGGAATAGGGAGAGAGAGCAATTAAACACGTGGCTACAGGGATGGTGCAGGCGGGAGGGATTCAGATTTCTGGATAACTGGGGCTCTTTCTGGGGAAGGTGGGACCTCTACAGACAGGATGGTCTACATCTGAACCTGCGGGGCACAAATATCCTGGGGGGGAGATTTGTTAGTGCTCTTTGGGGGGGTTTAAACTAATGCAGCAGGGGCATGGGAACCTGGATTGTAGTTTTAGGGTAAGGGAGAATGAGAGTATAGAGGTCAGGAGCTCAGATTTGACGTCGCAGGAGGGGGCCAGTGCTCAGGTAGGTGGTTTGAAGTGTGTCTACTTCAATGCCAGGAGTATACGAAATAAGGTAGGGGAACTGGCAGCATGGGTTGGTACCTGGGACTTCGATGTTGTGGCCATTTCGGAGACATGGATAGAACAGGGACAGGAATGGATGTTGCAGGTTCCGGGGTTTAGGTGTTTTAGTAAGCTCAGAGAAGGAGGCAAAAGAGGGGGAGGTGTGGCGCTGCTAGTCAAGAGCAGTATTACGGTGGCGGAGAGGATGCTAGATGGGGACTCATCTTCCGAGGTAGTATGGGCTGAGGTTAGAAACATGAAAGGAGAGGTCACACTGTTGGGAGTCTTCTATAGGCCTCCAAATAGTTCTAGGGATGTAGAGGAAAGGATGGCGAGGATGATCCTGGATAAGAGCGAAAGTAACAGGGTAGTTATTATGGGAGACTTTAACTTTCCAAATATTGACTGGAAAAGATATAGTTCGAGTACATTAGATGGGTCGTTTTTTGTACAGTGTGTGCAGGAGGGTTTCCTGACACAGTTTGTTGACAGGCCAACAAGAGGCGAGGCCACATTGGATTTGGTTTTGGGTAATGAACCAGGCCAGGTGTTGGATTTGGAGGTAGGTGAGCACTTTGGGGACAGTGACCACAATTCGGTGACGTTTACGTTAAGGATGGAAAGGGATAAGTATACACCACAGGGCAAGAGTTATAGCTGGGGGAAGGGAAATTATGATGCCATTAGACGTGACTTGGGGGGGATAAGGTGGAGAAGTAGGCTGCAAGTGTTGGACACACTGGATAAGTGGAGCTTGTTCAAGGATCAGCTACTGCGTGTTCTTGATAAGTATGTACCGGTCAGGCAGGGAGGAAGGTGCCGAGCGAGGGAACCATGGTTTACCAAAGAAGTGGAATCTCTTGTTAAGAGGAAGAAGGAGGCCTATGTGAAGATGAGGTGTAAAGTTTCAGTTGGGGCGATGGATAGTTACAAGGTAGCGAGGAAGGATCTAAAGAGAGAGCTAAGACGAGCAAGGAGGGGACATGAGAAGTATTTGGCAGGAAGGATCAAAGAAAACCCAAAAGCTTTCTATAGGTATGTCAGGAATAAGCAAGAATAATGTCTAGGGAAAGAGTAGGACCAGTCAAGGACAGGGATGGGAAGTTGTGTGTAGAGTTGAAGAGATAGGCGAGATACTAAATGAATATTTTTCGTCAGTATTCACTCAGGAAAAAGATAATGTTGTGGAGGAGAATGCTGAGCTCCAGGTAAATAGATTAGATGGCATTGAGGTACGTAGGGAAGAGGTGTTGGCAATTCTGGACAGGCTGAAAATAGATAAGTCCCCGGGACCTGATGGGATTTATCCTAGGATTCTCTGGGAGGCCAGGGAAGAGATTGCTGGACCATTGGCTTTGATTTTTATGTCATCATTGGCTACAGGAATAGTGCCAGAGGTCTGGAGGATAGCAAATGTGGTCCCTTTGTTCAAAAAGGGGAGCAGAGACAACCCCGGCAACTATAGACCGGTGAGCCTCACGTCTGTAGTGGGTAAAGTCTTGGAGGGGATTATAAGAGACAAGATTTATAATCATCTAGATAGGAATAATATGATCAGGGATAGTCAGCATGGCTTTGTGAAGGGTAGGTCATGCCTCACAAACCTTATCGAGTTCTTTGAGAAGGTGACTGAACAGGTAGACGAGGGTAGAGCAGTTGATGTGGTGTATATGGATTTCAGCAAAGCGTTTGATAAGGTTCCCCACGGTAGGCTATTGCAGAAAATACGGAGGCTGGGGATTGAGGGTGATTTAGAGATGTGGATCAGAAATTGGCTAGCTGAAAGAAGACAGAGGGTGGTGGTTGATGGGAAATGTTCAGAATGGAGTTCAGTCACAAGTGGAGTACCACAAGGATCTGTTCTGGGGCCGTTGCTGTTTGTCATTTTTATCAATGACCTAGAGGAAGGCGCAGAAGGGTGGGTGAGTAAATTTGCAGACGATACTAAAGTCGGTGGTGTTGTCGATAGTGTGGAAGGATGTAGCAGGTTACAGAGGGATATAGATAAGCTGCAGAGCTGAGCTGAGAGGTGGCAAATGGAGTTTAATGTAGAGAAGTGTGAGGTGATTCACTTTGGAAGGAATAACAGGAATGTGGAATATTTGGCTAATGGAAAAGTTCTTGAAAGTGTGGATGAGCAGAGGGATCTAGGTGTCCATGTACATAGATCCCTGAAAGTTGCCACCCAGGTTGATAGGGTGGTGAAGAAGGCCTATGGAGTGTTGGCCTTTATTGGTAGAGGGATTGAGTTCCGGAGTCAGGAGGTCATGTTGCAGCTGTACAGAACTCTGGTACGGCCGCATTTGGAGTATTGCGTACAGTTCTGGTCACCGCATTATAGGAAGGACGTGGAGGCTTTGGAGCGGGTGCAGAGAAGATTTACCAGGATGTTGCCTGGTATGGAGGGAAAATCTTATGAGGAAAGGCTGATGGATTCGAGGTTGTTTTCGTTGGAGAGAAGAAGGTTAAGAGGAGACTTAATAGAGGCATACAAAATGATCAGGGGGTTGGATAGGGTGGACAGTGAGAGCCTTCTCCCGCGGATGGAAATGGCTGACACGAGGGGACATAACTTTAAACTGAGGGGTAATAGATATAGGACAGAGGTCAGAGGTAGGTTCTTTACGCAAAGAGTAGTGAGGCCGTGGAATGCCCTACCTGCTATAGTAGTGAACTCGCTAACATTGAGGGCATTTAAAAGTTTATTGGATAAACATATGGATGATAATGGTATAGTGTAGGTTAGATGGCTTTTGTTTCGGTGCAACATCGTGGGCCGAAGGGCCTGTACTGCGCTGTATTGTTCTATGTTCTATGTTCTAAGGCAGAGGCACAGTGGAGGAGGGCACAGGGTGTACAGTATGAGTATGGAGAGAAGGCGAGTCGGCTACTGGCCCACCAATTGAGGAAGAGGGGAGCAGCGAGGGAGATAGGTGGGGTGAGAGATGAGGAGGGAGAGATGGAACGGGGAGCGGAGAGAGTGAACGGGCTGTTCAAGGCATTTTATGAGAGGTTATATAAGGCTCAGCCCCCGGAAGGGAAGGAGGGAATGATGCATTTCCTGGATCAGCTGGAATTCCCTAAGGTGGAGGAGCAGGAGAGGGTGGGACTGGGAGCACAGATTGAGATGGAGGAGGTGGTAAAAGGGATTGGGAGCATGCAGGCGGGGAAGGCCCCGGGACCGGACGGATTCCCGGTGGAATTTTATAGGAAGTATATGGACCTACTGGCCCCGCTTTTGACGAGAACCTTTAATGAAGTCAGAGAAAGGGGGCAGCTGCCCCCGACTATGTCAGAGTAAACGATATCGCTCCTTTTGAAGAAGGAAAAAGACCCGCTGCAGTGTGTGTCCTACAGGCCCATTTCCCTTTTAAATGTAGATGCTAAGCTCCTGGCTAAGGTGATGGCGACGAGGATAGAGGACTGTGTCCCGGGGGTGGTCCACGAGGATCAAACTGGGTTCGTTAAGGGGAGACAGCTGAACACGAATATACGGAGGTTGCTAGGGGTAATGATGATGCCCCCACCAGAGGGGGAGGCGGAGATAGTGGTGGCGATGGACGCCGAGAAAGTATTCGACAGAGTGGAGTGGGATTATCTGTGGGAGGTGCTGAGGAGATTTGGTTTTGGAGAAGGATATATCGGATGGGTACAGCTGCTGTATAAGGCCCCGGTGGCGAGCATGGTCACGAACAGACAGAGGTCTGACTACTTCCGTCTTCATAGAGGGACGAGGCAGGGGTGTCCCCTGTCTCCGTTACTGTTTGCATTGGCGATTGAGCCCCTGGCCATAGCACTGAGGGGCTCCAGGAAGTGGATGGGAGTACTCAGGGGAGGAGAAGAACACCGGGTATCTTTGTATGCAGATGATTTATTGCTGTATGGTGCAGACCCAGTGGAGGGGATGCCTGAGATAATGCAGACACTTAGGGAGTTTGGGGAATTTTCGGGGTACAAATTGAATATGGGGAAGAGTGAGTTGTTTGTGGTGCATCCGGGGGAGCAGAGCAGGGGAATAGATGACTTACCGCTGAGGAAGGTGACAAGAGATTTCCGGTACTTAGGGACTCAGATAGCCAGGAGTTGGGGAACCTTACATAGGCTTAATTTAACAAGATTGGTGGAACAGATGGAGGAGGATTTTAAGAGATGGGACATGGTGCCCCTGTCACTGGTGGGTAGGGTGCAGGCGGTCAAAATGGTAGTCCTCCCGAGATTCCTTTTTGTGTTTCAGTGCCTTCTGGTGATGGTCACAAAGGCTTTTTTCAAGAGAATTGAAAAAAGTGTCATGAGTTTTGTGTGGGCCGGGAAGACCCCGAGAGTGAGGAGGGGGTTCTTGCAGCGTAGCAGGGATAGGGGGGGGGGGCTGGCACTACCGAGCCTAAGTGAATACTACTGGGCCGCCAATATCTCAATGGTGTGTAAGTGGATGGGAGAAGGGGAGGGAGCGGCGTGGAAGAGATTGGAGATGGCATCCTGCAAAGGAACCAGCCTACAAGCAATGGTGACGGCGCCGTTGCCGTTCTCCCCGAAGAAATACACCACAAGTCCAGTGGTGGTGGCAACACTAAAAATTTGGGGGCAGTGGAGTCGACATAGGGGAAGGACGGGAGCCTCGGTGCGGTCCCCGATAAGAAATAACCATAGGTTTGTCCCGGGGAGAATGGATGGGGGATTTGGAGCATGGCAGAGAGCTGGGGTTGTGCAACTGAGAGATCTGTTCGTAGACGGGACGTTTGCGAGTCTGGGAGCGCTGACGGAAAAATATGGGTTGCCCCAAGGGAATGAATTTCGATACATGCAACTGAGGGCTTTTGCGAGGCAGCAGGTGGGGGAATTCCCGCAGCTCCCGATGCAGGAGATTCAAGATAGAGTAATCTCAGGGACATGGGTGGGGGATGGTAGGGTGTCGGATATATGCAGGGAAATGAGGGACGAGGGGGAGATCATGGTGGATGAGCTGAAGGGGAAATGGGAAGAAGAGCTGGGGGAAGAGATTGAGGAGGGGCTGTGGGCTGATGCCCTACGTAGGGTAAACTCATCGTCCTCGTGCGCAAGGCTAAGCCTGATACAATTCAAGGTTTTACACAGGGCGCATATGACCGGAGCAAGGCTCAGTAAATTTTTCGGGGTAGAGGATAGGTGTGGGAGATGCTCGAGAAGCCCAGCAAACCACACCCACATGTTTTGGTCATGTCCGGCACTGCAGGGGTTCTGGGTGGAGGTGGCAAAGGTGCTTTCGAAGGTGGTGGGAGTCCGGGTCGAGCCAGGCTGGGGGTTGGCTATATTCGGGGTTGCAGAAGAGCCGGGAGTGCAGGTGGCGAAAGAGGCTGATGTCTTGGCCTTTGCGTCCCTAGTAGCCCGGCGAAGGATATTGCTTATGTGGAAAGAAGCCAAACCCCCGGGCGTGGAGACCTGGATAAATGACATGGCAGGGTTTATAAAACTAGAACGGATAAAGTTCGCACTAAGGGGTTTGGCTCAAGGGTTCACCAGGCGGTGGCAACCGTTCATTGACTACCTTGCAGAACGATAAAGGAAATGGGAAGGTAACAGCAGCAACCCAGGGGGGAGGGGGGGGGGGGAAGAGCCCGGGCGGGTCCTCACAGGTGTTTTTGTACAGATATTTGTATTAGGCTATGTATATTGGATTGTTTGATTTTATTTTTGGAGAGTTATTATTTTTGATATGGCAGTTGCCATTTAGTTTATATATATATTATTTATTTATTTGTTAAAAACAGCCACTGTTATTTATACTGTTTTATTGTTGTAAAAAGGAAAACCTTTGTATTGTTTTGTTTGGCCAAAAAATTTGAATAAAATATATATTTTTAAAAATGAAATATTTTGGTGTAGCCCTTCTCATAGTAAAAGCACACTCTAATGCAGGCCATTGCCTTAACCATTCTCGCACTGTCCGCATGACCCAATCCCATCATTGCACTCTCTGTCTTGTCAATATTCCATTGTGCAAGCATAACCCCACCATTTGCCAAGGCAATCTCAAGACCTCCTCTATCACCGGCTACTGGAGATTCACCATCACCAACAACTAGCATCCCAGTGATCCCCAGGAGTGCACGGGCTTCAGGCTGGCTCTCCCTCCCTCAGCCCGGGCCATCTCCCTCAGATTCTCTGTCCTGTTGTTTTGAAAACACAATGAGTTTATGTCATACTCATATATAATGCATGTAAAGATAATGTGCATCTGTGTCTATTCACATCTGTTTTGCACACATCTAAATGAGCTGCTTACACAATCTTCTGCTTCAGCATTGAGTGTTGTATGTGCCCTGTCTTGCGCCTTATCTGCAGTGTGAAAATGTGGCCCTCCCTTGGACCTCTGTGTCTATGAGTCAAGCTACACAACTTGCCAGAATGCAAAAGGTTACTGAACCTTTTGCACCTTTTTTGAACCTTTTTGCACCTCCTCCACCAGGACCCTGTTGGGAAAATGTAGGGCAGTAGGCCCCATTCCTTGAGTGTGTGACATCCTATGACTTAGTAAATTAATTAATGAAAAAGTAAGGTGAGAAGGGTTATCAACAACTCAAAGTACATCGCTCTAATTCACTTTTGTGTGCTTACATGCACGAACCACGTACATCACCTCACCTATGAATGCTCTTAATGGCATGGCTGTGCAGATATACTGGTGCCCTATATGTTGTGGCTGCCACTCCAAGATGACGTGCTGTGCTCAAGGACAACTCACAGCCCTACTGGCTTATTCCATTTTATTCAGACTGTTATACCACTACATTGTGTAAATATGAGCATGCTGGTTAAGGTTACACAGTGTGGATTCATCCAGAGAGACAGGTGGTAACTGGGCAAGTGGATAGGATAATAAGCATTGTGATGCTGCTTATTTATCCACTGAATCCAGCCAGTTTACTAAATCACTGCATCTTATCTGCATCAAGTTGCGATGGCAAGACAATGCCTTGCCCATGGTTGTGTCTTGGGAAGCCACACAGCAGTTTAGTTCAGCACACTTTTCATTCAGAAGGCACCACTGGCAGTTCTTCCATAGCAAAAGTCCATGATGAGCCATCCATTCTAGGATTACCTAACAGTTGGACAACATGTACAGTTTTGACACTTACCTGACTACTCCACAATGTCTCCTCCAAGACTCCCGACGTGCTGCGTTCAGCAAACAGACCCAGCTGGAAAATCTCCTGTTCCCTGATCACCCGACCCAGGGATGAAAATCTGGGTGCAGGCTTGCATCCACATAGGTGCTAATCTACACCAAAACCAGTTACTAATTTATTTTACAGCTGCTAGCTCAGTGAGGACAGAATGCACATTAGGTGTCAATTGGTCAGAAATCAACAAATTATACATTAATGCTTCTTTTCCTAGGTGTTAATGAGGTTGCAACTATATAGGCAGATGGGTTACTTAGATTAATTGAAAATATATTACAGTTTTTCGGTGACTCTTGCTTAAGACATTTAAAAAATAACACCCAAGCAGAGGTTCATGGGAGCTCTGCATCTGCAGAGAACACTAAGATCTGTTCACAATGTAAAATAAAAACACTATAGTATTACCATGTGGGCCATGATATTTGACAGCAGATGTACAGCTCCTAAAATTAATAAGATTATTATATATATTGCACAGGAAGGGGTTCCTTGATTCCACAGTACATTTATCCGCAAGGTCCTCATACATTAATATTGTTATGGTGCACCTTCTTAATCCCTTTTTGGGGAAAACACGATAATCACTCTTCTTTTCAGCTGAGTTGCTTTAGAAACCAAAATGCAGCGTAGTTCATTATTTTATGAGTAGTTATGCTGCTACCACATTTTTCAAATGTAGCACTCTGTGATGAAATGTTCAATAATTGCTGCTAGAGGCACCATTCTATAAAAGCTAAGCAAATGTGCATGAAAATCTAGAAGTGGTACCTACTCAGCCATTCCGAATGCCACTTCGAAGTTATGTCGGCGATTGCTGGGATTCAGTTCTGAGTAATCAAAGGCCTCAGGGAAGAAGTTATGCACCAAAGCACAGAATGCCATCCCATCACTCCAGCTGGAGGAGAAGTTCTGGATGGCCACATGCTGATTGACAAAGCAAAATATTAGAGTAGAGGGTTAATTGTTTTCAGATGTGAAATAGAACACTCTTTCAAAATTGACAAAGAAACACAACTATGCATCAAAAAGGTCGTTTTGCCATTTGGCTCTTTCTAAAATCAAAATGTCACAAATTGCCCCTTTTATTTTCTTTAAGGAAAAAACTTATCCAGCTAGTCCAATTCATACAATCACACAAAATGGCTGGGAAGAAATGAAAGAAAACTAAATAAAACAAAATTGAAATAATATAACTATTGAAATATTACAGATCAATAACTTTTAAACAATCCATAGCCTCTTCCTCCAAAGGTGTTTTCAATATTCATTGTTTAAAATAAACACCATACATAATAACAAATAAGTTTTAAAATCAGCTTTGTCTTCATCAAGAAGACCATGGCAGAAATCCCTGACATAGCAATAACCGACTAATCATCGGGGGGACCTCAACTGTGTACATGATCCAATGACAGACAGATCAAACCCCAAAATGGGGAAAACCTCAAGCATGGCAAGGGAACTCAGTCACTTTATGGAGAAGGTGGGAGCGGTGGACCTCTGGAGGTTCACCCACCCAGGGGAGAAGGAGTTCTCCTTCTTCTCCCCAGTACATAACGTATACACCAGAATTGACTTCTTTGTGGTGGGGAAAACAGTGCTTTCGGGGATAGACAAAGTGGAATACTCTGCAATTGTGATATCAGACCACGCTCCACATTACATGGGCGTGAGGCTGGAGATGGGCAGAGCCCAATGCCCCACATGGAGGTTGGACAGTGCCCTACTAGCTGACAAGCCATCAATGAAAAGATATCGCGGGCCATAGCAAGAGGACACGGAGAATAACCAGAATGGGGAGGTCTCACCCTCCACGTTCTGTGAAGCGCTAAAGGCCGTATTAAGAGGGGAAATCATCGCTTTCAAAGCGCGAAGAGATAGGGAGGAAAGGGTGGCTAGGCAGCAGCTGGTCGACTCCATACTGGAGGTAGACTGTAAATACTCCGAGGCCCCGACCGTAGAGCTCCTGGCGGTGAGGAAAGAGCTACAAAGGAACTTTGATCTGCTCTCTACCAGGAAAGCAATGCACCAACTCCGCCAGGCATGTGGGACCCTATACGAACACGGAGACAAAGCCAGCCGCCTGTTGGCACATCAGCTGAGAAAGCAGGCACCCACCAGAGAAATTGCACAATCAGGGATACCAGAGGCACATTACAAACAGAACCAGAAAAGATCAACAAAACCTTCAAGGCCTTCTACCAAGGGCTGTACACCTCAGAGCCTCCAATGGGGGAGTTCGGGATGAAACGGTTCCTTGATGGCTGGACATTCCAGTCGTGGGGGAGGGCAGAAAACGGGGCCTGGAAGCACCACTAGCACTGGGAGAGATCATGGACAGCATTAGCTCCATGCAGGCGGGGAAGGTGCCGGGACCAGATGGGTTCCTGGCAGACATCTACAAAAGATTTGCGACAGCATTGGCCCCGCACCTGCGGGAGATGTTCACAGACTCGCTAGCTAGGGGCACACTGCCACCCACGCTAGCACAGGCCTCAATCACGCAGATACCTAAGAAAGACAAAGACCCAACGGAATGTAGGTCATACAGACCCACCTCACTGCTGAACGCAGATGCCAAAATACTGGCCAAAATCCTAGCCAAAAGGCTAGAAGACTGTACCTGAGGTGGTTGCAGAGGACCAGACGGGCTTTGTCAAAGGTAGACAGATTACCTCGAACATCAGGCGCCTGTTGAACGTGATAATGACCCCCTCCGGGAAGAGAACACCAGAGGTGATCGTCTCCCCAGAAGCAGAAAAGGCCTTCAACAGAGTCGAATGGAAATACCTCATAGAGGTACTGGAGCGGTTCAGGCTTGGAACAGGGTTCACCTCCTGGGTAAAGCTCCTATACAACACTTCCATGGTGAGTGTACGGATCAACAACACCAACACCCGATACTTCCAGCTGCACAGGGGCACCAGACAAGGATGCCCACTGTTCCCGCTGCTGTTCACTCTAGCGATCGAACCACTAGCAATCGCGCTCAGAGCAGCAAAAAGCTGGAGGGGGATCCGAAGGGGCGGCAGAGAGCACAGAGCCTCACTCGATGCAGATGACCTGCTCCTCTACATTTCGGATCCACAAAGCAGCATGGACGGAATCATCGCGCTCCAGAAAGAGTTTGGCGCCTTCTCGGGCTACAAACTCAACATGAGCAAAAGCGAGATCTTCCCGGTACACCCGGGAGGGGCAGTACTAACGGGACTGCCGTTTAAACAAGCCTGACACAAATTCCGCTACCTGGGGATCCAAATAGCCCATGACTGGAAAGGGATCCACAAATTGAGGTACCCTCAATAATGATGCTTAGAGATTAAACTGTAAAGAAGGCTTTATTAGGCTAATAACTATGCTACAGATTTGGACGAGAGCTGACTGCTATACAGACCATGAGGCAGGCCTTTATGTATGGCTCCCAGATGGGCGGAGCCAGAGGCGGAGTCCCCAGGGTTCCAAGCCTGGTCTTAAAGGGGACATCACCTTACATGATGATAAGGCAGTAACCGTTCATCACACAAATGGAACCTCACCAGTCTGACGGAGGAAGTAAAAAAGGAGCTGCAAAGATGAAACACACTCCCACTCTCCCTCGCGGGGAGAGTCCAGACGATCAAAGTGAACGTACTGCCCAGGTACCTCTTCCTACTTAGATCCATTCCGATCTACATCCCCAAGGCCTTTTTCAAAGCACTGGATAAACTAATCATGGCATTCGTAGGGGGGTGGGGGAAAGAATGCTAGGATCCCAAAGAAGGTCCTACAAAAACCAGGGGGGTCTAGCCCTCCCAAACCTACAATTCTACCACTGGGCGGCGACGGCCGAGCAAATAAGGGGATGGATCAAGGAGCCAGAAGCCGAGTGGGTGCGTGCGGAAGAAGCCTCCTGAATGGGGAACTCCCTCCGGGCCCTCGCCCCAGCAGCACTCCCATCCCCACCCAAAAAACACTCCAGCAGCCCGGTGGTGATAGCCATCCTCCAATCCCGGAACCAACTACGGCAGCAATTTGGCCTGACCAAAATGTCGGACAAAGCTCCCATCTGCAACAACCATTGGTTCACACCAGCACTGACTGACGCCACCTTCAAAAGGTGGGGGCAGGATGGAGGGACACTGACAGTCAGGGACCTATACACGGACGGCAGGATCGCAACACTGGACAAACTGACAGAGAAATTCCAGCTAGCCAGGGGGAACGTGCTGAGGTATCTACAACTCAAAAACTTCCTACGAAAGGAAACAAGGACCCACAACCACCACGACAGACATTACTGGAAAAGTTACTGGACGCAAGCATATTGGATAAAGGAAACTGTAGCGACATGTATGACCGACTGGTAGAGAGGGCCAACACCGTACTGGATGAACAAGAAAGAAATGCGAGGAGGACCTGGGGATTGAAATAGGGTGGGGACTCTGGAGCAAAGCACTGCAGAGGGTCAACACCACCTCCACGTGCGCAAGGCTCAGCCTGACGCAACTAAAAGTGGTACATAGAGCCCACTTAACAAGAACCCGTATGAGTAGGTTCTTCCCGGAGGTGGAGGATAGATGTGAATGGTGCCAAGGAGGCTCGGCCAACCACGCCCACATGTTCTGATCTTGCCCCAGACTTGCGGGGCACTGGACAGCCTTCTTCGAGGCAATGTCCAAAGTGGTGGGAATGAGGGTGGAGCCATGCCCGAAAGTGGCGGTCTTCGGGGTTTCAGACCAGCCAGGTGTATTCCTGGGGAGGACGGCGGACGCCCTTGCCTTTCCCTCCCTGATCGCCCGCCGTAAAATCCTGTTCAGCTGGCAGTCAGCAGCACCACCCAAAGCTGCAGGCTGGCTGTCCGACCTCTCGGAATCTCTCCAAATGGACAAAATCAAATTCGCCATCTGAGGGTCAGACGACGGCTTCCACAGAACGTGAGAGCCATTCTACCAAGAATGGAGAGAGGCAGAAATGACAGACGGAAGGAGGGCACGGGGATACGATAACAAACTTGGCATCTCCAGGAACAGAGAACAAGGAGAATACAGGTGAAAGACAGGAGGAACGGCTGAAGCGGAGGTGAGCGCGAGACGACAACGGCAGCGAGATCCGCCGGGAGAAGCAAGTGACCACACCAACACCAAACCCATTTGAGTGTTGCCCACTGTAATTGTTTCTCCAGCACCCAAATATATATTTACCTCCCCAGTCTCCACCCCACCCCCCCCCCTCCACCCCCCACAAACAGTCTCCTACTTATGTGTTGTAAATAATTTTGCCAGTTGTACAGATTTGCTGCTGTGAGCTGGTGCACAATACCCAACCAGTTATTCTATTTTATTTTTTATTATGACTTTTGTTTTTGGTATGTTTGGGTGTGCCCTTCTCTTCTATATATGTTATATATATATATTTCTTATTCTGTGTACATAACGGTAAATATACTTTGTTCAAAAACACAATTTTTTTTAAAAAATCAGCTTTGTACTATTTTTATGGGTCACCAACAGTAAGGTTTTCTTGCAGCAACAATGTTATGGACTACAGGATGTCAAAGAATGCAGTTTACTGATCTTATGTAATTACATTTGGAATTCAAGATAAGGAAGAATCTGGTGCTATTACCCAAGGTGCAAAGGATATTCAATATTGAAAATATTTGTGGTGGGGTAATACAGAACAAGAGGCCACAATCCTAAAATCAGAGTTAGGCCATTTAGGAAGTAAATAGGACGACTGAAGAGCAGCAAGTGGCGCAGTGGACAGCACTGGGACTGCGGCGCTGAGGACTCGGGTTCGATTCCCGGACCTGGGTCACTGTCCGTGTGGAGTTTGCACATTCTCCCCATGTCTGCATGGGTTTCACCCCCACAACCCAAAGATGTGCAAGTTAGGTGGATTGGCCATGCTAAATTGCCCCTTAATTGGAAAAAAACTATAAAATAAAATAAAATAATTGGATGCTCTAAATTTTTTTTTTTTTTAAATAGGACGACTGAGTTTGATAGATCTTAAGTCAAGGTATTATGATATGGGACAGAAATGGATAAGTTGAGTAGATCAGCCATAATCTAATTGATTCACTGAACAAGCTAGAGCAACTGAATGGCCAGCTCCTGCACTCCTATTTACTTTGTTTTAGTTGTTCTAGCTCTTCGTTCACATAGAAACAAAGGATGAAAAAGTTGCCAAACTGTAGGTTATTTAACCAGATTGTCAAAATTTATTAGAGAGGTGCTGCTTGCTCACAGTCTAAAGTGGCAGGGAAGGAAATCTCCCAAATGCCTCTGATGATGCCACCACATAATCATGAGACACACTGCACAGAGATGCACTGGTTTATAATACATAACACCATCCTTTCCTGATAGATTCAATTATTTCTCTCCAACTGCCACAAAAAGATTTTCTACATTCTCTTTCCCTGATAAATGGAGGGTGTGTGTGCTCACCTCATAACCACGTGTCTTGGCTCTGCACCAGTCGAGCAGCATCTGTTTAATACTGTTAGCATTTGGCACACCACAACTTGACGACCTCTGCACCTTCATCCTGGCAATTGCTGGATTTCCAGGGCTAAAATATACAAATAGATGAATTTTGGAATGACTAAAACAATTGTATAATGGATATTCACACACACACAGATAAAGATTAAATGTTTTTTGGATGATTTACCCTAGTTATGATGTAAGCAATTTGAGGATTTGAAAAATTGGATTCTGAATTTGGAAAGTGATGATTCTTAAGGATTATTGCAGGGGCATTAACCTTTCAGCATATTTACTGACACAGATGAAGAAATAGAGAGCTGTATAGCCAGGTTTGCAGACGACACTGAAGAAGGAAGAAGTATTGCAGAAGGGAGCAAAAAGTTGCAAAGGGACACAGAGCAGCTGAGTGGGTAAAACTATGGCAAATAAAGTTCAATATAAGCAAGTGTGATGTCATTCACTTTGGACCCAGGAATGATAAATCTGTGTATTTTTTAAATGGTGAGAAATAAGGTATCATTGGCTGGTTTAGCTCAGTGTGCTAGACAGCTGGTTTGTGATGCAGAACAAGGCCAGCAGAGTGGATTCAATTCCCGTACCAGCTTACCTGAACAGGTGCCGGAATGTGGCGACTAGGAGCTTTTCACAGTAACTTCATACTTGTGACAATAAATGATTATTATTATTACTATAGGCGCAAAAGGATTTTGGAGTCCAAGTACACAAATCATTAAAAGCCAATAAACAGATAGAAAACGGCTAATGGGAGATTGGCCTCGGTCTCAACGAGACTAAAAAAACAAAGGGGTGGAATTTCTGTTTCAGGAATACCGCATCTTAATCACAACCTATCTGGAGTACTGCATTCAGTTCAGAGCATCATATCATATGGAGGATATGTTGGCAATGGGCAGGAATCTAGTGCAAACTCACTAGAATTATGGTGGAGCATAGAGAGTTAAACTATGAGGTAAGGTTGCATATGTTTTTTTAAATTTCCCTCAGTATCGGAGATTGAGAGGTGATCTGATTTTAAATGTTAAAATAATTTGGTAAAATCGATATGGAAGAACTATGTCCTCTGGTGGTAAATCAAAAATAAGGGGATGCGATCTAAAAATTAAAATTAGGCCATTCACAAACAAAATTAGAAAGTAATTTTTCTTACAAACGGTCGTAGAAATCTGGAACTTTCTCCCCCAAAAGATTGTGTTTGCTAGGACAATTTGACCCCAGGGGGTTCACCGATGTGGCCTGGCCCGCGATCGGGGCCCACCGATCGGCGGGCTGGCCTTTCTGGCTGGGGGCCTCCTTTACTACGCGCTGGCCCCTGTGGCCCTGCGCCATGTTGCGTCGGGGCCGGCGCGTTGAAGAAGGCCACTGCACATGTCCGCGTTGGCGCCGGTGCCACTGCGCATGGGCGCATCCCGCGGCGCACAGTTCGTGTCAGGATCGGCAACTGGAGCGGCGCAAACCGCTCCAGCACCGTGTTGGCTGCCTGGAGGGGCCAGAATTACTCCTGGCAGCGGCCCATTCACGCCGTCGTAAAACGCTCTGCCGCGGGATGGGAGAATCCCGCCCCAATGTTCTTGCAGTTACAGTATCTGTTTGTTTTGTTTTTAAAAAAATATATTTATTAAAATTTTTAACACAATTTTTCACCCTTACAAACAAAACCCCCCCTTCGTAACAAATAGAAAGAAAACGTACATAGCAAGACATAAACATGGTAAAACGATATGTTACAGAACTTTGTACATTGGATTCCTCCCGTACATGCCAGTTTTCCAGATCCTTCATGTATTATCTTGCTCAAATACCCCCCAGACAGGACCCCCCCCCCCCCCCCCCCCGGTTGCTGCTGCTGCTGACCGACCTTCATCTAACGCTCCGCGAGATGGTCTAGGAACAGCTGCCACCGCCTGTAGAACCCCCCCTGCGCAGACCCTCTCAAGACAAACTTTGTCCTCTCTAGCTTGATAAACCCTGCCATATCATTTATCCAGGCCTCCACGCTGGGGGGCTTCGCCTCCTTCCACATTAGGAAGATCCTTCGCCGGGCTACTAGGGACGCAAAGGCCAGAATGCCGGCCTCTTTTGCCTCTTGCACTCTCGTCTCGTCCACTGCTCCAAATATTGCTAGCCCCCAGCTTGGCTTGACCCGGGCTTTCACCACCTTAGATATTGTTCCCGCCACTCCCCTCCAGAACCCCTCCAGTGCCGGGCATGACCAAAACATATGGACATGGTTCGCCGGACTACCTGAGCATCTCCCACATCTGTCCTCTACCCCAAAGAACCTACTCAGCCTCGCCCCCGTCATGTGCGCTCTCTGAACCACCTTAAATTGTATCAGGCTAAGCCTGGCACACGAGGAACAAGAATTAACCCTACCTAGGGCATCAGCCCATAGCCCCTCCTCAATCTCCTCCCCCAGCTCCTCCTCCCATTTACCCTTCAGCTCCTCTACCAATGCCTCCCCCTCTTCTTTCATCTCCTGGTATATCGCCGACACCTTGCCCTCTCCAACCCATACGCCCAAGATCACCCTGTCTTGAATTTCCTGTGCCGGGAGCAACGGGAATTCCCTCACCTGCCGCCTCACAAACACCCTCACCTGCATGTATCTGAAAGCGTTTCCCGGGGGTAGCCCAAACTTCTCCTCCAGTGCCCCTAGGCTCGCAAACGTCCCATCAATGAACAGGTCCCCCATCTTCTAATCCCCACCGATGCCAGCTCTGAAACCCCCCGTCCATCCTCCCAGTATCTGTTTGTTGATATTACCCCAAGCGCTATCAGTATGTCACAAATAATGTTTGGCTGCATTCCACAGCCTGTGTTTATCTCAGCAGGGGTTGCCAAGTTCACAGTTTGATTGACAGCTGAAAGAGGTTATTAAAGATCAGCTGTCTTTGATGTCGGGTTATGAATACAAGTCTGTTGTTTCTATTTGAGATTCAGTTCTTTAAGAGGATTTAAATGTTTTGCATGGACTTTCATGAAGGCGAGTGTTTTTTTACTATGGTAAAGGCTGCAATAGACAATCAGACCATTATTGTATTTCATCTCGGCATGGTTTCTGGGGTCTGCCCACGGTAGATACTAGACAAGTTAGCATGGAGGGTGCAAGAGAAAAAGGTTGGGCATAAGTTGGCATCAGGCTTTAAGGGGCTAAGTGGGTGGTTAGGGGCATGAGTTAGCATGGAGGGTATGAGGATTCATTGGGGTGGGTGGGGAGCATGGATTGGCATGAGCTGTTGTGGATGGGGCATGGGGCTGATGGGGTGTCAGGGATGAGAGATAGAGGGTTGAATATTAAACAAAACAATTGGGATAAAGTCCCAAAGAACTGAGGTAATTCTTTATTAACAGCCTGCCTTGGCACTTGGCAGCCCTGAGGCTGCCTCCAATCCGCATCCGGGGAATGGTGGCAGGCCTGACTCCACCTACCACACAACCAGT
The DNA here is from genome assembly GCF_047496885.1 of Scyliorhinus torazame. Taxonomy (NCBI): domain Eukaryota; kingdom Metazoa; phylum Chordata; class Chondrichthyes; order Carcharhiniformes; family Scyliorhinidae; genus Scyliorhinus; species Scyliorhinus torazame. The sequence goes on along the minus strand of NC_092707.1, from coordinate 36,080,781 downwards.
GCGTGACAGTGTTTGTGACTTCATCACCTCTTTTCGCTTCTGAGCTTGCTTCCTCTCAAGTGCTGACCAACTGCTAGACCATGCATCATCTTTTCTCTCAAATATACTGGAAAAGCCATACTGGAATGCTCCTTATTAAGTAGTTGCAGGGCAGTCAGTACTGGCGGCCATGCGTTCCCGCTGACTCTTCGGGTATCGGATAGGAGACCTTGCCACCCAAAGAATCCAGACCCAGAAGATGGGACGTACATGATTAATTGCCAAAAAGCGGAAAAAAATTCAAGGCATTAAGAACAATGGTTGAATGGCTTGGAAAACAGATGCCAAATGAAAAAAAGCACAACTTATTTTAGTTAATCCAGTTAGAGTCTATAGTCCCATAACCATTCAACTATTTCTTACATTAGTGTAGAATCTTTTCCTCTGCACCTGTAAGTAGTGTATACCATCTACATGATGCACTACAACAAGGGGCCTTCAACAGGTTCCTTTGACAGCACCTTCCAAGCTCATGACCTCTACTAACTAGAAAAATAAGGACAGCAGATGCCCAGGTACATCACCACCTGCAAGTTTCTCCCCAAGTCATACACCATCCTGACTTGGAAATATTTTGATGTTCTTGTGTCAAAATCATGGAACTCTCTCACTAACAGCTATGTGGTGTACCTATGAATGGCAGTGGTTCAAGAAGGCAACTCACCACCACCTTCTCAAATGTAATTAGGGATGAACCATAACTGTTGACCTTGTCAGCAATGCCAACAATTTAAACAAAGTTTGCTCCATTAAATAAATTCTCAGATAATGCTGCAATGATGTGTTTGGTAGAAAAGAGCCGCATATAAGATTTTTCACATCTTGCCTTTAATGTTGTTATACATTAAATACAGCAAAAAATATTTTTAAATCTTCTTGCTGAGAGTCCTACCTTCCACCTTCCTTTTCTAGTTTCTCGATCAATGCCTTCCGTGCCTGTGTTCCTGAAGTGCGTGGCAGTGTTTGTGACTTCATCGCCTCTTTCCGCTTCTCAGCTTGCTTCCTCTCAAGTGCTGACAAACTGCTAGACCGTGCATCATCTTCTCTGTCAAAAATACTGAAAAAGCCATGAAATTAAAGAATTCCCAAATGCAGATCATTGAGCAAGTTATCCCTGTGAGTAGCTGAATTTTATAGATCATGTAGATCCTTGGTCTGATTCTTGGTTAAAATTATCTTGGTCAGATTGGACACAATTGGTCTCAGTGCCCTAGGGTAGGAAAGTAGAAAATTGGCCAGGTTCCTGGCCAGGATTCTCCGACCCCCCGCTGGGTTGGAGAATCGCCGGGGGCAGGCGTGAATCCCGCCCCCGCCGGTTGCCGAATTCTCCGGCACCGAATATTCGGCGGGGGTGGGAATCGCGCCGCGCCGGTAGGAGGCCCCCCCCCACCCGGCGATTCTCCAGCCCGCGATGGGCCGAAGTCCCGCTGCTGGAATAACTGTCCCACCGGCGAGAATCAAACCACCTCTCTTACCGGCGGGACAAGGCGGCGCGGGCGGGCCGATCTGGCCCCGCGGGTGCCTCCACGGTGGCCTGGCCCGCGATCGGGGCCCACCGATCCGCGGGCGAGCCTGTGCCGTGGGGGCACTCTTTTCCTTCCGCCTTCGCCATGGTCTCCACTATGGCGGAGGCGGAAGAGACCCCCTCCACTGCACATGCGCGGGGATGCCGTGAGCGGCCGCTGACGCTCCCGCGCATGCGCCGCATGGCAAAGTCATTTCCGCGCCAGCTGGCGGGGCACCAAAGGCCTTTCCCGCCAGCTGGCGGGGCGGAAATCAGTCCGGCGAGGGGCTAGCCCCTCAAGGTGAGGGCTCGGCCCCTCAAGATGGGGAGGATTCCGCACCTTTGGGGCGGCGCGATGCCGGACTGATTCGCGCCGTTTTTGGCGCCGGTTGGCGGACATCGCGCCGATTGCGGAGAAACCCGCCCCCTATGTCGGATCACAATTCACGTTTTCCTGCTAGAGCTATGTGTCTGTGGGTGCTAAGTGAGGGTGACATCTGCCAGTGCCACATTTGAACTTATTATCAAAAGGAGCACATGGATTGGCAATTTGCAGGCACAACACTGATCCTTTCCTTCACAGACCAAAAGTTATCAATTTATTTACCGTTACATTCTGAAGCTAAAAAGTCACTTCTCACCTGCCAACTCTTTTGGATGAAGTGCTGCTGGAACTGAAAGACGACTTGGTCTGGACAACAGCTGTTCCACCTGTTAAGATATGAACAAGTAAAGATGCCACATTTTGTCTGCTAATGCTCTTGTGAAATGCCTTAGATTTGGTTTTTAAAGTGTTTACGACACCCTGGGCAAGTGCGCGGTCAGTTCCAGCCCCACTCGTCCTAGAGTCACAACACAAGTGAATTAACCAATACTTCTCATAAAAAATACCCAAGTCTTTGGCCCTGAGGGCCCAATAATTACAGTCACAGGTTTGTAAATTGAAACACAATTACTGTTTATTTATACCAAGAACTATTGTGAAATATGCAGTAAATACAACTGGATAACAACAAGCTAATACCCACTGCCCACTTTAACTGTCCCACACTCTACCCACACACACAAGACAGACAAACACAGAAGGGTGGAAAAGGATGAAAAATAATAAGGATGAAACTAAAAAGATAAGATTCTTTGTTTTGGATGGTGGTTCTTTAGCACATTTTCTCCACAGCATGCTTACTGGTTAAAGTTTGCAACAGTAGGTCTTCTCTGCAAAAGTCGTTCATTCAGGGTCCTTGTAGTTTAGAAAGAATGTAATACTCACAGCAGAAGACTTTCTGGAGAGACACTTTATTTCTCATCAAACTGGGCTTTCTGTGGAGGCACTCTATTTCACATCATATCTTACTGTCAGCTCATGGTTTGACTTCAGGTCTCTGCAGTCTCAAGAGAATGGCACCCAGGCGTGTTGTTGAGAGAGTAATCTCTCACAGTGGCCTTCTGGAGCGAATTAGTTGGATCTTTTTTGGAGAGAGTTGGTTAGATCTCTTCATCAGGCTCCCGTCGGTCTGAAGGTGGCAAGTCTTTGCCACACTTATTCCTTCCCATGCCAGGTCTTTGGCCTGGAAGGAGCATTTATAGCGGAACTTTGCAGTCCCCCATCAGGGAGCCACCAACGCATCTTCTGGTCCGCGGGGGAAGTGCGGTGCCATGCATGCAAGGGGGTGGGGCAGGTGTATAGGAAGTGCCCCACCTCAAAATCACAGAAAACAGTCAAGCAGCCACAGCAGCACTGCGGTCCCTCCCCCCACCAACACTCCATCTGCTTCACGCAGGGGTAGGCTACTCCAGCGGCAATCACCACTCTGTCCGTTGGTAAGCAGGGGAGAGCATCCGCGCAGATGGAGGGTACGGAAGAAGAACCTCAAAACCTAAAAATTCACACACTCCTAACCACTGGCTTGGTGGACAAGTCAACATCCGGGCTCGGAGTCGCTACATCTAGTCTATCGGGGTCCATCGATGCCTCAGCGCCATTTGCTGGGCCCGGTGTTGTATATGCATAGGTCCCTGGGTTCATGATGATGGGTCCCAGATCTAGTGGTCATTACACCAAACAATGGGGGTGTGCCAGACATGGAAGTTTCCCCGGCCGGGGTGCTCCCCAGGAAGGGACGCCACTCTTTGGGGCGGGGGGGGGGATCTCGCTGCTCATGGTGTAATAAACATCTATCTCCCAATGAAGCGAGAGTGGTGTCCCAATCCCTCAGAGTTGAGCTCCGCTCCGGGGGGGACTAAAAGTTAAAATTAGGATCGGGCTGTTGCAGCCCCCTGAGCAGGGCGCCTTGGGGCCGGATGTGGATGGAATTCCCGAAGCCTCATCCTACCCAGAGCCTTTTTGCACCCTGGGGTGGCCATTTTTAGAGCACCAGGGATCTGTGGCAGTGCCATGACATCTAGGTCACTGGGCGCTTCTGGCGAGGAGAGCTTTCCCTCGCCGTCCCAAACCTTTGCACTGGACTCCTCCCTCTTGGGACTGGACCTTTTTCTAGACTCTCCGGCTGACCAGTGTCTGGGGTGGGACGGGGTCTGAGCCACTGCCTTCCTCTGGCCCAAAGTACCGAGAGGAGCCCAAGGGGGGGGGGGGGGGGGCCTCTGCCATCAATCCTGGCTGGGGGTGGGATCTGTGCGGAGGTTGGTTGGCAAGCCTGTGTTGTCCACCACATTCACTGTGGCGGAGGCCTTGGGCCCAGATGGGGACTGTCTGGAGGAGGATCGCTGCACAGTGGCAGGCATGGGGTTGAGCTTGCGTCCATCTGCAGCAAGGCAGTGGACTCACTCATGCCTCCCACCGAGCCAGCTCTCATTCCTTCTGAGGAACTCTGGGACTTCCTGTCCCTTAGCCATGGTCGCGGGAACAGAGATGAGCTGGCCCTTGTCAGCTGGTCGAAGCAGACGCTGCTGGTCCCACCCACCTGCACCAATGGCAATATATGGACCGGAACAAGCAGCGCAGGCTGAATGGCTTTCTCGGCGGGCTCCAGAGGGAGTGGAGGGACACAGCTGCCTCTCCGCCCACCGAGCAATAAAGTGGTGATGGTGACGGGAGCACAACACCTTTGACATGAACGTGGCCATAGCCAGCTTCAACATCAACGGCAGCAGAGAAGAACAGCACACGTTCCAGAGCTTCTCAGTCCTCCAGGATGGAAAGTATGCTGTGTTCCTCCTGCAGGTAACTCATACCGTTCCGGGAGACAAAGCCACATGACCACTGTGCCGCCCATATAGTGGGGGGGGGTGTCTACATGATTCACCTGGCCACCATTTCTGGTGGGGTGGCTATCTTGTTGGCCCCATATTTCCAGCCGGGAGATCTTGGGGGGGTCAAGATTGCTGCACCTAACAACCTGTGAGAGGGGAGTGGTGCTTCACTTGGTGAATGCCTACTTCCCCCAGCTGCAAACTACTTTCTTTAAACAAGTGACCACCCCTTCTTGGCCCCATCGATGCGAGCGATTGCACTGTCCTCGGGGATTTTAACTGCACCCTTCAGGGACTGCCTCGGTACCCAGTGCTGCCCGCCAGTGGTAGAGATGTTGGGGGACCTGGTCAGGTCCCTTGACTTGGCGGACATCTGGCGACACTCCATCCTGACTCCAGTGTGTTCATTTTTGTGAGATCTGGAGTCGGAGCGACAAGAATCGACCACTTTTACATTTCAAAGACTTACTTTCCCTTCCCTCTATCAGCTTCTGTGCAGCAGGTATCGTGCTTGGAACACCTCTTGGTGTAAGCGGAACTTACTCGGTCTTGCGCGCGAGGTCTGCGTATTGGCACTTTAACTACTTCTGAAAGATTAGCACGTTACACCAACTTGTGTGGTGTAACATCTCACTCCTCTGCCACACAGTTGTGCTCAGATCCAACGGCACTCGTGGTCTCGAGATGCAGTAGTCCACAAACTTGCCTGCTCTTTTTGTGGAGTGTGTGGCGCATGCCCCTCTAGGATTTTTAGACTGTTCCCCCTTTTCAATTATTCAGTTACTCAGCCAGAAGTACCGAGCAGACGATCCACATCGTTTCACCTCACATGATATCAAGAAACAATTGAGGGCACTGGATACTGCAAAAGCTATGGACTCTGCCAACATTCTGGCAAGAGTACTGAAGACTTGTGCTCCAGAACTAGCCACCACCCCAGCCAAGCTGTTCAAGTACAGCTTCAACAAAGGCACCAAGATGCCCAGCCCACAAAATGCAAGACAATCCTGGCTAATCACAATCCCATCAATCTTGGCCGGGATTCTCCGACCCGAATTCCCGGGGGGCGTGAGAATAGCGCCCCACCGCCCCGACGGCAGTTTAACGATTCTCGGGCGCCCGCGGGATCGCCGCCGCGCCGGTCGGAGGCAATTGAAAGCGGCCCCCCAGCAATTCTCCCAGCTCCGGCTGGCTGAGTGGCCGCCAAGTTTGGCCGAGTCCCGCCGGCGTGGGTTACTCAGGTCCCACACGGCGGGACCTGGAAGGTGTGTCTGCGGGGGCCGTCCTGGAGGGGGGCGGGGAGATCCGACCCCGGGGGGGCCGCCACGGTGGTCAGGCCCACGATTGGGGCCTACCAAACGGTGGGCGGACTGGTTCCGTGGGGGCTTATGTTCCTCCGCGTCGGGCCCCTGCCATATTGCCCAGGGTCCGGCGCGGAGTCAGGAACCCACGCTGATGCGCGGAATCACGCCGGCCGTTTCGCACATGCGCGGAATTAGGCCTGCCATAACGCGCATGTGCGAACTCGCGCTGGCTGTTCGCGCGCGGCTGGAGCTGCGGGGAACACTCCGGCGCCGACCTAGTCCCCCAGGAAGGAGAGCATTCCTCATCATTGGGGACCGTTGACACCAGAGTGGTTGGCGCCGCTTTTCAGGCCGGCGTCAGAACTTGACCGCAGGATTGGAGAATCCCGGCCCTTGTCTCCGTCATCAGCTAAGTGATGAAAAGTGCTACTGACAGTGCTATCAACAGTTACTCAGCAATAACCTGATCATTGATGCTCAGTTTAGAATCTACCAGGCCACTCAGCACCTGACCATGTTACAGCCTTAATCAAAACATAGCCAAAAGAGCTGAACTCAGGAGTTGAGCTGAGAGTGACTGCCCTTGACGTCAAGGCAGCATTTGACTGAGTGGAGCATCAAGAAGCCCTAACAAAACTGGAATCACTGGGAATCAGGGAAAACACTGGTTTCAGTCATACCTAGCACAAAGGAAGATGGCTGCGGTTTTGGCGATCAATCATCTCATTCCCACGGTATCTCTGCAGGAGCACCCAAGGATAATATCCTGGGCCCAACCACCCTTCAGCTGTTTCATCCATGAATTTCTCTCCACCATAAGGTCCGAAGTGGAAATGTTCCTGGATGATTGTACACTGTCAGCACCATTTGCGACCGCTCAGATACTGAAGTAGTTCATGGGCGGGATTCTCCGACCCACCGAGCCAGAATCGCGCGCGGCGTGGGTCGGAGAATAGCCATTCACGGTGGAAATCCGGCGCGGCGGCGCTTCCGCGGGCCTGCCAGTCACGCGCGCGCGGTTGACGCGGCGCCGGTCGGGGGCCATTGGAAGAGGCCCTCCCGTCGATTATCCGCGGTCGACCGGCTGAGTTCCTGCTGGCGTGGTTCAGATCTGGTACCACCCGGCGGGAGCTCGGACCGTGATCGCGGTGGCGGTCCTGGTGGGGGGTGAGGGGAATCTGATTCCGGAGGGGCCCTCAGTGGTGGCCAGGCCCGCGATCGGGGGCCACTGATCGGCGGGCCATCGCGATCTGGGGGGGACCTACCTTCCTCTGCGAAGACCCACTGTGTGGGTCCGCCATGTCGGCGGCGCCCGTGCCGAAGTGGGCCCCCGCACGCATGCGCGGCCGCGCGGTCTGGACAGCAGGGCCCCGCCGGCAGCCAGGGCTGCGGGATGCACGCCGGGGCCCTGCTAACCCCCTGGAAAACGGGGAATCACCCCGGACCTTCGAGGAAAATGTCCAGAGTGATTCTCGCCCATTTTCCGGTGGGTGTGGGGACTTAGTCCCCAAAAGGGAGAATCTTGCATCATGTGTAAATGCAGCAAGACATGGACAATATTCAGGAGTAAGTAACAATCATGTCACACAAGTGTCAACAAGAGAATCCAACAACCTTTGCTTGACGTTCAATAGCATTACCATCATTGAATCCCCCACTATTGGCTTCTTGGGGGTTACCATTGACCAGAAATTGAAGTGGACCAGCCAGATAAATACTATGGCTACAAGGGGCAGCACAGTGGTTAGCACTGCTGCCTCACAGAGCCAGGAACCCGGGTTCAATTCTAACCTTGGGTGACTGTCTGAGTGGAGTTTGCACATTCTCACCGTGTCTGCGTGGGTTTCCTCCGGGTGCTCTGGTTTCCTCCCACAGTCTGAAGATGTGCAGGTTAGATGGATTGGCATGCTAAATTATCCCTTAGTCTCCAAAGATGTGCAGGTTAGGTGGGGTTATGGGGATAGGGAGGAGGAGAGGGCCTAGATAGAGTGCTCTTTCAGATGGGCCGAATAGGCCTTGGTAGAGTGCTCTTTCAGATGGGCTGAATGACCTCCTTCTGTACTATAGGGGCGGTACGGTGGCACAGTGGTTAGCACTGTTGCCTCACAGCGCCAGGGACTGTTGGGGGACCGAGGGTTCTGTGAAAAATTGAAAAAGTAATTAAGGAATATGTAGGTTTCAACTGTACCGGTGAGGTGTCGAAGGCAGTTGTCTGGGAGGCTCTAAAGGCGGTGGTAAGGGGTGTGGTGATCTCGTTTAAGGCCAGGGTGGACAAAGTGGAGAGGTTGGAGCGGCAGAGGGTAATAGATGAGATGCTGGAGGTAGATAGGAGTTATGCAGAAGAAGGGGACCCAGCGAAGTTGGAACAGAGGAAGGAACTACAGGCGTATGTTAGCGGGTCAGCTTCGGAGGGAGGCGGCGGCAAAGGAAATTGTTCAGGTGCGGGACAGGGCAGGGAAGTTGGTGGTGGCTCCAGATCTGATTAATAAGGTCTTTGAGGAATTCTATGAGAGGTTGCACAGGTCAGAGCCACCTGGGGGAAGACCGGGAGATGCAGAAATTTCTAGATGGGCTGGAGTACCCGAGGTTAGAGGGGGACAGTGCTACATTAGAAGGAGTGATAGTGGAGCAGGAGATAAAAGATGTGATTGGGAGGATGCAGTCGGGGAAGGCGGCACGGCCGGATGGGTTTCCGATGGAATATTATAAAAAATTCCAAGGATAAGCTGATGGTGGGGATGTTTGAGGAGGCGAAAGGGAAGGGGGTGTTACCACAAACATTGGGGCAGGCATCAATTTCCCTGTTGCTTAAAAAAGGTAAGGATCCGACAGAGAGTGGGTCGTAGAGGCCATATCACTTTTAAACATGGACGCAAAAGTATTGGTGAAGGTACTGGCGGATAGGCTGGATGAATGCCTCCCGAAGGTGATAGGTGAAGATCAGACGGGGTTCATGAGTGGAAGGCAGCTCTTTTCGAACGTTAGGAGGGTATTGAATGTGGTTATGGCACCAGCGGAGGGGAAGGAAACAGGTGGTTGTAGCATTGGACGCCGAGAAAGCGTTTGACCGGGTAGAATGGGGGTACTTGATGGCAGTTCTGGAGCGGTTTGGGATTGGACCAAGATTTGTGGACTGGGTAAAGCTACTGTGTAAGGAGCCGAGGGCGAGTGTCTGCACAAATAACATCAGCTCGAGATACTTTTCTCTTCACCGAGGGACTAGACAGGGATGTCCTATGACCCCCTGCTGTTTGCACTCGCGATTGAGCCGTTGGCCATCACGTTAAGAAGTTCGGGGGTATGGAAAGGAATAGTGCCGGGGGGGGGGGGGGAGTGGAGAGAGCATAGGGTGTCCTTATATGCCGATGACATGTTGTTATACGTGTTGGAACCGAGTGTGTCAATAGGGGGAATACTGGAGCTGCTTCGGGTGTTTGGGTCTTTCTCGAGGTACAAACTAAATCTAGACAAGAGTTAGTATTTTGTGGTGTCTCGGCCGGGGCTGGGGGCAGGGGTGGGGGGGATGCCATTCCGTACGGCAGGGACTCACTTTAGATACTTGGGGTGCAGGTTGCTCGTGCGCGGGAGGGCTCCGTAGGTACAACATTTCTAGTTTGGTGGGGAAAGTGAAAGCTGATCTGGCAAGGTGGGATAGTCTCCCTCTGTCACTGGCGGGTCGGATACAGGCAGTTAAAATGAACGTGTTGCCGCGATTTCTGTTTATTTTCCAATGTCTGACGATTTTCCTGTCAAAGGCATTTTTTTTAGAGAGATTGAAGAAATGATTACCTCGTTCATATGGAGAGAGAAGGTGGCCAGAGTTAGAAAGGTGTTGCTACAGAGGGGAAGGTCGGCAAGGGGTTTGGGTCCCCCGAACCTGATGTATTATTACTGGGCAGCGAATGTGGAGAAGGTGCGGAGTTGGATTAGAGGGGCTGATTCCCAATGGGTCAGAATGGAGGAGAGTTTGTGCAGGGGTTCGGGATTGAAGGCGCTAGCAACAGCGCCGCTCCAGATAGTCCCAGGGAAATATTCAGGGAGTCCGGTAATAATAGCTTCATTGAGAATTTGGAGGCAGTTGACAGCACTTTGGGTTGGGGGCAGGGTCAAGGGAAATACTGATTCAGGGGAACCATAGATTTGAGCCAGGGAAGTGCGATGGAAATTTTCAGAGATGGAAGAAGAAAGGAATTAGGACACTAAAAGATTTGTTTCTTGGGGGTCGGTTTGTAGGATTGAAGGAGCTGGGAGCGAAGTATGGGCTGGAGCAGGGGGAAACGTTTGGATACATGCAGCTTCGAGATTTTGCCAGGAAGGAGATACAGAGCTTCCCGGTGGAACCGGCCTCCACATTGCTGGAGGAGGTGCTGACGATAGAGGGACTGGAGAAGGGGGTAGTGTCGGTGGTTTACAGGGCTATTTTGGAAGAGGAGAAGGCACCACTGGAAGGGATCATAGCAAAGTGGGAGGAAGAGTTGGGAGAGGGTATGGAGGAGGGGTTCTGGTGTGAGTTGCTCCGGAGAGTGAACGCCTCCACCTTGTGTGCGAGGTTGGGGCTGATACAGCTGAAGGTGGTATATAGAGCACACCTCACAAGGGCAAGGATGGGCCAGCTCTTTGAGGGGGTAGAAGACATGTGTGAACGTTGCGGGGTGGGGGCCGCAAATCATGTTCATATATTTTGGTCCTGTCCAAAGCTGGAGGATTACTGGAAGGAGGTTTTTAGGGTAATCTCTAAAGTGGTGCATGTGAAACTGGACCCGGGCCCTCGGGTGGCCATATTCGGGGTGTCAGACCAGCCAGGGTTGGAAACGGGTGCGGAGGGAGATGTTGTAGCCTTCGCCTCATTGATCGCCCGAGAGCGGATTCTGTTGGGCTGGAGAGCAACCTCTCCACCCTGTGCCCTGGCGTGGCGGGGGGACCTGTTGGAATTCTTGACTCTTGAGAAGGTTACGTTTGAACTGAGGGGAAGCTCGGAGGGGTTCTACAATTCATGAGCGTTATTCATTATGCACTTTCAAGAATTGGATAACATCGAACATTAGTGGGGGGGGGGGGGGGGGTTGGGAGGAGGGGGACTGTATGTGTTAATGGTGACTATGGGTGATTCCTGATTCTTTTTTGTTATTTGTTTGTGTTAACATGCGGGTAGTTGTTTGGGGGTTGGTGGGAGGATGGGATTGGTGTTGTTGATATGGGGATTGACATTATATTCGTTACTGCTTATTGTTTATTGTTGGTGGGTGCAAATTTGAGAGAAAATGTGAAAAAGGAGATTAAAGATATTTTAAAAAAAAGGAGTGCAATGGAATGTTCTCATTTGCCTGGATGAGTACAGATCCAACACTCAAGGAACTTGACACCATGCAGGACAGAGCAGCCCGCATGATTGGTGTCCAATCCATGAATTTCAATTCATTCATATGCCAGTTTGACCTGGCAGTTGTCCTGGCAGTGGAAGTGAGGGCTTAAGTGGGTCGGTGCAGACTCGATGGGCCAAATGGCCTCCTTCTGCACTGTATGTTCTATGTTAAGATCAATCCTTTATTCTGGACACCTCTGCATCTGACTGCATATAACTGATTATCCCTGCTGTCCGATATTTTCAATGCTTCACTTAAAAGGAAATAAAAAATGTCACTGCGAGCTTAAAGTATAATCATGGCTTCCATGTTGAATCCATCAATTTGATTTTGAATCATTGAACCAGAATAAGCCATTGTATTGCTGTTCAAACAGTCTCCACCCAGGTACTCTACCCTCCGAATTCCCTAACCCAACCCTCCGGAACACCTCATTCTTTTTACTCTCTTGGTGCCATCCTAGCCTCGACTTTATACCTTCCCTCTTTGCCTTTCCTGGCATCCTTCGAAGGGCTCATCGAGGCACCCAGCACTGTCTCAATATGAGTGGCGACCACGATTGACCCATCCCACTCTCATCAACCTACGCGGTCAAGGCGCCCATTCGGTGCTAAGCTTGCCAATCTCCTTCCTGTCCAACCCACCGCTCCCAGTGTTGTCCCTGTAGGCTCTGACAGCAGATCAACTCTCACCATCCCTGTGCAGCTCCCACCAGAATGTTTGTTCACCTGGGAACAAGGCCTTTTTTATTCATAAACTTATTGTGGATCATTGCATTACCATCACAACCTTAAGAAAACCTGGCTGAGGAGGGGTGATGAAAGGTTAAAGGTAAATGAAGCCTCTCCACCTAACTATATCTTCAATTACTTGCCCCGCCGAGACAAGTATGGCACTTATTACCAGATCACTCTTTGGCCCGATTTCCTATTCCTTCGGCAGTCCCACTCCGATCAGCATCTCACCTTGTTTCATCCATCTCACCTCTCATGCAAAATTATCATTCTCTATTGCCCTCCAGAGTGCATCAAAAAAAAATCACCGAGATATCTTCATGACTTTCTTCTTTCATAGAAAGGTGCATAGAAAATAGAAACAAGAATCAGCATTCGGCCCTTCGAGTCTGCTCCGCCATTCATTATGATCAGTTCAATACCCTGATCCCGCCTTCCCTCCATATCCCTCGATCCCTTTAGCCCCAAGAGCTATATCTAATTTCTTCTTGAAATTACAAAATGTTTTCTCCTCAACTACTTTTTGTGGTAGTGAATTCCACAGAATCACCACTCTTTGGTGAAGAAATTATAATCTTTATTAGTGTCACAAGTAGGCTTACATTAACACTGCAATGAAGTTAGTGAAAATCCCCTAGTCGCCACACTCCGGCGCCTGTTCGGGTACACTGAGGGAGAATTCAGAATATCCAATTCACCTAACAAGCACGTCTTTCAGGACTTGTGGGAGGAAACTGGAGCACCTGGAGGAAACCCACGCAGATATGGAGAGAACGTGCAGACTCTGCACAGACAGGACCCAAGCCAGGAATCGATTTCTTCTCACCTCAGTCCCTTTATCCTCAAACAATGGTCCCTAGTTCTGGACTCCCCCACCATTGGGAACATACTTTTAAATCTACCCAGTCTAATCCTGTTAGAACACATAGATTCAGAAAGAATGTTCCCAATGAACAAAAGAACAAAGAACAAAGAAAAGTACAGCACAGGAACAGGCCCTTCGGCCCTCCAAACCTGTGCTGACCATGCTGCCCGTCTAACCTAAAACCTTCTACAGTTCCGTGGTCTGTATCCCTCTATTCCCATCCTATTCATGCATTTGTGAAGACACCCCTTAAATGTCACTTTCGTACCTGCTTCCACTACCTCCCCCGGCAGTGATTTCCAGGCACCCACTACCCTCTGTGTAAAAAAAACTCCCTCGCACATCTCCTCTAAACTTTGCCCCTCGCACCGTAAAACTTTGTCCGTTCAGTAATTTACTCTTCCACCCTCGAAAAAGCTTCTGCCTATCCACTCTGTCCATGCCCCTCATAATTTTGTAGACTTCTATCAGGTCGCCCCTCAATCTCCGTCGTTCCAGTGAGAATAAACCAAGTTTATCCAACCTCTCCTCGTAGCTAATGCCCTCCATAACAGGCAACATCCTGGTAAACCTCTTCTGAACCCTCTCCAAAACCTGCACATCCTTCTGGTAGTGTGGCAACCAGAATTGAACTCCATATTCCAAGTGTGGCCTAACTAAAGTTTTATACAGCTGCAGCATGACTTGCCAATTTTTATACTCAATGCCCCGGCCGATGAAGGCAAGCCACTTTCAGTGACCTGTGCACCTGTACACCCAGATCATAAGACCATAAGACATAGGAGTGGAAGTAAGGCCATTCGGCCCATCGAGTCCGCTCCACCATTCAATCATGGCTGATTTCAACTCCATTTACCCGCTCTCTCTCCATAGTCCTTAATTCCTCGAGAAATCAAGAATTCAAGATCCCTTTGCCTGTCAATACTCGTAAGGGTTCTGTCATTTACTTTATGTTTCCCATCTGTATTACATCTTTCAAAATGCATTACCTCACATTTGCCAGAATTAAACTCCATCCACCATCTCTCTACCCAAGTTTCCAACCGATCTATATCCTGCTCTATCCTCAGACAGTCCTCATCACTATCTGCAATTCCACCAACCTTTGTGTCGTTCGCAAACTTACTAATCAGACCACTTACATTTTCCACCAAATCATTTATATATATTATAAACAGCAAAGATCCCAGCACTGATCCCTGTGGAACACCACTAGTCACAGCCCACCATTCAAAAAAGCATCCTTCCACTGCTACCCTCTGACTTCTATGACTGAGCCAGTTCTGTATCTATCTTGCCAGCTCACCTCTGATCTCGTGTGACCTCACCCTCTGTACCAGTCTGCCATGAGGAACCTTGTCAGAGCTTTTACTTAAGTCCATGTAGACAACATCCACTGACCTACCTTCATCAATCATCTTTGTCACTTCCTCGAAAAACTCGAATAACTTAGTGAGACACGCCCTCCCCTTCACAAATCCATGTTGCCTCTCGCTAAAACGTCCATTTGCTGCCAAATAGGAGTAAATCCTGTCTCGAAGAATCCTCTCCAATAATTTCCCTACCACTGATGTAAGGTTCACTGGCCTGTAATTTCCTGTATTATCCTTGCTACCCTTCTTAAACAAAGAAACAACATTAGAGATTCTCCAGTCCTCTGGGACCTCACCTGTAGCCAGTGAGGATACAAAGATTTCTCGCAAGTGTCATGTGCGTCCCTTTAAGAAAGGTTTGATCTCACTACATGACTTCAGTAGTACGGCTTCAGTGATGTCATTTGTGGGTGGTGCTGGGCTGTGGCTGTCAGGTGAGAGGGGTTTTTAGTGTTTGGGTTTCAGTTTGTTGGTTTGGACTGCAGAAGAGAAGCAGTGTTTCCTGTTTTCATTTTAAAGCTGTTCTAGGGAATTGAAAGCACACTGGGTGTGGCAAACTGCCTTGGTAACTTTAAAGATAGAGTTTCTTTCTGGAAGGAGTTTTGAATCTGCTAGTTAGAGGCTGGATATCAGGGAAAGGACCAGTCCCTTTCAAGTGAGATTACAGTGTGCTGGGCCATGCCCTTAAACAGGGTTTTGGTTTATTGGATTTTGTATTGAATTGGAACAGCTACTAAGGAGGATTCATTAAGGGTTATATACATAGATTACTGTAGTTGTTTTGTTTTCTTCATGTTTGTAATTGATACCAAATTCTTGTTATATATATTATAAAACATTCTTATAATAAATTTTGTTTTGAAAAAAGCGCCGAGGAAGTCTGATGAATCACACCTGAAGTGAACACTCTTGTGCTCATCCTAGCCAAATTCAACATAAAAGTTATAGGTCAAGTGAGCTTCATAATACACTTTGGTGTTTCGAAGCCTTGGCCCCTAACACAAAATCACAGCAATTTCCTCCCTTGCCTCCCTCAGTATTCTGGGGTAGATCCCATCAGTTCCTGGGGGTTAATATACCTTACTGTTTTTCAAGATGCCCAACACCTTCTCCTTTTTGATCTCAATGTGACCCAGACTATCTACACACCCTTCTCCAGACTCATCATCCACCAAGTCCTTCTCTATGGTGAATACTAATGCAAATCCTTGCCCATTTCCTCTGGTTCCACACATAGATTTCCTTTCCTGTCCTTGAGTGGGCCAACCCTTTCCCTGGCTACCTTCTTGCTCTTTATATTATTGTAAAAAGACTTGTGATTTTCCTTAATCCTGTTTGCCAATGACTTTTCGTGACCCCTTTTAGCCCTCCTGTCTCCTTGTTTAAGTTCCTTCCTACTTTCCTTATATTTATCACAGGCTTCGTCTGTTCCCAGCTCCTGAACCAAGTGAGGCCCAGTCAATATAAGGGAAGCTAAAATTACCCACCACAACAATCTGTTGCTTTTACACCAATGGTGGGGGAGTCTTCCTTCAGCCTTTGCAGCAACAAACAACATCCTTGGTGATTTCCACCTCCATTTCAAATCATCGTGTTTTTTCCCTCCCGTGTTCACTGCACACCTAACGTCCCTAATTTCTCTCTCCGTGTTAACGTCAAAATCCATATTCATGGCCACTCCATTTGCCTTGCCATCCCTTCGTATCAATCACAGATGAGGCCGATCACTTCTTGAATCACCCTCCACCCACAACCATCTTCCATACCCAACCCTACTATCTCCTTCTGTATCCATCCCTGGATTAAAATATCCGCCAATTCACTTACAAACGTACATTTAAAATCCAAACTGGCTAGCATTTGGCCCTCTGTTCACCACAACATTTCTACAATTACTTATTTGTTCAACTCACACGCACCTCCACTTCTGACAACCTATTCCAGGATCATCCTGGAATACAAACATTACCTTTGGATTATTTTCTCGACTGCAAACTGTTTTCTTAAACCCCTCTTACCTGCCTCTCCACGCTCACCTCTAACAATAAGTGTGAGGAGCTCATGAATTTTTCTGTCACCGCATCCCTCCATCCACCTACTAGCCCACTGGGTCAAATTTTCCCTCAAATATTTCTCTGCCTCAGCACATTTCTCTAGTTCTATCCAAACACCCCTCATTCCCTCACTGAACTCATCTTGTCCATGAGACCAACCTCCTCCACCCAATTCCCACAAAACTGCTGGCCACACAACTCCCCTTCCTTGTACCCATCTCAACAGATACTGTTAATGGTTTTCTCAAAAGGAAAGGTGTTATCCCTCTCTCCTTTAAATCTGCCATCATCATTCTTTTCCTCAAACCAAGCCTTGACCCCACAATTCTTGCAAACTATTGCCCCCATTTTACAACATTTGTTTCCTCTCCAAGGTCCTTGAACGTATTGTTTCATTCCAAATCTATTTCCATTTATTTCTGGAATTCCTGTTTGAATCCTTCCAATGAGCTTACCTCCATTGTCACAGTGCCAAAACAGCTCCTACATGATTGTGACAAAGGTAAATTTTCTCTCCTTGTCTCTTAACCTGTCTGCACACATTGACCATCCTCCTCTAATGTCTCTCTGATGTCATCCAGCTGACAGTGCTCTTTCCTGGTTCCATTCTTATCTATCTATATCTATCTAATTGTATGCAAAACAATCATATGTTTCTCTTCATGCTCTCACACATTTATCTCTGGTGTTCCCCATGGATCCATCCTTGGCCACCAACTATTTCTGAACTCCATAGTGATCTTTTGCGACATCATTTAAAAGCAGAAATGGTTGTCAGACTATTCATTTATGGAGTGCATCATAGCCATTCCCGACCTTTCACACACATACCTTTAAGCAGAGGTCACTGGACTGTGCAGAAACACTAGCTATTTTCCCCCCTCCCAACCAGGGGCTCGAAGGTCAACTCCAGCATCACAGTTGCCTTTACTGAAAGTGAAGATCAAACCTGGGATCATCTTTGTTTGAGAAACTGAGTACAATATTAAACAGTGCACTTACCAAAAGGGATATGGGAAAACATTATTCTCTTTGAATGCCATGTCCTATTCCAAGATCCTGCTATTTCAGATATAGCAGAGTTGAACATGGTTCTCGAGTTTTTATGAGTCCTGCACTGTAAATTCTATGTCTATGTCTAATTGATGCCACTTACCGTCAGTTTTCTTTACAATGCTGGACTCCACAGTAGTAGTTCGTAAAGTTCTGTGGCCACCATCTGAAAGACAAAAACAATTTTCAATAAATCTGAATATTGCAAGGGTATTATTATCAATCCAACACCACCATAACGGAGGATATATTTTAAAAACTGAGTGATGAAGGGCTCTCGTCCATAGTGTATCAGACTTGAAAAATAGAAGAGGTGCTGAGATGACATTAAGTTCCAGTGTAGGAGATTTCTAAATAAGTTAAGATCCCATGGTGTTAAGGCTAAAAAACTGGCATGGATAGAGGATTGGCTGACTGGTCTCACCAACACCCTATACAATTGCAACAACACTTCTCTATTTTTATACTCCAGTCCTTTTGCAATAAACACTAACATTCCATTTGCTTTTTTAATTACATGCTGTACCTGCATACCGACTTTCTGCGATTCATGAACAGACACCCAGATCCCTCTGCCCTGACGCATCTTGAATCTGCTTTCAGTTTAGATAATAATTTGCCTTTCTATTTTTTCAGCCAAAATAGATAACCTCACACTTATCTACATAAATTCCATCTGCCAAACTTTGGCCCAATCTCTTACCTATCTATATCTGTCTGTAAAATCTTTATTTCCTCTTCACTGCCTGCTTTCCCATCTATTTTAGTATCATCCGCAAATGTTGCGATGTTACACTCTGCCCCTGCTTGCAGATCATTTATATAAATTGCAAACAGTTGACGTCTGAGGACTGACCCCTGCAGGCCCGGCTGGTTACAGTTCGTCAACCAGAGAAGAACCCATTTATCCCGACCCTCTGCTTTCTGTCAGTCAGCCAATCCTCAATCCAGTCTATTCAATTTCATCTTATGAAATGCCTTTTGGAAGTTTAAATATGCTACATCCACAGGTTCCCCATTATCCACCTTGCTGGTTACGTCTTCAAAGAACTCAAGCAAGTTTGTCAAACATGACTTATCTTTCATAAAAACATGCTGACAATGATGGATTGAGCTTTGTCTTTCCAAATGTTCAGTCATCTCCTCCTTAATGATTAAATCCAGCAACTTCTCCACCACAGATATCAAGGTAACTGGTCTATAGTTTCCTACTTTTTGCCTCTCTCTCTATTTTGAATAGGGGTATCACATTATCGTGTTTCCAATCTACTGGGAATCCAGGGAATTCTGAAATATCATAACCAATGCATCCACTATCTCTCACCTCCTTTAATACTCCAGGGTGCAGGCCATCAGATTCCGGAGACTTATCTGCCCTCAATCTCATGAGTTTATTCAATACTGTCTCCTTAATGATGGTTATTGCACCAAGTTCCCCTGCATTAACTGTAGTGTTTGGAAACTTTTTATTATCTTTTACCATGAAGACAGAAGCAAAATATTGGTTCAGTGCCTCCGCCATCTCTCTGTTCCCCATTATTATCTCACCAGTATCGTTCTCTAAAGGGCCAACATTTGCTTTAGCTATTCTCTTCCTCTTTATATACTTATAGAAGCTTTTGGTATCAGTGTTTATGTTTTCTGCTAGTTTCCTTTCATAGTTCATCTTAGCTCATTTGATTTGATTTTTAGTATCCTTTTGCTGAACCTTAAAAGTTCTCCCAATCCTCCAGCTTACCACTACCTGGTACCACGGTGATGCCAGTGACTTATGAGCAACAATCTGTAAGATTGCTATTAATTGTGGTAAAAAGACCTGATTGGCTACAATGCCTTTGCCTAGTTTTCCAAATCGGGCTGGATGAAAATCAAGGGAGCCATGGCAAAAATTCATGTTGACCCTGAAGCACAGCCTAAATATTATTGGGCTCGCCCGGCCCCCTATGTACCCCTGGCGAAGGTTGAGACAGAGCTTAGCCGATTAGAGAGCCTCGGAATCATTTGGCCAGTAAAATTCGGCGATTGGGCAGCACTGGTAGTCCTTAAACCGGATAAAGCTGTTCAACTTTGCAGCAACTACAAATTGACAGTAAATAGGGACTCCCGATTGGATAGGTAACCAATGCCATGCATTGAGGACTTGTTGGAGGTCATTCCTTTACAAAGCTTGGCATGAGTCTTGCCCATCTTCAGCTGGAAGTGGACCCTGAGTCCAGACAATACATGATCATAAATACCTGCAGGGGCCTTTATGAGTACACTAGATTGCCCTTTGGTGTAGAGTCGGCCTGCACCATTTTTCAGTGCGTCATGGAAAACATTCTGCCAAGCCTGCCATGTGTGGTGGTTTATTTGGATGACTTATTGGTTGCAGGTATGACAGAGCAAAAACACTTGAACAACTTAGACGAGATACTCCACCGCTTTTCAGAATTGGGCGTCTGTCTCAAAAGAGAAGTGTGTTTTCCCCGCCAGGGAAGTAATTCACTTAGGTTACCGCCTAGGCTGGGATGAATTACATCCAGTGGAAGAGAAGGTGCGAGCAATCCAACAGGTCCCCACACCAAAGAATATAGCTGAGCTGCGCTCATTTCGAGAATTATTATGGAAAATTCATCCCTGGACTTGCAACCTTGCTCTCCACGTGCATGTCCTCCTTAAAAAAAACACTCATGGGTGTGGAGAGCTCCACAGGAAGAGGCTTTTGCTCAAGTAAAGACCAAATTAACTTCACCCAACCTGCTAACGCACTACGATCCTGCCAAACCACTGGTAATCATCTGTGATGTCTCGCCATACGGCATTGGTGCCGTGTTGTCACACCATATGGACGATGGTCGAGTGCGGCAGATCGCATGTGCCTCCAGGACACTGGCCGCAGTCGAGAGAAGCTATGCACAAATTGAGAAAGAAGGGTTGGAAGTAACTTTTACAGTCACAAAGTCCATCAATATGTCCATTATTGAGACTCTTGAAGGATAAAGTTATCCTGCCTATCGCGTCAGCCTATATCCAGAGATGAGCCCGTTTGCCGGTGGCGTATGAATTCACGTCTGAGCATCAACCAGGCACACGGATTGCGAATGCAGATGCACTGAGAAGACTTCCGCTGTCGACATGACTTCCGGCTCCCCCCAGAGCTGGCGAAGTGGTATTCACGTTGAACTTAATGGATACGTTGCCAGTCACGGAGCACCAAATACATGAGTGAATGCAAACCGATCCTTTATTGTCCAAAGTCTGTCATATATCCAGTGGTCAGCACCAACAACTGTCCAATGAGTTAAAGGCTTTTTCCACAAAAAAAATAATCAGAATTTAGCATTGAAGACAGCGTCCTTTTATGGGGCACTTGCGTTGTGGTCCCACACAAGGGTCAGGATTTTATACTGTGAAATTTGCATAAAGGGAACCCTAGATACATCCAAAATAAAAATGCTCGCCCGAAGTTTTATCTGGTGGCCAGGCCTGGATGCAGAGATGGAGCGAGACAGCAATGCAGCGTTTGCCAGGAGCAGAAGAAGCCCCCGTCCCCCTTCATCCATGCGAATGGCTGGGCCGTCCTTGGGTGCAGCTTTATGTTGACTTTGCCAGTCCTTTCCAGGGCTCCATGTTTTTAGTAGTTGTGGATGCCCACTTGAAGTGGTTGGAGGTTCACAAGATCTCGTCCAGTACTTTGAAGGTGACAATTGAAAAACTGTGATTCTCGTTCAGTATTCACGATATCCCGGAGTTGTTGGTCACTGACAATGACACACCTATTACTAGCGAAGAGTTCGGGAGTTTCATGAAGGCAACTGAGGTGCGGCACATCCACCCGGCTCCAAATGGGCTGGCCTAAAGGGCGGTGCAAATGCTTAAAAGAGGCTTGAAGAAGCAGATCTCGGGGTCTCGTGACCCACGACTGGCCAGATTTTAATTTTGTTACCGAACCACCCCACATGCCACGACTGGCATAGTGCCAGCTGAACTTTTAATGGGCTGAGGACTCCAAACCCGCCTTAGCCTCGTGTTCTCAGATATTTGAGGGAAAGTATGTCACAGTCAGGTGCAGCAGGGGTGTTGACCAGACAGGCAGATGCGAACTAGACAGGTGACACAGTTTACATTCAAAACTTTGGGGACAGCGCCAAGTGGGTTCCAGGGATGGTAGTTGGACAGACAGGGCCAGTTTCATACCAGGTTTGGGCTCAGAACCGAGTGATGAAGAAGCACGTATACCACCTTAGACAGAGGAGATCGGCTCAACACAAAGTTCCTACGGAGGTACCAGTTTCAAGTCAGGCAGCCTAGCGCCAATGAATCGAAAGGGGGTTGCCCCCCGACTGTCGAAAACCTGACTCAGAGTAAGACTCCGATAATAAAAGTTTAACATCCACAGTTTATTTTTACTTGCACAAGGGGAGACTGCACCTAATCAACGGTTAGGGCAAGAGTCCGCAGTACAATGGTTATTCTGCTATATTTATACACTGGAGTAAACAGGCAACTCATGACTCGGAGTTCATTAGCTTATGTGTGTAACTATGCACAGAAACAGATTGATTTAAGAAGCAAAACTACAATATAAGGAGCACAATAGGATTTCTATCCATATGTGACAGTTTGTGATAACAAGATGTCTATTTTCTTTGTCCCGTTGATATGATTAGAGACGGGGTTAACACAGTCTGCTTCATTTCTGGCTGTATATTCACTTTAACGAGGTCAAAGCGCTTTGCACAAGGTCTGTGATTTCAGATGTTAATTTATGTTTAACTGATACTGCAAATATGTTTTTCAAATAGATCTTTTTTATTCTTGTCCTGTCAGTAGTTTTGTGGGAACATTATAACTATGGCCAAGCATCCCATCATGCATTAGCCAGAAACCTCCATTTCCACAGGGACCTGACACAGAGATGCAGGAAATCGAGGACTCGTATTCCGAATGGAAACCCAGGCATCGGATGTTTCTGACGGTGAACCGGTTAGAGAATTACCGCTAGTGGTAGCCTTCCCGTGGTGACCAGATGGTTGCCATCCAGATATAAGCCTTCTGACCTAGCCCTGCAGGTACAAGAGTGTGGTAGTCACCACTGTTGTATTGTATATACTGCATACGAGGGTATTACGGTAAGGCCCTGTACTACAGGTACAGGGGTAGATCCCTGCCTGCTGGTCCCGAACAGTAGGCGGAGTATAAATGTATGGGCTCTCCGAGCTGCAGCCATTTCGGCAGCAGCTGCGGGAGGCTCCACATCTCTGCGTAATAAAGCCTCGATTACTCTCTACTCTCGTCTCGTCGCAATTGATAGTGCATCAATTTATTACACAGAGATTTTACAACGATGGATCTCCACATCAAGCTGATCGTCTGCAGCTGCACCCTCAAGCAGACAACGCCAAGTCGGCCTTCGCACATTGGCTAGCTTGCTTTGAAGCATACATTGGATCTGCGACTGAACCACCCTCAGAGGCACAGAAGCTCCAGATCCTCTACACGCGGCTGAGCTCCGATATTTTGCCCCTCATCCGGGACGCGGCGACCTATGCTGAAGCCATGGCGCTACTGAAGGAGAACTACACTCAGCAGACTAACAAAATCTACGCCAGGCACCTCCTGTCCACGCGGCATCAACTCCCCGGGGAGTCAGTAGAAGATTTCTGGCATGCCCTGCACGTCCTGGTGAGAGACTGCGACTGCCAGGCCGTTTCGGCCGCTGAACATTCTGACCTGCTACTTAGAGATGTGTTCGTTACGGGCATAGGGTCGGCCTACATCCGCCAGCGCCTCTTAGAATGGGTTACCCTCGACCTCGCAGCGACCAAGAAACTAGCGCTGTCACTCACAGTCGCCTCACGCAATATACAGGCGTATGCCCCCGACCGCATGGCCCACGCCTCCTGCGCATCGTGGACCCCGGCAGCGCACACCCCACCGTGGACCCCATCAGCGACCTCCCCCAGCCAACCCCAGGCCTGCGCCGCGCGGCAGCCAACCAACCCCGAGTGACCCAAGTGCTACTTCTGCGGACAGTCAAAACACCCCGGCAGCGCTGCCCGGCATGGAGTGCGCTCTGCAAAGCCTGTAGGAAGAAAGGACATTTCGCTGCTGTGTGCCAGGCCCGCTCGATCGCCGCTATTGTCCCTGCACCCCCCACGTGCGCTCCGGGGCGCCGCCATCTTCCTTGCCTCAGACCACGTGCGGCCCGTGGCCGCCATCTTGCTCCCATCACGACACGTGCGGCCCGTGGGAGCCGCCATCTTGCCTGCCTCAGGACACGTGCGGCCCGTGGACACCGCCATCTTCCTCGCCTCAGGACCCCTGCTCATTGGGCCGTTCATCGCCTGCAACCGCCGCCTACCAGCCACGTCTGGCCTCCATCACGATCGACCAACCCCGACCGCACAACCTCGCGACCGCGTCAACGACAGTGAAGGTCGACGGGTACAAGATATCCTGCCTTCTGGACTCCGGGAGCACGGAGAGCTTCATCCACCCCGATACGGTAAGGCGCTGCTCCCTCACGGTACACCCCATCAACCAGAGAATCTCCCTGGCCTCCGGATCCCACACCGTGACGATCCGGGGGTATTGCATCGCCACCCTCACCATCCAGGGCGTAGAGTTCAGCGGCTTCCGGCTCTACGTCCTCCCCAACCTCTGCGCTGCCTTGCTACTCAGCCTGGACTTACAGTGCAACCTCCAGAGCCTAACACTGAAATTTGGCGGGCCCCTATCACCCCTTACTGTCTGCGGTCTCACGACCCTTAAGGTCGAACTACCTTCCCTGTTTGCGAACCTCACCTCGGATTGCAAACCCGTCGCCACCAGGAGCAGGCAGTACAGTGCCCAGGACAGGACTTTCATCAGGTCGGAGGTCCAGCGGCTGCTGCGGGAAGGCATCATCGAGGCCAGCAACAGCCCCTGGAGAGCCCAAGTGGTAGTTATGAAAACTGGGGAGAAAAACAGGATGATCGTTGACTACAGTCAGACCATCAATCGGTACACGCAGCTCAACGCGTACCCCCTCCCACGCATATCTGATATGGTCAGTCAGATTGCACAGTACCGGGTCTTCTCGACAGTGGACCTGAAATCTGCGTACCACCAGCTCCCCATTCGCAAGGCGGACCGCCAGTACACCGCGTTTGAAGCGGACGGCCGCCTTTACCACTTCCTTAGGGTTCCCTTCGGCGTCGCTAACGGGGTCTCGGTCTTCCAACAGGAGATGGACCGAATGGTTGACCGGTACTTTCCCGTACCTGGATAACGTCACAATCTGCGGCCACGACCAGCAGGATCACAACACTAACCTTTCCAAATTCCTCCACACCGCCAAACTCCTCAACCTAACCTACAACAAGAAGTGCGTGTTCAGCACGAACCGATTAGCCATCCTCGGCTACGTGGTTCAGAACGGAGTTCTAGGGCCCGACCCCGATCGCATGCGCCCCCTCATGGAACTCCCCCTTCCCCAAGGCCCTCAAGCGATGCCTGGGATTCTTCTCATACTACGCCCAGTGGGTCCCTAACTATGCAGGCAAGGCCCGCTCACTCATCCACCCACCGTTTTCCCACTGACGGCCGAGGCTCACCAGGCCTTCAACCGTATCAAGGCCGACATCGCCAAGGCCGCGATCGATGAGATGCTCCCCTTCCAAGTCAAGAGCGATGCATCAGACGTCGCTCTGCCCTCAACCAGGCAGGCAGACCCGTGGCATTCTTTTCGCTCACCCTCCATGCCTCCA
This sequence comes from Scyliorhinus torazame, assembly GCF_047496885.1. Taxonomy (NCBI): domain Eukaryota; kingdom Metazoa; phylum Chordata; class Chondrichthyes; order Carcharhiniformes; family Scyliorhinidae; genus Scyliorhinus; species Scyliorhinus torazame. Next base: position 36,055,549 of record NC_092707.1, on the reverse strand, counting down.
AAATTCGGCACTCCTCTGTCGAAAAGGAGGCCCAAGCTATCGTTGAAGCTGTGCGGCATTAGAGGCATTACCTGGCCGGCAGGAGATTCACTCTCCTCACTGACCAATGGTCGGTTGCCTTCATGTTTAACACACAGCGGGGTAAGATCAAAAATGATAAGATCTTGAGATGGAGGATCGAGCTCTCCACCTACAATTACGAGATTTTGTATTGCCCCGCTAAGCTCAACGAGCCCCCCGATGCCCTATCCCGAGGTACTTGTGCCAGCGCACAGGTGGCCCGACTCCGTACACTGCACGGCGAACTCTGTCACCCAGGGGGTCACCCGCTTTTATCACATCATAAAGGCCCGCAATCTGCCCTACTCCATTGAGGAAGTCAGGGCTACCACCAGAGACTGCCAGGTCTGCGCGGAGTGTAAACCGCACTTCTACCGGCCAGACTGTGCGCGCCTGGTGAAGGCCTCCCGCCCCTTTGAGCGCCTCAGCGTGGACTTCAAAGGACCCCTCCCCTCCACCGACCGCAACACGTACTTTCTTAATGTGGTTGACGAATATTCCAGATTCCCCTTCGCCATCCCATGCCCCGATATGACGTCTGCCACCGTCATCAAAGCCCTCAACACCATCTTCGCTCTGTTCGGTTTCCCCGCCTACGTCCACAGCGACCGGGGATCCTCATTTATGAGTGATGAGCTGCGCCAGTACCTGCTCAACAGGGGCATTGCCTCGAGCAGGACGACCAGCTACAACCCCCGGGGAAACGGGCAGGTGGAGCGGGAGAATGGTACGGTCTGGAAGGCCGTCCAGCTGGCCCTACGGTCCATAAATCTCCCGGCCTCCCGCTGGCAGGAGGTCCTCATCGATGCCCTCCACTCCATTCGGTCGCTCCTGTGCACTGCGACTAACAAAACTCCCCATGAACGTCTCTTTGCCTTCCCCAGGAAGTCCACCTCCTGGGTTTCGCCCCCAACATGGCTGGCAGCTCCAGGACCCGTTCTCCTCCGCAAGCACGTGCAGCTCCACAAGGCGGACCCGTTGGTTGAACGGGTACAGCTACTCCACGCGAACCCGCAGTACGCCTACGTAGCGCATCCCGACGGCCGCCAAGACATAGTCTCCCTCAGGGACGTGGCGCCAGTTGGGTCCCCACAGACACCTCCCCCCCCCCTCCCCTGCTGCCCCGGCGCCACCCTCCCTCCCCCCAGCGCATCCCACCACAGCCCCCGCTCCAGGGCGATCCATCCTCCCCTTGGTCCCACCCGGGGATGAAGATGAGGTCGACGTGCTCCCGGAGTCACCGACGACCGAACCGCACCTGAATCATCACCAGCACTGCAGCGCTCGCAACGACGGTTCAATGCGCCCGATCGTCTAAATTTGTAAACTCTTTCTAAAATTTTAAACAACCTGTATGTAAATAGTTTTCCACCTCCCCTGCTGGACTCTTTTTTAACAGGAGGTGAATGTGGTAGTCACCACTGTTGTATTGTATATACTGCATATGAGGGTATTACGGTAATGCCCCTGTATTACAGGTACGGGGGTAGGTCCCTGCCTGCTGGCTCCGCCCAGTAGGCGGAGTATAAATGAGTGGGCTGTCTGAGCTGCAGCCATTTCGGCAGCAGCTGCGGGAGGCTCCACACCTCTGCGTAATAAAGCCTCGATTACACTCGATTCTCGTCTCGTCGTAATTGATAGTGCATCAAAGAGGCACAACCACACTCGATAAAAAGAGGCACTCTCCTGCTCTACCTTCCTTTGACAGGACTTCAGACTTTTGGGAGGGAGGAATGTTATAACCCGCATGAGACCTACGGGGATCGACCGTTTAGCTCCTCCTGTAAGCCTCGTTGAATACAGGCTTCCCCGCTGAGTGGCAGGGACCCATCAGTGGAGTAAATGGACTCTAGCATAAAAGCCGGCCCAGGTGAGAGCCGAGTATGGATATTCCCGGCTGAGTCCTGAAGTATACTGTGTATATAGTTTACTTTGTAATAAAACAGTTTTCTTTATGCTTCCTGCTTGGACTCCTCTGTGGCCATTAAAGCTACAACTAATTTTAATGACATCATCATGGATATGCTGCTGAAGCCTGTAGGCATCCTTGGGGAGGTACTCTATCCTTCTAACTAGAGAAACGGAAACAACAAATGTATGGTTGGAGGTTTCTCATGATGCCAGCAGCAGAAACGTGCTGCAATGTTCATGGATTGAATGACAAAAGTGATTTAGTGCCATAAGCAGGCAGGGAACGGGAGTATGATGGCATTCAACTACATCCCGATATGCGTCTTATGTCAATATCCTCACTCAACTTTCTCAAGCCTAAACCAGCACATCAATTCTTACACCAATATGCCTCATCTTCTCTAAGCACTTCCTCACACCCCCAACTCTTCATCCACCACTGATACTCACCCTGATCCTTATGCAATGTTATGTCTCATCCTCATAGTCACCCATCTTTTCAACACCTGCCATTAATCTTGCTCACAGGTCATTTTTCCACCTTGGAAGAGAGAGCACAGAATCCAAAGGAGAGGAAGAGAACAGAAGTGACTAAAGGGAGCAGGGCTGAACATCAGTGGATTTGTAGCATGCCTCGTCATCAGAAATAACGTCGTCCAGCTACCTCGTGACACAATTCAATTTCAGACAGCCACATGGCATGGGGATGCGGTGGCTTAGTGGTATTGTCACTGGACTGGTAATGCCAAGTTCTCTGGAGACTCTGGTTCGAATTCCACCATGACAGATGGCGGAATTTGAATTGAATTTAAAAAAAAATCTGGAATTAAAAGTTGAATGATGACCATGAATCCATTGTCGATTGTCGTAAAAAGCCATCTGGTTCATTATTGTCCACACAGCACCTCATGCACTATGATTGAGCTCGGTCACTAACACTGACAAGTGATGCCTGCTCCTGTGGATGGGACGGCGACACGGAACGCCCCATTGCTTTTGCTTCGGGCACCCTGGCGGACGCTGAGTGACGTTTCGCTAAAATTGAGAAGGAGGGCTTGTCGGTAATATTTGGAGTTATGAAATTCCACCAATATGTTTATGGGCGGCATTTCCCCGTTGTGACTGACCACAAACCACTGCTCGGCCTTTTAGGGAGGGAAAGGGAATCCCACCCAATGCATTGGCTAGAATTCAGCGTTGGGCGCTTCTACTCACCACAGATGAATATTCGTTTCGACACCACCCAGGTATGCAGATCACCCATGCCAACATTCTCAATCGTCTACTGTTGCCTGTAAGTACCCCATCCCCACCAGTGGTGGATGAAGTAGTTACGACTCTCAACTCAACTTTATGGATACCTTGCCGGTGACACACTGGGCGCATGGACACACCGCGATCTTGGACTGGCGAAACTTTGCACCATGCTTTTGAGTATTGGAGCGCAGGGGTCCTTCCTGTAACTCTCCGGCCTATTGCCCAGCAGTTCTTGGAACACAGCGTGGTGGACGGTGTCATATTGTGGGGGGAGGGGCTTATGGTAATCCTACTGCAGTCGGGAGTCCCTGCTGAAGGACCTGCACAGTGGGCACCCAGGCATCTCTAAGATGAAGATGTTGGTGTGTAGTTATGTCTCGTGGCACGGCATCAAGAGGGACATTGAGAGTGTCGTACGCGGGGGACATGGTGAGGGTAGACAGGAGGTATGCGGAGGTGCCGGAGGAGGGACTGTTGAGAGAGAGGCATAGCCTCCAGGCCGAATTCGACCTGTTGACCACCAGGAAGGTGGAGGCGCAGTGGAGGAAGGCCCAGGGGGCGATTTATGAATATGGGGAAAAGACAAGTTGGATGCTGGCGCATCAGCTTCGGAAGCGCGACGCAGCTAGGGAGATTGGGGGAGTTAAGGATAGGGGGGGGGGCGAGTGTGGTGCGAAGTGGGGTTGGCATCAATGGGATCTTCAGGGACTTTTATGAGGAACTGTATCGGTCCGAGCCCCCACTGGAGGAGGGAGGGATGGGCCACTTTCTGGACCAACTGAAGTTCCCGAAGGTGAAGGAGAGACTGGTGGCGGGATTAGGGGCCCCGATTGGGTTGGACGAGCTGGCCAAAGGGATAGGGAACATGCAGGCGCCGGACGGTTTCCCAATCGAATTTTACAAAAAAATATGTGGACCTGTTGGGTCCGTTGCTGGTTAGGACCTTCAATGAGGCAAGGGAGGGGGCGTAGCCCCCGACGATGTCCCGGGCACTGATCTCCTTGATCCTGAAGCGGGACAAGAATCCCCTGCAGTGTGGGTCTTACAGGCCAATTTCATTTTTAAATGTAGATGCCAAGGTGCTGGCGAAGGTCTTAGCCACGAGAATTGAGGATTGTGTGCCGCAGGTCATCCACGAAGACCAGACGGGGTTTGTGAAGGGGAGGCAGTTGAACGCGAATGTGCGGAGACTCCTGAACGTTATTATGATGCCGGCGAGGGAGGGGGAGATAGTGGCGGTGATGGATGCTGAGAAGGCCTTCGATAGGGTAGAGTGGGGGTACTTGTGGAAGGTGCTGAAGAGGTTCGGGTTTGGGGAGGGGTTCGTCAGGTGGGTTCGGCTGTTGTACGAGGTCCCGATGGCGAGCGTGGCCACGAACAAGGGGAGGTCTGGGTACTTTTGGTTGCATCGAGGGATGAGGCAGGGGTGTCCCTTGTCCCCCCTGCTGACGATTGAACCCCTGGCTATGGCACTGAGGGAGTCGAGGAACTGGAGGGGGATGGTGCGGGGTGGGGAGGAGCATAGCGTGTCGCTCTATGCGGACGACTTGCTGCTATATGTGGCGGACCCGGTGGGGGGGAATGCCGGAGGTAATGAGGATCCTCAGGGAGTTCGGGATTTCTCAGGGTACAAGCTCAACATGGGGAAGAGCGAGTTGTTTGTGGTTCATCCAGGGGACCAGGAGAGGGGGATTGGCGAGCTCCCACTAAAAAGGGCAGAGAGGAGCTTCAGGTATTTGGGGGCCCAGGTGGCCAGGAGCTGGGGGGCCCTGCATAGACTTAATTTCACGAGGCTGGTGGAGCAAATGGAGGAGGAGTTTAAGAGGTGTGTAGGGTGCAGTCAGTCAAGATGACGGTGTCCCAAGGTTTTTGTTCCTGTTCCAGTGCCTCCCCATGTTTCTCCCGAAGGCCTTCTTTAGGCGGGTCAACAGGAGCATAACGGGGTTTGTGTGGGCGCGAGGGACTCCGAGGGTGAGAAGGGTGTTCCTGGAGCGGAGTAGGGATGGGGGGGGGGGGGGGGGGGGAGGCTGGCGCTGCCCAACCTCTGTGGGTACTACTGGGCCGCCAATGCGGCGATGGTGCGCACGTGGATGATGGAGGGGAGGGGACGGCATTGAAGAGACTGGAGACGGCGTCTTGTGAGGGTACGAGTCTGGAGGCGTGGCAACGGCGCCGCTGCCACTTCCTCCAATGAGGTATACCACGAGCCCGGTGGTGGCGGCTGCCCACAAAATTTGGGGGCAATGGAGGCGGCACAGGGGGGAAGTGGGGGCCTCGGTGTGGACCCTGATACGGGGGAACCACCGGTTTGTCCCAGGGAGAATAGATGGAGGGTTTTCCGGGTGGCACAGGGCAGGGATAAGAAGGTTGTGGGACCTGTTTGTGGATGGGATGTTCGCGAGCCTGGGTGAGCTGGAGGAGAAGCATGGGCTCCCCCCGGGAAACGCCTTTAGGTATCTACAGGTAAGGGCATTTGCCAGGCGGCAAGTGGTGGAATTCCTGCTGCTGCCGCCATGTACGGTACAGGACAGGGTGCTCTCGGGGGCGTGGGTTGGAGAGGGGAAGATCTCGGCAACATACCAGGTGATTCAGGAGTAGGAGGAGGCCTCGGTGGAGGTGCTGAAAGGTAAGTGGGAGGAGGAGTTGGGGGAGGAGATCGAGGAGGGGACGTGGGCAGATGCCCTTGGGAGGGTGAACTCTTCCTCTTCGTGCGCAAGGCTCAGCCTCATACAGTTTAAGGTGCTGCACAGGGCACACATGACCGGGACATGGATGAGCCGACTTTTTAGGGGTGAGGACAGGTGTGTTAGGTGCTCAGGGAGCCCAGCAAACCACGGGCTGGGGGCTCGCAATATTTGGGGTTGCAGAGGAGCCGGGAGTGCAGGAGGCGAAAGAGGCCGGTATTCTGGCCTTTGCGTCCCGGGTAGCCCGGCGAAGGATCCTTCTTCAGTGGAAGGATGCGAGGCCTCCAAGCGTGGAATCCTGGATCAACGATATGGCGGGGTTTATTAAATTGGAGGGGGTGAAATTTGCCTTAAGGGGATCGGTGCAAGGCATTTTCAGGCGGTGGCAACCGTTCTTGGACTTCCTGGCAGAACGCTAGACAATGGTCAGCAGCAGCAACCCGGGGGGGGTGGTTCTATTTTATTTTGTTTGTCTATATTGGGGAATCTGAGGGTGTGTATATATTTGCTATGTTTGCTATGTGTTTCGGCGGGTGTTAATATATTATTTATGTATAGGGGGGAGGGGGGTAATGGGTTGTTTTGTTTTGTTTTGTATTTAATTTTATTGGGTTCCGTTCACATTTTGCTGTTGATATTTTGTGAAAACGTTAATAAAAATTATTTTTTAAAAAAGGAGTGTTGTACGCAGCTGCCCAGAGTGCCGTAAGCATCAGAAGCTCCCGCCGACGGCCTCCCTTCACCAATAGGAATGGTCAGGACACCCGCAGTTGCGACTACAAGCAAACTTCACAGGGCCTTTCATGGATTATATGTTCTTCGTCATCGTTGATGCGCACTCAGAGTGACTAGAGGGTCTCAGGACCACGGTAGAAAAGCTCCGGGGCTCGTTTAACACCCATGGGATCCCGGAGGTCCTGGTAACGGATAATGGTCGCACTTTACCAGTGAAGAGTTTACCGTGTTTATAAAGTGAAATGGCATCTGGCACATAAGAACCACCTATAGCAACCCTCCTCCAACAGCCTGGCGGAAAGGGCAGTCGAGACTTTAAAACAATACAGGGGAGCCATGGACACGTGACTGGAGTGGTTCCTTTTTAACTACCACACAGCGCCACATGTGACGACGGGAATCAGCCCTGCAGAGGTGCTGATAGGCCAATGGTTTAGAACCCAGTTGAGTCTCACATTCCGAACCCCGGTAGAAAGGTGGCTGTGCAGCAGCACAATGACTTGAAGACGCCAGTGCAGCATTTCACTCAGGGGATGCAATCTATGCCCGCAACTTTGGTGATGGGGCACTTTGGCTACCAGGTGCCGTGTTGGAGAGAACGGGACCAGTCTCATACAAAGTTCGGATTCAGGGGGGAGTTCAGCGGAAGCATTTGGACCACCTGAAGAGGTGTGAGCCCGCATTTCACGGTGCCGAACTGACAATATTGATGTTTCCTCTGTGCCGTGAATGGCCCTCATCCTGGGGACCCCACCATCTAGATCCCAGCGTCCGGTCCGGCTGGAGGAGGATGACTCTGACTCGCAAGTGGACATGGAAATAACCATGCCTACAGATGACAAACCGATACACGCTGCCCGTCCCAAAGCTTCTGCAAGTGAAAGTACAGCCTCGGGCAAAGTGGCGCAGAAAACCCCATTGTCGGTGGCTGAAAGGGAACTTTTGGACCGGGGGAGGTGGGCATTATAGCCCCATGAGGACCACGGAGAAACCATTGTTAATCTCCCCATAGGACTCGTAGAGCACGAGCTTCCCAGATAAAGGGCGGAGCTGGTTACAGACTTACATAAATGCCAGCCCAAAGCAGGGCCTGGTGTGGTTAGTTCTCCCAGCCAGGACTGGAGTGGGAGTGAATTACTGCTGTGAGCAGAACATTATATACAGTTAAATAAATCTCTGTTCCATTACCGCTGGCTTCCTCAAGTTACTAAAGCGAGACTCAGCAATCTCAAGATATTAAACTAGTAAATTTATAGCCGAGTTACAAGGCAATGACAGGAGTAGGAACCGTGGCTGATTGTTCCCTCTCACTAGCCAAGGAATACAAAGCACAATTTTACCATCCCCCATCGAGACCTCGACTGAAATTAGCTACCCCAGCATGAAACGGGAATCAAACTTAGGACCGTTGTGGCTTTTGTGGCTTAATGTTATGCCATATGACATTCATCTGTTGAGACACAAAGAACTAGTTTGGGAAATACGGTATCACCAGGACCAATTGAAGGACCCATAATATCACTGATTAAGGGAACTGATTTTAGCAGGGAAAACAAAATAAAAATAAGTTCTGTGACAGGATTATTGCGGGTGTCCTGATCATGCTCCGCACTGGGTGGACCTCGAGTGGGGGAGGAGGGACCAGCGCCCGCTGTGGCGCCTAGAGGTGGGGTTGCTGGCGGATGAGGAGGTGAGCGGGCGGATCTGGAAGTGCATAGAGAGGTACCTGGAGGCTAATGACAATGGGGAGGTGCAAGTAGGGGTGGTCTGGGAGGCGCTGAAGGTGGTGGTCAGAGGAGAGCTGATCTCCATTAGGGCACACAAGGAGAGGGGGGCGAGGAGAGAGAGGGAGAGGTTGGTGGGGGAGATGATGAGGGTGGATAGGAGGTACGCGGAGGCCCCGGAGGAGGGATTGCTTAGGGAGCGGCATAGCCTCCAGGCTGAGTTCAATTTGTTGACCACCAGGAAGGCGGAGGCGCAGTGGAGGAAGGCGCAGGGGGCAGTATATGAATACGGAGAAAAGGTGAGCCATATGCCGGCGCACCAGCTTCGGAAGCGCGAGGCAGCTCGGGAGATCGGGGGAGTTAGGGATGGAGGAGGGAACACGGTGCGAAGTGCGGTGGGTATCAATGGGGTCTTCAGGGACTTCTACGAGGAACTGTACCGGTCTGAACCCCCACTGGAAGAGGGAGGGATGGGTCCCGGCTGAGGTTTCCGAGGGTGGAGGAGAGGCAGGTGGCGGGGTTGGGGGCGCCGGTTGGGTTGGAGGAGTTGGTCAAAGGGATAGGGAACATGCAGGCGGGGAAGGCACCGGAGCCGGATGGGTTCCCGGTTGAATTTTACAAGAAGTATGCGGACCTGCTGGGCCCGCTGTTGGTAAGGACCTTTAACGAGGCAAGGGAAGGGGGGGCCCTGCCCCCGACGATGTCTAGAGCGCTAATTTCCCTGATCCTGAAGCAGGACAAGGATCCCCTACAGAGTGGGTCATACAGGCCGATCTCACTCTTAAATGTAGACGCAAAGTTGCTGGCAAAGGTTTTGGCCATGAGGATAGAGGACTGTGTGTCACAGGTAATACACGAGGATCAGACGGGGTTCGTGAAAGGGAGGCAGTTGAAAACCAATGTACGGAGGCTCTTGAATGTTATAATGAGCCGATGGAAAGGGAGGCGGAGGTAGTGGCGGCGATGGATGCGGAGAAGGCCTTTGATAGGGTGGAGTGGGGGTACCTGTGGGAGGTGCTGGAAAGGTTTGGGTTCGGGGAGGGGTTCGTCAGGTGGCTGAGGCTGTTGTATGAGGCCCCGGTGGCGAGTGTGGCCACGAACAGAAGGAGGTCAGAGTATTTCCGGCTACACCGGGGGACGAGGCAGGGGTGACCCCTGCCCCCCCTGCTCTTTGCACTGGCGATTGAACCCCTGGCCATGGCGTTGAGGGAGTCTAGGAACTGGAGGGGGCTGGTGCGGGGTGGGGAGGAGCATCGGGTGTCGCAAAAGCGGATGATTTGCTGCTATATGTGGCGGACCCGGTGGGGGGAATGCCGGAGGTGATGAGGATCCTTAGGGAGTTTGGAGATTTCTCCGGATACAAGGTTTATATGGGGAAGAGCGAGTTGTTCGTAGTGCACCCGGAAGACCAGGAGAGGGGGATTGGTGAGCTCCCGCTAAAAAGGGCAGAGAGGAGTTTCAGGTACCTGGGGGTCCAGGTGGCTAGGAGCTGGGGGGCCCTGCATAAGCTTAACTTCGCGAGGCTGATGGAGCAGATGGAGGGGGAGTTTAAGAGGTGGGACATGCTGCCACTCTCCCTGGCGGGGAGAGTGCAGTCAGTTAAAATGACTGTGCTCCCGACGTTTTTGTTCCTATTCCAATGCCTCACCATCATGATCCCTAGGGCCTTCTTCGGGCGGGTTAACAGGAGCGTTGTGGGGTTTGTATGGGCGCAGAAGACCCCGAGGGTGAGAAGAATGTTCCTGGAGCGGTGCAGAGATGGGGGGGGGGTTGGCGCTGTCTAACCTCTGTGGGTATTATTGGGCCACCAACGTGGCAATGGTGCGTAAGTGGGAGATGGAGGGAGATGAGGCGGCATGGCAGAGGCTGGAGATGGCGTCCAGTGTGGGCACGGGCCTGTAGGCGCTAGTGACGGCGCCGCTGCCACTTCCTCCAACGAGGTACACCATGAGCCCGGTGGTGGCGGTTACCCTCAAAATTTGGGGGCAATGGAGACGTCACAGGGGGAAGGTGGGGGCCTCGGTGTTATCCCCGATTCGGGGGAACCACCGGTTTGTCCCGGGGAGGATGGATGGAGGATTTCTGAGCTGGCACAGGGTAGGTATTAGAAGGATGGGGGACCTGTTTGTGGACGGAAAGTTCGCGAGCCTGGGTGAGCTGGAGGAGAAATTTGGGCTCCCCCCCGGGGAACACCTTCAGATATATGCAGGTAAGGGCGTTTGTTCGGCGGCAGGTGGTGGGGTTCCCACTGCTGCCACCACGCGGGTTCCAGGACAGGGTGCTGTCGGGGGTGTGGGTTGGAGAGGGAAGGATCTCGGCAATGTATCAGGTGATGCAGGAGGAGGAGGAGGCCTCGGTGGAGGAGCTAAAGAGTAAGTGGGAGGAGGAGTTGGGTGAGGAGATTGACGAGGGGATCTGGACGGATGCCCTGGGGAGGGTGAACTCTTCCTCCTCTTGCGCGAGACTCAGCCTCATACAATTGAAGGTGCTGCATAGGGCTCACATGACCGGGGCAAGGATAAGCCGGTTCTTTGGGTGCGAGGATAAGTGTGCTAGAGCAACTTTGGGAGCCCAGCAAATCACACCCACATGTTCTGTGCCTGCCCAGCGCTGGAGGACTTTTGGAAGGGTGTAACGAGGATGGTGTCGACGGTGGTAGGTTCCAGGGTCAAGCCGGGCTGGGGGCTAGCAATATTTGGGGTGGCAGAGGAGCCAGGAGTGCAGGAGGCGAAAGAGGCCGGTATTCTGGCCTTTGCGTCCCTGGTAGGATTCTTCTTCAGTGGAAGGATGCAAGGCCCCCAAGCGTGGAATCCTGGATCAGCGATATGGCGGGGTTTATTAAATTAAGGGGATCGGTGTAAGGGTTCTTCAGGCGGTGGCAACAGTTCCTAGACTTCCTGGCAGAACGTTAGAAGATGGTCAGCAGCGGCAGCAGGGGAGGGGGAGGGGGGGGGGGGGGTTGGTTCGTTTTTCTTGAGTGGGTGTGTATTTTTGCCTTGGTGTTGATGAAGGTTGTTAATTTATTATTTATGTATATGGGGGGGGGGGGGGGGGGTTTGTTCTTTTTTTTCTGTATTTTGTTGTTGATATTTTGTGAAAATTTGAATAAAAATTATTTTTAAAAAAAGAAACAAGAAAGGAGCAGTCACTTTATTGGGAGTTTCCTATAGACCCCCCAATAGCAGCAGAGAGATAGGGGAACAGCTTGGGTGGCAGATCTTGGAAAAGTGCAGAAGTAACAGAGTTGTTGTCATGGGTGACTTCAACTTCCCTAATATTGACTGGAAACTCCATAGTGCAAATGGCTTGGATGGAGCAGATTTTGTCAGGTGTGTACAGGAAGGATTCCTGACTCAATATGCAGATAGGCTCACTAGGGGGGAGGCCATATTGGACTTGGTGCTCGGCAACGAACCAGGCCAGGTGTCAGATGTCTTGGTGGGAGAGCATTTCGGTGACAGTGACCACAACTCCTTGCCCTTTACCATAGTCATGGAGAGAGATAGGAACACACAGTATGGGAAGGTATTTAATTGGGGGACGGGAAATTATACTGCTACTAGACAGGAGCTGAGCAGTATAAAGTGGGAACAATTGTTCTTGGGGAAATGCACAACAGTAATGTGGGGATTGTTTAAGGAGCACTTGCTGCGAGTGCTGAATAGATTTGTCCCACTGAGACAAGCTTCATTGAATTCTTTGAGGATGTGAAGAGACACATTGATGAAGGTCGGGCAGTGGATGTGGTGTATATGGATTTCAGTAAGGCATTTGATAAGGTTCCCCATGGTTGGCTCATTCAGAAAGTTAGGGGGCATGGGATACAGGGAGATTTGGCTGTCTGGATACAGAATTGGCTGGCCGAAAGAAGACAGCGAGTGGTAGTGGATGGAAAGTATTCCGCCTGGAGGTCGGTGACCAGTGGTGTCCCGCAAGGATCTATTCTGGGACCTCTGCTCTTTGTGGTTTTTATAAGTGACTTGGATGAGGAAGTGGAAGGGTGGGTTAGTAAGTTTGCCGATGACTCAAAGGTTGGTGGAGTTGTAGGTAGTGTTGAGGGTTGTTGCAGGTTACAACAGGACAGTGACAGAATGCAGAGCTGGGCTGAGAAGTGGCAGGTGGCGTTCAACCTTGATAAATGTGAAGTGATTCATTTTGGAAGGTAGAATTTGAATGCTAAATACACGGTTAAAGGCAGGATTCTTGGAAGTGTGGAGGAACAGAGGGATCTTGGGGTCCACGTACATAGATCCCTCAAAGTTGCCACACAGGTTGATAGGGTTGTTAAGAAGGGGTATGGTGTGTTGACTTTCATTAACAGGGGGATTGAGTTTAAGAGCTGCGAGGTTTTGCTGAAGCTTTATACAACTCTAGTTAGACCACACTTGGAATATTGTGTCCAGTTCTGGTCGCCTCATTATAGGAAGGATGTGGATGCTTTGGAGAGGGTACAGAGGAGATTTACCAGGATGCTGCCTGGACTGGAGGGCATGTCTTATGAAGAAAGGTTGAGGGAGCTTGGACTTTTCTCACTGGAGCGAAGAAGGCAGAGAGGTGACTTGATAGAGGTGTACAAGGTGATGAGAGGCATGGATAGAGTAGATAGCCAGATAATTTTTCCCAGGGTGGAAATGGCTGTCACGAGGGGACATAATTTTAAGGTGAATGGAGGAAGGTACAGGGGAGATGTCAGAGGGAGGTCCTTTACACAGAGAGTCGTGGGTGTATGGAATGCACTGCCAGCAAAGGTGGTGGAGTCGGAGTCATTAGGGACATTTAAGCGACTCTTAGACAGGCACATGGACAGCAGTAAATTTAAGGGGTGTAGGCTAGGTTGATCTTAGATTAGAATAAATGGTCGGCACAACATCGTGAGCTGAAGGGCCTGTACTTTGCTGTACTGTTCTATGTTCTAATACAGTATTTATTCCATTACCTGACTGGGTGATTTTCTCAGTCTTTGAGATGGAAGTCAGTGTCTTTCCATCTGCAGATTTTTGTATTTTAGAAAGAGTCATTTCAGAAGCATTTAAAGATCTTGCTTTCTTCTCTTCTTCTGTTTTTTGCTTCAGTTCCTGTAGTCTCATTTCACGCTCTCTTTCTCTCTCATCTGAAGAGAATGTAAAAGAATACTGTAAGGATTCAAAGCACCACTGCCTGGAGAAACATTGCCAATTTTTTAATGGACAGCAGGACATTTAGGCACAAGGCTAAAGATTAATTCATGGGCTCCTCTGCCCGACACAACTACTGCTGACAAGGCACTAATCCTTGGTGGCAAGACTGACTCAACAGATTAGGCTGAACTCCTTACTTATGCTCTCCATAATACGCTACATTGCTGCACAAACCTAAAACAAAGAAGATTGCCAAACATGAACAAAGGGCAGGATTCTCTCAGCCCACGGCGGCCAGAGAGCGGAGAATTGGCGCCAGCGGCATTGGCGGGACCTCGGCGTGCATCCTTCCCAGGGCGGCCTGGTTGGGGGGGGTCTGACCCCCGGGGGGGGAGGGGGGGTCCTCCGCTGTGGCCTGGCCTGCGATCGGGGCCTATTGATCGTCGGGCCGGCCTCTCGGGCTGGGGGCCTCTTTTGCTCCAGTTGTTCAGGTACCTGGGGGTCCAGGTGGCTAGGAGCTGGGGGGCCCTGCATAAGCTTAACTTCGCGAGGCTGGTGGAGCAGATGGAGGAGGAGTTTAAGAGGTGGGACGTGTGCAATGCTGGCCTCCTGAAGGGCTCAGAATTGCTGTTTCTGGGGGTCTGTTGATGCCATCATGAAACGCGACGGCGTTTACGACAGGGTCAACACTTAGCCTCAGGATCAGAGAATCCAGCCCAAAGTCTTTTTCCTATTGCTATTTTACCTGAGTAACATAGGCCGGAATTCTCTGGCCACTGCGATTCACTTTTCCAGCCAGCAGCTCACCTCTGCCCATGTTCTTTTGTTTTCATGTACTAAATGATCCGTTTGGGCTGTTCGCAGAAAAATACTTTTCACGGAATTCTCCGGCCCTTGGGATTCTCTTTTCCCACCAGCAGCGCATTCCCGCCTATGGGTTTCCCTACGATGTGGAGTGGTTTCAATGGGAAATCCCACTGACAAGTGGTGGGAAGAGAGAATCCCAGAGAATAGTGCGCCGCCGAGAAATATGCAGTTTGGGGACTGGAGAATTCTGCCCAAAGTGCTCGCACATAACAAAAAAATGCAATTCTATAATCCAGCAAAAATAAACTGACTTGTGGACACCAAACGATTAACATTACAACAAGGATAAAAGTATACAGTGCTGTTGTAATAATCATTCTTCTATATGGATAGGAAAACTGATGAGATTGAAGGCGGATAAATCCTCAGGGCCTGAGAAACTGCATCCCAGAGTACTTAAGGAGGTGGCACTGGAAATAGTGGACGCATTGGTGGTCATCTTCCAGGATTCTATAGACTCTGGAACTGTCCCTGCAGATTGGAGGGTCACTCCAATATTCAAAAAGGGAGGTAGAGAGAAAGCAGGGAATTATAGACCAGTAAGCCTAACATCGGCAGTGGGGAAAATGCTTGAATCCATTATCAAGGACTTTATAGCGGAAAATTGAAAAGCAGTGCAGAATCAGTCAGAGTCAGCATGGATTTATGAAGGGAAAATCATGCTTGACAAATCTGCAGGAATTCTTTGACGATGTACCAGTACAGTTGACAAGGGGGAGCTAGTCGATGTGGTATATTTGGACTTTCAGAAGATAGAACAAAGAAACGTACAGCACAGGAACAGACCCTTCGGCCATCCAAGCCTGCGCCGACCATGCTGCCCGTCTAAACTAAAATTTTCTACACTTCCGGGGTCCGTATCCCTCTATTCCCATCCTATTCATGTATTTGTGAAGATGCCCTTAAACGTCACAATCGTCCGTGCTTCCACCACCTCCTCCGGCAGCGAGTTCCAGGCACCCACTACCCTCTGTGCAAAAAAACTTGCCTCGCACATCTCCTCTAAACCCTGCCCCTCGCAACTTAAACCTATGCCCCCTCGTAATTGACCCCTCTGCCCTGGGATAAAGTCTCTGACTATCCACTCTGTCTATGCCCTCCATAATTTTGTAGACCTCTATCAGGTTACCCCTCAACCTTCTTCGTTCCAGTGAGAACAAACTGAGTTTATTCAACCTCTTCTCATAGCTAATGCCCTCCATACCAGGCTGTTAGACGTTTTAGTTGCTGTGATATGAAGAGTTTAAAGTTCTGTTCCTTCTTCACAAACACACATTTATTTCATTCCAACAGCCTTTGCATAAAACTCTAACTATACATCACCTGACAGAGGCCACCTGAAGCCCCTTTATATATAAGTGTCAATTAATGGATACTTAACATAAATGAGACAACTAATTGCAATGTCTCTTAACAGTCTCCCCTTCCTTGGAGAAAAAAAAATGAGGTGAAAACAAAATTTCAAGAAACTCAAAAACACACACATGATTTCCCCCCCCCTTTTTTTTTGTTTGGACGAGAAAGAAAAAAAAGTCACAGAAACAAGCGCCCTTCATTAACAATACCCAAAAATTTCTGTGAACTCGCCCCTCTTTTCGGAAAACAGTCTGACAGTTCATAGCTCCTGTCAACCCATTTAATTTTTGTTATTTCCCCTCTGTCCAACATCTGCTTCAAACTTGCGATGTCTATCCGTAACCTCATTTCATTGACACTTTTTGTAGAGCGCACATTTTCCCACAGGGATTTATTGTCAATGTGACAGTCAATAGGTATATTACCCAAATCCCCTAATCCCCAAATTTCTGTCAATATCATACTTATATAAAAGGCCATATCCACCGCCTCTACAAGGCTTAACGTTTCAGCAGCCAAAGTGCTTTTTACCACTCTCCTTATTTTCTTTGTTTCCCACACAAAGCGGGCAACATTTACCATTGTTCCCCAAAAGGAAAATTATGAAACCTGTTGCGCTTGAAACCCCATCACATAAATTTGCATAGGGCGCATCACTATAAACTATGAGTTTCAAGTGCCTAAGGTCACCTAAAACCGGGAACTTCAAAACACACTCCTGCATTTTTAGTTTGGCCAACGCTTTATTTGCTCTTATTATGTCTTCCACTTTGGGATCATTCATTTTTGTACTCAAGACATCAAAACTGACGTCCAGTCTAGTCTGTCTACCTAACCAGTTCAGTTGCCCAATTAAACTTCGCAGTTGCTCTTTATCTATCTTTGAAAACATTGCGCCTTTTTGTGAAACTCGGCCATGACTAATTGCTATTGGGCTGATGCTTTCCAAATAAGATTGCTGACGTAAAGTTGCCCCTAACTTAGTCTGTCCAATTTCCAGTCCAATATATTTAAATGCACCGGAAGCCTGACTTCCAACCCTGAATTCTTTCGTCAAACCAGAGATTACAATAGCTTCAAAATCACTAGTCCCACCCCACAAAAAATCATCGACATGCATCATAAAAATGCCAGAAAGATTTCCTTTATAGTGCCAGTAAAACATTGCAGGAGGATCTGCTTTCAACTGGCAACAGCCTAACTTTAACAAAACTGACCTTACCGAAAAATACCAGACTCTAGATGCATCATTTAATCCATATACACTTGTTCAACTTCCAGAGTACCCCTTCTGTGTTAGCTGCTTCTTTAGGAGGACGGAGAAAAATGTCTCTCTGGAGCTGATGCCCCTGCAAAAAGGCAGCTTTTACATCTATAGATTTGCATTCCCATGCCTTTGTGGCTAATAGAGCCAAGAAGATCTTTAAAATAACCTTTCCTGCTGTAGGTGAATCTACCCTTAAATCCCGATCTTCTAAGTTTTCCTCAAATCCTCTTGCCACGAGCCTGGCCTTTGCCTTATAAGTTCCATCTGGAAGAACCTTTTCCGTGCAAATCCATCTGTGGCATAGAGCTCTTTGTCCCCTATCTGGTACCTCTGTGTATGCCCCAAATTCACTCCAACTATGCAATTCTTGCTGTTTAGCTTCTTTGATAACTTTTTCATCTAATTTTTTTGAAGCCACCAAAATCTCACGTGCATGTGGGCTTCTACTCCTATTAGTATTCGTAGTCTTACTCATGTTCCGAGATCTTGATAAACTACGTCACCTCTCCCGCCTGGTATCTCGTTCTGTACTGCTACTGCTTGATCTTTCCCTTCTGCTGTGGGATGTCCTTTCAATAGTTCTCGACCTTTTCCTGCAGACCTGTTCACTATCCGATGTACTATCTGAACTGGCACTGCGTTTCTGTGCCCTCCATTTTTGAACTTCGTTTTCCCAATCCATTGTCTTGACTCTTTCCCCTGAATGCTGTACATTCAACCAATGTTTATACTTTCCAGTGGCCTTCCCTGCTCTACTACTAACAGTTGCATCCTTCCATTGGCTAGCCCCTTCAGACAAGTATGTCACTTTTGTACCAACTTTTGGCAGTTGCCCTTTCGGAAAAATGGCCTGTTCTAATTCATCAGAAGTGTTGTGTTCCTCCACAGAAACCCTGTCTATATCAGTTAATTAAGAACATAAGAACTAGGAACAGGAGTAGGCCATCTGGCCCCTCGAGCCTGCTCCGCCATTTAATGAGATCATGGCTGATCTTTGTGGACTCAGCTCCACTCTCCGGCCCATACACCATATCCCCGAATCCCTTTATTCTTTAGAAAGGTATCTATCTTTTTCTTAAAAACGTTTAAAGAAGGAGCCTCAACTGCTTCACTGGGCAAGGAATTCCAGAGATTCACAACCCTTTGGGTGAAGAAGTTCCTCCTAAACTCGGTCCTAAATCTACTTCCCCTTATTTTGAGGCTATGCCCTCTAGTTCTGCTTTCCCCGACCAGTGGAAACAACCTGCCCGCATCTATCCTATCTATTCCCTTCATAATTTTATATGTTTCAATAAGATCGCCCCGCATCCTTCTAAACTCCAATGAGTACAGTCCCAGTCTACTCAACCTTTCGTCATAATCTAATCCCCTCAACTCTGGGATTGGTCTGTAACACATGCGTAACAGATGACTCTGGTTCCTCGTCATGTCTGTCTGCTCTGTCTAAATTTGAAAATTTGTAATCTGTACCCATTATCCTTAATGAATGGACCCTAACAGTTTGATTACCATGTTGCAAAATGAAAATGAAATGAAATTTCATAATTGTTTTGCCATCCATGCCTATGATCTTCCCTGGGCCTTTCCATTCATTAGAATTGTCTCTCTTATGGTATACCATGCCACCTTGCTGAAAAACAGCATCTGATGGCCGTACGTTATGTCTTAAAACTCTGCGAATTCTTTCAGAGACTTCTGCTTCCAAAAAAGCTTTTCTACTGCTATGTAAAGCATTTAAATGTTCTGCAAAACCAGAGCTAATTGTAGTCCCCTCCCAAGCTGGAGGCTGGTCATCCAAAATGGACGGAATTTTAGGATTTCTACCAAACACTAATTGATAAGGACTATAGCCCCCAACCATCTGCAATGAATTATTTGCATGTACTGTCCATGCTAAAGCTGAATTTAGCCTGAAATTTGGTCGATCTGCCAAAATTTTCCGAAGCATGTCATTGATGACAGCATGATTTCTTTCACAGACCCCATTACTAAATGGGCTTTCTGCAGCAGTATTCATAACTCTGATATTCATGTTGTCACACATATCCCTAAACTCATCATTAGCAAATTCTCCCCCATTGTCCGTAAAGAATTTTGCCGGTGGACCCATTCCTGTCCCTATCCATTTGCCCACGATTTGATCCAGGATTACTCTCTTTTCTTTACTTCGTACAATCGTTGATTGACTAAATCTGGTTGCTAAATCTACAAAATGCAAAATAAATATATTATTTGCTTTATCACGGTAGCCTTGTGGATAGCACAATTGCTTCACAGCTCCAGGGTCCCAGATTCGATTCCGGCTTGGGTCAATGTCTGTGCGGAGTCTGCACGTTCTCCCCGTGTGTGCGTGGGTTTCCTCCGGGTGCTCTGGTTTCCTCCCACAGTCCAAAGATGTGCAGGTTAGGTGGATTAGCCATGATAAATTGCCCTTAGTGTCCAAAATTGCCCTTAGTGTTGGGTGGGGTTACTGGGTTACGGGGATAGGGTGGAGGTGTTGACCTTGGGTAGGGTGCTCTTTCCAAGAGCCGGTGCAGACTCGATGGGCCGAATGGCCTCCTTCTGCACTGTAAATTCTATGATAATCTATGATAATCCCAGATCTTAAGGTCCATGGCCACAATGTCGTTAACATCCCTGGCCAAAGGTAGGGTTACTATCGGTCATGCTGGTGTCCTTCTGTACTTCCTACAAACTTCACAGTGGTCACTAACCTGCTCTATCAGTTTACTATAGTCGTCATCCCTTACCCCTGCATCCTTTAATACATTTTTCAGCCTCCGAGGAGATGGATGTGCAAATTATCTATGCAGTTTTAATACCACAAGCTTTTTATCAGCTAAAGTCCCATTTTCAACTGCCATTAACACATCCTTAACCACTCTACTTGAAATATTATTTGTCAGTAATGGAATACAATAGTGTCCCGACTGTGTAAATTGTAAATCCACCGTCTTCCCAAAAACTGTTGCCTTATCCTGTTCCATATCCAGTTTCATGTATGCTTTCTTCATCGACGGTCTGCTCAGAAGCAAAGGTATCTCACTTGATACAACATCCGTGCTAATGAAATGATTCGCTCCGGCAGTATTCATAGAATCATAGATTATCATATGATTGGGCAGCACGGTAGCCTTGAGAATAGCACAATTGCTTCACAGCTCCAGGGTCCCAGGTTCGATTCTGGCTTGGGTCACTGTCTGTGCGGAGTCTGCACATCCTCCCCGTGTGTCCGTGGGTTTCCTCCGGGTGCTCCGGTTTCCTCCCACAGTCCAAAGATGTGCGGCTTAGGTGGATTGGCCATAATAAATTGCCCTTAGTGTCCAAAATTGCCCTTAGTGTTGGGTGGGGTTACTGGGTTATGGGGATAGGGTGGCGGTGTTGACCTTGGGTAGGGTGCTCTTTCCAAGAGCCGGTGCAGACTCGATGGGCTGAATGGCCTCCTTCTGCTCTGTAAATTCTATGATAATCTATGACAGTAGATGTGCAGCCACTGTCCAATACAGCACAGTTGAAGGATTTTGCAACCTACACCCTCATTACTGGCGTAAAACTGCTTGTCAATAGGACAATGCCTTCTTTCTGGTCACTATATTTTTCCTCTTCTGACTCTTCCGTGTCATGTGTCGCTTCAAACACTCTATCATAACGAGTTGGACAGTTGAAAGCATAATGGTATTGACAGTCAAATCGAAAACATCGATTTATCATGCCCCGTGCATTTCTGGGGTTCATCTTCCTATTGTAGGATCTAACTGGGTTTCTGTCTTCATAATTTCCTTGTCTCGGTCTCCTTCTTTAGTCTTGAGCCCTGTTCGTAGCCATATGATTTTGCCATCCTGTTAGGCGTGTATCTTCCATATTCTGCCTTATTGCAGGCTGACCTATTTGGGTCATCAGAGCCATCGGAATCAAATGTTTCCCCAGAAACTTTTGGAAAGCTTTTGTCATCTGTTCGAATAAGGTATCCTTATCAGTAAACTGAACTCCTGTCAAAACCAGGAGCCTATCCATGTTGCTCACTTTAGCACAGTCAAGTAATTTAAAGGCCAACACAGACTGTGGAAATTCCAGGTTGTGTTTCTGCAGCCTTTTCTATAGTCTGCCAAATTCCATTATATAGTCTTCCATGGAGATATCCTCCATTTTCCGGAACTTATCAAAATCCGACCATGCTTCATATGCACTTAACAAGTCATCTTTCTTATAAATCTTATCCATATAATGTAATAAAGTCTCCAGACCTTCTTCTTAGTCTAGCTCTTCCAATTCCAGCTCAGAAAGCACTTTGTTTCAGATTTTACTGCCATATGGTAGAGAAAGTGCCAATGCCATACCTTGTTTTCTCTTTCCCAAAGCAGTTACCTTAGTCCACATAACTACTGCACTTCTCCATTGGTCGTAGGATTCCCTTTCAGAAAATAAGGGAGGATAGTCATATCCAGCCACCTTTATCCTCGGTTCAGCCATATATCCCTTTTATTTTCCTTTTCTCACTCACTCCTTGGTTAGATCTGGAAAAGTTGTATCTTTCAACCCTTCACATTTACACAGCAACCATCCTCTGCTACCAATTGTTAGACATTTTAGTTGCTGTGATATGAAGAGTCTAAAGTTCTGTTCCTTCTTCACAAACACACATTTATTTCATTCCAACAGCCTTTGCACAAAACTCTCACTCTCCATCACCTGACAGAGGCCACCTGAAGCCCCTTTACATATCAGTGTCAATTAATGGATACTTAACATAAATGAGACAACTAATTGCAATGTCTCTTAACCCATTACTTAACACAGGCAACATCCTGGTAAATGTCTTCTGCACCCTCTCTAAAGCCTCCATATCCTTCTGGTAGTGTGGCGACCAGAATTGAACACTATACTCCAAGTGTGGCCTAACTAAGGTTCTATACAGCTGCAACATGACTTGCCAAATCTTATACTCAATTTCCCGGCCAATGAAGGCAAGCATGCCATATGCCTTCTTGACTACCTTCTCCACCTGTGTTGCCCCTTTCAGTGACCTGTGGACCTGTACACCTAGATCTCTCTGACTTTCAATACTCTTGAGGGTTCTACCATTCATTGTATATTCCCTACCTGCATTAGACCTTCCAAAATGCATTACCTCACATTTGTCCGGATTAAACTCCATCTGCCATCTCTCCGCCCAAGTCTCCAAACAATCTAAACCCTGCTGTATCCTCTGACAATCCTCATCGCTATCCGCAATTCCACTAACCTTTGTGTCGTCTGCAAACTTACTAATCAGACCAGTTACATTTTCCTCCAAATCATTTATATATACTACAAACAGCAGAGGTCCCAGCACTGATCCCTGCGGAACACCACTAGTCACAGCCCTCCAATCAGAAAAATACCCTTCCATTGCTACTCTCTGCCTTCTATGACCTAGCCAGTTCTGTATCCATCTTGCCAGCTCACCTCTGATCCCGTGTGACTTCACCTTTTGTACCAGTCTGCCATGATGGAACTTGTGAAAGGCCTTACTGAAGTCCATATAGACAACATCCACTGCCCTACCTGCATTAATCATCTTTGTGATCTCCTCGAAAAACTCGATCAAGTTAGTGAGACACGACCTCCCCTTCACAAAATCATGCTGCCTCTCGCTAAGACGACCCCTTGCTCCTTTACCAAGATGGCGCCGGAGCGAGGCGACTCTCTGCGAGCTCTCACAAACAGATCCACTTTTTACTTAACTTGTACTCGTTCTAATCTTTTAAAAATTAATTCTAAACCTAACATTATTACTAACCTCTCTCTTTTATCTTCTCTTGCAGGCTTGAACATCCTCCGAGGCCCTTGGAGACCGTTTGACCCGACCCGACCTGGCCTCCGCGACCTGGAAGAAGATCGGGCCCAAACCGGAAGTGAAGCCCCGACCTCGATTTGGAGCCGACCCGGACCTCGGAGCACCAAACCCGGCCTAACTACCGACACCAGCCCCCGGATCGCCTTGCCCAGTCCCCGGAGCTCCCGACCCAACCCCCGACGGCAAGACCCGGCCCAACGTGGCCCCGAGAGACCCGCCCAGCGACCCGACCCCCAGAGACCCGCCCAGCGACCCGACCTACCTGGTGATGGAAGAAAGAAAAATCCACGTGGAGGCTCGATCGGGCCTACTTCAAGATCCGACCCCAGGAGCGCCCAGGGAGGGAACAGACCACGGGACCCAGCCCAACCTGCCTCAGGATGCCCCTGTCCACGACCCAGGACTCACGAAACGGCGGGGAACGCGCACGAAGACCCAAACGCGCTGCAAGGTATTCCCACGCCCGCAGAACGCCAGGACCCATCCAGATCGCAAACATGCCCCCCTAGCAACCCCTCTACCTCAACCAGTGCCCGGGACCCTGCCAGACGCGACCCCAGATACCTAAACAGCGCCCTGGTCCCCGCCAGCGCCCTGGACCCCGCCAGACGCAACCACTTACCTTCCATAAGAGCTGACATCATCCAGCAGCAACCACCGACCGAGGAAGCGAGGGAAACGCGGCGGTCTGCAGGTTAGACTGAAGCAACGCGGTTTCAAGACCCCCTCTCCCCAGCATACTCCTGGCAAACGTCCAAGTGATCGAAAACAAGCTGGATGAACTTAACGCCAGATTTACCTCTCAGAGGGAAGTAAGAGACTGCTGTGTGCTCTGTTTCACAGAGACATGGCTCACCCCCGCCTCACCGGACTGTGCCATACAACCTGAAGGCTTCTCAATTCACCGGGCGGACCGTATGGCATCATCAGGCAAAGCGAAGGGTGGAGGGGTTTGCCTCCTCATCAACTCCTCCTGGTGCTTGGATGTGGCGACTCTGGCGACCTACTGCTCCCAGACCTGGAATATCTAACCGTGAAGTGCCGCCCATATTATCTTCCACGTGAGTTCACTTCAGCCATTATCACAGCGGTCTACATCCCACCCCAGGCAGTAGTGAGGAAGGCGCTGGACGAACTATACACAGTAATAAACAACTACGAAACAGAACACCCGGAGGCCTTGTTCAACATGGCCGGAGACTTCAACAAGGCCGACCTCAAGAGTGTACTGCCAAAATTCCACCAGCACATCTCCTGTCCCACCAGGGGCGACAACACTCTTGACCACTGCTACTCAAAAATCAAGGGCGCCTACGGTTCCATCCCCCGACCGCGCTTTGGGAAATCAGACCATAAGACGGTGCTCCTTCTCCCGGTATACAAGCAGAAACTCAAGCGGGAGAATCCAGCTAAGAAGGTTGTGCAGTGCTGGTCCGAGGAGACAGAAGAGCTCTTACGTGACTGCTTAGAGACAGTGGACTGGTCCATATTTAAGAACTCAGCAACCAACTTAAATGAGTATGCCACCACCGTCACAGACTTCATCAGCAAATGTGTGGACGACTGCGTGCCAAAGAAAGCAGTACGTGCGTTCCCCAACCGGAAACCATGGCTCAATCGCGAGATTGACTCCCTACTGAAGGACAGATCTGAGGCGTTCAAGGCAGACAACCCTGACCTATACAAGAAATCCAGGTACGACCTCCGCAAAGCCATCCGGAATGCCAAGAGAGAATATCAAACCAAGCTAGAGTCACAGACAGACTCTCGGCGGTTGTGGCAAGGACTAAACAACGTAACGGGCTACAAAGCGAAGCCGAACAGTATCTCTGGCAGCAGCGCACCCCTCCCCGATGAACTCAATGCATTCTATGTTCGGTTCGAGCAGGTAACCAACAATCCGCTGGCGAGTGCCCCAGCAGCCCATAATTCACCCACACCCACCATCACAGCTTCCAAAGTCAGATTGGCCTTCCTGAAAGTGAACCCTCGGAAGGTGACGGGCCCAGACGGGAACCCTGGTCGTGCACTCAGAGCCTGCGCGGACCAGCTGGCAGAGGTATTCACGGACATCTTTAACCTGTCCCTACTCCACTCCGAGGTCCCCACCTGCTTCAAGAAGACCACCATCATACCGGTACCAAAGAAGAACCAGGCAACGTGCCTCAATGACTACCGACCAGTGGCCCTGACTTCAGTCGTAATGAAGTGCTTCGAGAGGTTGATCATGAAGCGCATCACCTCCATACTCCCAGGACGCCTTGATCCACTGCAATTCGCATACCGCTGCAACCAGTCCACATCAGACACCATTTCCCTGGCCCTACACTGATCCCTAGAGCATCTCGAAAACAAGGACTCCTACATTAGACTCCTATTTATTGACTACAGCTCCGCCTTCAACACCATAATCCCAGCCAAGCTCATATCAAAGCTCCAAAACCTTGGACTTGGCTCCCCACTCTGCAACTGGACCCTCGATTTTCTGACCAACAGACCACAATCAGTAAGAATGAACAACAACACCTCCTCCACAATAGTCCTCAACACCGGCGTCCTGCAAGGCTGCGTACTTAGCCCCCTACTCTACTCCCTGTACACCCACGACTGCGTGGCAAAACTTGGTTCCAACTCCAACTACAAGTTTGCTGACGATACGACCATAGTGGGCCGGATCTCGAATAACGATGAGTCCGAATACAGGAGGGAGATAGAGAACCTAGTGGAGTGGTGTAGCGACAACAATCTCTCCCTCAATGCCAGCAAAACTAAAGAGCTGGTAATTGACTTCAGGAAACAAAGTACTGTACACACCCCTGTCAGCATCAATGGATCCGAGGTGGAGATGGTTAACAGTTTCAAATTCCTAGGGGTGCACATCTCCAAAAATCTGTCCTGGTCCACCCACGTCAACACTACCACCAAGAAAGCACAACGGTGCCTATACTTCCTCAGGAAACTAAGGAAATTCGGCATGTCCACATTGCGAAGTTAAGCTCACTGGCCTATAATTACCCGCTTTCTGCCTACCTCCTTTTTTAAACAGTGGTGTCACGTTTGCTAATTTCCAATCTGCCGGGACCACCCCAGAGTCTGGTGAATTTTGGTAAATTATCACTAGTGCATTTGCAATTTCCCTAGCCATCTCTTTTAGCACTCTGGGATGCATTCCATCAGGGCCAGGAGACTTGTCTACCTTTAGCCCCATTAGCTTGCCCATCACTACCTCCTTAGTGATAACAATCCTCTCAAGGTCCTGACCTGTCATAGCCTCATTTCCATCAGTCATTGGCATGTTATTTGTGTCTTCCACTGTGAAGACCGACCCAATAAACTTGTTCAGTTCCTCAGCCATTTCCTCATCTCCCATTATTAAATCTCCCTTCTCATCCTCTAAAGGACCAATATTTACCTTAGCCACTCTTTTTTGTTTTATATATTTGTCGAAACTTTTACTCTCTGTTTTTATATTCTGAGCAAGTTTACTCTCATAATCTATCTTACTCTTCTTTATAGCTTTTTTAGTAGCTTTCTGTTTCCCCCTAAAGATTTCCCAGTCCTCTAGTCTCCCACTAATCTTTACCACTTTTGTATGCTTTTTCCTTCAATTTGATGCTCTCCCTTATTTCCTTAGATATCCACGGTCGATTTTCCCTCTTTCTACTGTCCTTCCTTTTTGTTGGTATAAACCTTTGCTGAGCACTGTGAAAAATCGCTTGGAAGGTTCTCCACTGTTCCTCAACTGTTTCACCATAAAGTCTTTGCTCCCAGTCTACCTTAGCTAGTTCTTCTCTCATCCCATTGTCATCTCCTTTGTTTAAGCACAAAACACTAGTGTTTGATTTTACCTTCTCACCCTCCATCTGTATTTTAAATTCCACCATATTGTGATCGCTCCTTCCGAGAGGATCCCTAACTATAAGATCATGAATCAATCCTGTCTCATTACACGGGACCAGATCTAGGACTGCTTGTTCCCTCGTAGGTTCCATTACATACTGTTCCAGGAAACTATCGCGGATACATTCTATAAACTCCTCCTCAAGGCTGCCTTGACCGACCTGGTTAAACCAGTCGACATGTAGATTAAAATCCCCCATGATAACTGCTGTAACATTTCTACATGCATCCATTATTTCTTTGTTTATTGCCTGCCCCACCATAAAGGCGGGAAATTATAGGCCGGTTAGCCTGACTTTGGTCTTTGTAATATTTTAGAGTCCATTATTAAAGATGAGATTGCGCAGTAATTGGAAGTGCATGATAAAATAGGACTGAGTCCGCAAAGCTCTGACAAAGGGAGGTCATGTCTGACAAATCTGTTAGAGTTCTTGGGGAGGTAATAAGGAAGTTAGACTAAGGAGAACCAGTGGACATAATTTATTTAGATTTACAAAAGGCAGCACGGTAGCATTGTGGATAGCACAATTGCTTCACAGCTCCAGGGTCCCAGGTTCGATTCCGGCTTGGGTCACTGTCTGTGCGGAGTCTGCACATCCTCCCCGTGTGTGCGTGGGTTTCCTCCAGGTGCTCCGGTTTCCTTCCACAGTCCAAAGATGTGCAGGTTAGGTGGATTGGCCATGATAAATTGCCCTTAGTGTCCAAAATTGCCCTTAGTGTTGGGTGGGGTTACTGGGTTATGGGGATAGGGTGGAGGTGTTGACCTTGCGTAGGGTGCTCTTTCCAAGAGCCGGTGCAGACTCGATGGGCCGAATGGCCTCCTTCTGCACTGTAAATTCTATGATATTCTATGATGATATTCTATGACTCTTACCAACTTTTACAGATGCACCATAGAAAGCATCCTATCAGGCTGCATCACAGCCTGGTATGGCAACTGCTCGGCCCAGGACCGCAAGAAACTTCAGAGAGTCGTGAACACCGCCCAGTCCATCACACAAACCTGCCTCCCATCCATTGACTCCATCTACACCTCCCGCTGCCTGTGGAAAGCGGGCAGTATAATCAAAGATCCCTCCCACCCGGCTTACTCACTCTTCCAACTTCTTCCATCGGGCAGGAGATACAGAAGTCTGAGAACACGCACGAACAGACTCAAAAACAGCTTCTTCCCCACTGTCACCAGACTCTTAAATGACCCTCTTATTGCCTGATTTCATTAACACTACACCCTGTATGCTTCATCCGATGCCAGTGCTTTTGTAGTTACATTGTATATGTTGTGTTGCCCTGTTATGTATTTTCTTTTATTCCCTTTTCTTCTCATGTACTTAATGATCTGTTGAGCTGCTCGCAGAAAAATACTTTTCACTGTACCTCGGTACACGTGACAATAAACAAATCCAGTCCAAATGGGAGTTGATCTTGTATCGAAGAATTCTCTCCAGTAATTTCCCTACCACTGACGTAAGGCTCACCGGCCTGTAGTTCCCTGGATTATCCTTGCTACCCTTCTTAAACAAAGGAACAACATTGGCTATTCTCCAGTCCTCCGGGACATCACCTGAAGACAGTGAAGATCCAAAGATTTCTGTCAAGGCCTCAGCAATTTCCTCTCTTGCCTCCTTCAGTGTTCTGGGGTAGATCCCATCAGGCCCTGGGGACTTATCCACCTTAATATTTTTCAAGACGCTCAACAACTTGCTTTTTTGGATCTCAATGTGACCCAGGCTATTTACACACCCTTCGCCAGACTCAACATCCACCAATTAGGGGCTGGTTTAGCACACTGGGCTAAATCGCTGGCTTTTAAAGCAGACCAAGGCAGGCCAGCAGCACGGTTCAATTCCCGTACCAGCCTCCCCGAACAGGCGCCGGAATGTGGCGACTAGGGGCTTTTCACAGGAACTTCATTGAAGCCTACTTGTGATAATAAGCGATTTTCATTTCATTTCATTCTTCAATTCCTTCTCTTTGGTGAATACTGATGCAAAGTATTCATTTAGTACCTCGCCCATTTCCTCTGGCTCCACACATAGATTCCCTTGCCTGTCCTTCAGTGGGCCAACCCTTTCCCTGGCTACCCTCTTGCTTTTTATGTACGTGTAAAAAGCCTTGGGATTTTCCTTAAACCTATTTGCCAGGGCAGCACGGTGGCGCAGTGGGTTAGCCCTGCTGCCTCACGGCGGGTAGAGGTCCCAGGTTCGATCCCGACTCTGGGTCACTGTCCGTGTGGAGTTTGCACATTCTCCCCGTGTTTGCGTGGGTTTCGCTCCCACAACCCAAAGATGTGCAGGCTAGGTGGATTGGCCACGCTAAATTGCCCCTTAATTGGGAAAAAAATTAATTGGGTACTCTAAATTTATATAAAAAGACAAAAAAAACACCTTATTTGCCAATGACTTTTCGTGACCCCTTTTAG
This sequence comes from Scyliorhinus torazame, assembly GCF_047496885.1. Lineage (NCBI taxonomy): Eukaryota > Metazoa > Chordata > Chondrichthyes > Carcharhiniformes > Scyliorhinidae > Scyliorhinus > Scyliorhinus torazame. Next base: position 36,026,413 of record NC_092707.1, on the reverse strand, counting down.
CTCTCCTGACATAAGCTCCTTCCTACTTTCCTTGTATTCCACACAGGTTTTGTCTGTTACCAGCCTTCTAGCCCTGACAAATGCCTCCTTTTCCTTTTTGACGAGGCCTACAATATCCCTCATTACCCAGGATCGCAAAATTTGCCAGCTTTATCCTTCTTCCTCACAGGAACATGCCGGTCCTGAATTCCTTTGAACTGACATTTGAAAGCCTCCAACATGTCAGATGTTGATTTACCCTCAAACATCCGCCCAGAATCTATGTTCTTCAGTTCCCGCCTAATATTGTTATAATTAGCCTTCCCCCAATTTAGCACATTCACCCGAGGACCACTCTTATCCTTGTCCAACAGCACTTTAAAACATACTGAATTGTGGTCACTGTGCTCCCCTACTGAAACTTCTACCACCTGGCCGGGCTCATTCCCCAATACCAGGTCCAGTACAGCCCCTTCCCTAGTTGGACTATCTACATATTGTTTTAAGAAGCCGTCCTGGATGCGTCTTACAAACTCTGCCCCGTCCAAGCCCCCAGCATTATGTGAGTCCCAGTCAATATTGGGGAAGTTAAAGTCTCCCATCACAACAACCCTGTTGCTTTTACTCCTTTCCAAAATCTGTCTACCTATCTGCTCCTCTATCTCCCGCTGGCCTGTTGGAAGGCCTGTAGTAAACCCCAACATTGAGACTGCACCCTTCTTATTCCTGATCTCTACCCATATAGCCTCGCTGCCCTCTGAGGTGTCTTCCCTCAGTACAGCTGTGATATTCTCCCTAACCAGTACATCAACTCCTGCATCCCTTTTAAACCCCCCTCTATCCCACCTGAAACATCTAAATCCTGGAACGTTTAGCTGCCAATCCTGTCCTTCCCTCAACCAGGTCTCTGTAATGGCAATAACATCATAGTTCTAGTACTAATCCAAGCTCGAAGTTCATCTGTCTTACCTTTTATACTTCTTGCATTAAAACATATGCACTTCAGGCCACCAGTCCCACTGTTTTCAGCAACATCTCCCTGTCTGCTCTTCCTCAGAGCCATACTGGCCCTATTCCCTTTTTCTCCCTCAATTTTTTCACCTTCTGACCTATTGCTCCGGTACCCACCCCCATGCCATACTAGTTTAAACCCTCCCGTGTGACACGAGCAAACCTCACGGCCAGGATATTTATGCCTCTCCAGTTTAGATGCAATCCGTCCATCTTATACAGGTCACACAGTATCCAAAGCGGTATACTTGTTACTAAGGGGAACGACGACAGGGGATCCCTGTACTGACTGCTTCCTCCCAGCCCCTCTCACCGTCACCCATCTATCTTTATTCTTCAGAGTAACTACATCCCTGAAGCTTCTATCTATAACCACCTCTGCCTCCCGAATGATCCGAAATTCATCCAGTTCCAGCTCCAGTTCCCTAACGCGGTTTCTGAGGAGCTGGAGATGGGTGCACTTCCCACAGATGAAATCAGCAGGGACACTGACGGCACCCCTCACCTCAAACATTCTGCAGTAGGAACATTGCACTGCCTTTCCTGCCATCCCCTCTAGATAAAAATACTGTTGGGGGGGACGACTTACCAGGGGTAAGCCATGGGGTACAGGTCGCTGGCACAGAGTCTGTCCCTGTTGCTCAGAAGGGAAGGGGGGAGAAGAGTAGAGCATTAGTCATTGGAGACTCCATAGTTAGGGGGATAGATAGGAGATTCTGTGGGAATGAGAGAGACTCGCGGTTGGTGTGTTGCCTCCCAGGTGCCAGGGTGCGCGATGTCTCGGATCGTGTTTTCGGGATCCTTAAGGGGGAGGGGGAGCAGCCCCAGGTCATGGTCCACATAGGTACCAATGACATAGGTAGGGATAGGGTATGGCAGGAATTCAAGGAGCTAGAGTGGAAACTTAGATCTAGGACAAACAGAGTTATTATCTCTGGCTTGCTACCCGCGCCACGTGCTAGCGAGATGAGGAATAGGGAGAGAGAGGAGTTGAACACGTGGCTACAGGGATGGTGCAGGAGGGAGGGTTTCAGATTTCTGGATAATTGGGGCTCATTCTGGGGTCGGTGGGACCTCTACAAACAGGATGGTCTACACCTGGACCAGAGGGGTACCAATATCCTGGGGGGGAAATTACGGTGGCAGAAAGGACATGTGATGAGGACTCATCTACTGAGGTAGTATGGGCTGAGGTTAGAAACAGTAAAGGAGAGGTCACCCTGTTAGGGGTTTTCTATAGGCCTCCGAAAAGTTTCAGAGATGTAGAGGAAAGGATTGCAAAGATGCTTCTGGATAGGAGCGAAAGCAACAGGGTAGTTGTGATGGGGGACTTTAGCCCATCTCTTGTGGATCCGCACATGGATGACCTTGTCGATCCTTAAGAGGTTCTACTCTCTCCTTCGTTACTCTTTTGCCCTTTATGTATTTGTAGAAGCTCTTTGAATTCTCTTTTGCCTTATCTGCCAAAGCAATCTCGTGTCCTCTTTTTGCCCTCCTAATTTCTCTCTTAACTCTACTCCAACAACCTCTATACTCTAACTGACTCCTTAACTAATAATGCAGTGCCTCCTCCTCTTTCCCCCCTCCTCTGTCTCGCCTGAAGATTCTATATCCCGGGATGTTGAGCTGCCAATCCTGCCTCTCCCTCAACTATGTCTCCATGATGGCTGTTTTATCACTATTCCAGCTTATAGTGCAGAACCTTTTTGACATTCTAAATTCTTCCATATAGCCACAGTTCCTGGGCAGGATTCTCTGTTCCCGCAGCAGTGAATGGAGTTTCTCGCTGACAGCGGTAACGAGGCCAATTCGGAACTGAGAATCCCCGCCCCTGAGTCAGCATAGCAGTGGTCTTGATCTTAGTGTGATCAAGGGTCATCAAGTTATTCACTTCAACCAGGATTTTTAATGAAATTGGCAAAATCAAAAGCAGCCGAAGAAATTGCCGTTTGATCCGCTGACGGCAATGGTGGCTTTCTCTGCCATATTGTGCATCACTTTGTTGAAAAAGTTGAGAGGCACAGGTTTCACATCAGATTATTGGAAGGATGATTCACCCGCCCGGCTGTGACCTCAGGCCTTCTGCAATCCGGGAACCATATTTAAAAGGTGCCCCTGCACAGAGCTAGCAATCGCCAAGTGATCGAAAGCTGCTGGAAAGTCATTATGGTTAGGGTTAGGGCTCCAAAGAAGGAAACATGCTTCCACCAAATTCAGTGATGCCTTTTTCAAGTGCCTGCAGGATGCAGATGCAGGATGGGAAACAAAACCAATACAAGGATCGTCTAGCTGTGCAATACCAAGCTGTTAGTTCGGAAAACTTACAGCTGACGAAACAAACTTATGGGGCGGGATTCTCTGTCCCGTCGGCAGCGGGATTCTCCGTCCCGCCAGCCGGCCAATGGGATTTCCCATTGTGGGCAGCCCCACGCCGTGAGGAAATCTCCAGGCATGGGTACGTTGCCGCTGCAATGGAGAATCCAGACAGTGGAGAATCCAGCCCATGGTATGTCATACTGGGCAGTGTCAACTAATAGAATAATAGGATGTAGACCTGCTGAAAGAGAAACAGTCAACATGAAAACACATACAGCAAGCTGCTGAACCATTCAGATGTTTAGGTTAATAAAACAAGCAGCGAATTCTGTCTTTTATTTACTGGCCTTAATAGTCAAAGGCAGACATGACCAAATCTCTTGTAAACAAAATTACAATCTTGAATATGAGTGGATGTCACCACACCTTACCAATTGTGAAGATAAATATATGCTGTGGATTAATATCTAATATTCTTACCAAGCTATGAGGATGCATGGCCACGCAGCAGCCTGACAAATACTGGCCTTGTTCTGAGATAAATGATGCTTGTGCACATCTGTAGGGAAATTTTAAAAGGGACCTGCACTACAAAATGGGTTGCACAAAGAGAACATTGCTAATATCTACTGAGGAATAAATTCACAGGCACTTTGCAGTTGGGAGTCTACTTTATTACAAATGAGACTATTGCCCTGTCCATCAGATTCAAGTAGAAATTTAGATCTCAATACAGTTTTACACTATCTTTCAATGGGCATTGCCTGGCTTACATCCGGGATCTCCCCACGATTGCATCTCCAAGACCGGAGACTTCCCAACTTCCCATCTGCAAGGTCATAGGAATAATACTAAATCAGTTGTGCTGTGTTATCCTGCCTTCTTGTTTAACCCACCTACCTCTTTTCTTTTTCCGGAGATCCCTCATCGCAGCTCGAATCATCTTCCTTTTTTCAAAATCTGTTGTTACATCAAGCTTCAGAACATAGGTGAAGAAAACATAGTAAATGTTTTTGTAAATAGATCTTTAGTTCTTCTGTCCTGCTAAAACTACAAGACCAGACACTTTTAGTACATTAACTGATTCAGGCAGTAAGTCGATGCGACATTAGCCAGGAAAATCCCAACCTGTCCTGAGTTAGTTGATTTCAACCACCTGGCTGTACTCGTTCTGCAACTGACTGGTGAAAATGAGTTAGGGAGAAAACAAATTGGTCGAAGTTACCGTTCTTGCAATCATTGTTTAGCAAATCATCTGGAAATGGGTGCATGTGGATACACTGTATTCAAAGAACAGGTGTTGACTGTGAGCTCACCACAGGTTTGCTGATGTCCACTAAATAAGCTAACATGTGAAGAATGGATATAAGACCATAAGACATAGGAGCTGAATTAGCCCGATCAGCTCATCGAGTCTGCTCCGCCATTCAATCATGGCTGATATTTTTCTCATCCCCATTCTCTTGTCTTCTCCCCATAACCCCTGATCCTTGTATTAATCAAGGAAAGATGTGCCCGCGGCACATTAATCAAGAACCTATCTCTGTCTTAAAGACACTCAGTGATTTGGCCTCCACAGCCTTCTGCGGCAAAGAGTTCCACAGATTCACCACCCTCTGGCTGAAGAAATTCCTCGTCATCTCTTGTTTCAAAGGATCGTCCCTTTAGTCTTGAGATTGTGTCCTCTGTTTCTAGTTTTTCCTACAAATGGAAACATCCTCTCCACATCCACTCTATCCAGGCCTCGCAGTATCTGTAAGTTTCAATAAGATCCCCCATAGCATTCTAAACACCAACGAGTACAGACCCAGAGTCCTCAGCCATTCCTCACATGACAAGCTCTTCGTTCCAGGGATCATTCTTGTGAAAAAGATCCTTTTTCCATTCTTTGCAGAAAGTAAGGAGGCATGGGATAGTGGGAAATTTGGCCAGTTGGATAACGAACTGGCTAACCGATAGAAGTCAGAGAGTGGTGGCGGATGGCAAATATTCAGCCTGGATCCCAGTTACCAGTGGCGTACCGCAGGGATCAGTTCTGGGTCCTCTGATGTTTGTGATTTTCATTAATGACTTGGATGAGGGAGTTGAAGGGTGGGTCAGTAAATTTGCAGACGATACGAAGATTGGTGGAGTTGTGGATAGTAAGGAGGGCTGTTGTCGGCTGCAAAGAGACATAGATAGGATGCAGAGCTGGGCTGAGAAGTGGCAGATGGAGTTTAACCCTGAAAAGTGTGAGGTTGTCCATTTTGGAAGGACAAATATGAATGCGGAATACAGGGTTAACGGTAGAGTTCTTGGCAATGTGGAGGAGCAGAGAGATCTTGGGGTCTATGTTCATACATCTTTGAAAGTTGCCACTCAAGTGGATAGAGCTGTGAAGAAGGCCTATGGTGTGCTCGCGTTCATTAACAGAGGGATTGAATTTAAGAGCCGTGAGGTGATGATGCAGCTGTACAAAACTTTGGTAAGGCCACATTTGGAGTACTGTGTACAGTTCTGGTCACCTCATTTTAGGAAGGATGTGGAAGCTTTGGAAAAGGTGCAAAGAAGATTTACCAGGATGTTACCTGGAATGGAGAGTAGGTCTTACGAGGAAAGGTTGAGGGTGCTAGGCCTTTTCTCATTAGAACGGAGAAGGATGAGGGACGACTTGACAGAGGTTTATAAGATGATCAGGGGAATAGATAGAGTAGACAGTCAGAGACTTTTTCCCCGGGTGGAACAAACCATTACAAGGAGACATAAATTTAAGGTGAAAGGTGGCAGATATAGGAGGGATATCAGAGGTAGGTTCTTTACCCAGAGAGTAGTGGGGGCATGGAATGCACTGCCTGTGGAAGTAGTTGAGTCGGAAACATTAGGGACCTTCAAGCAGCTATTGGACAGGTACATGGATTACGGTAAAATGATATAGTGTAGATTTATTTGTTCATAAGGGCAGCACGGTAGCATTGTGGATAGCACAATTGCTTCACAGCTCCAGGGTCCCAGGTTCGATTCAGGCTTGGGTCACTGTCTGTGCGGAGTCTGCACGTCCTCCCCCTGTCTGCGTGGGTTTCCTCCGGGTGCTCCGGTTTCCTCCCACAGTCCAAAGATGCGCAGGGTAGGTGGATTGGCCATGATAAATTGCCCTTAGTGTCCAAAATTGCCCTTGGTGTTGGGTGGAGGTGTTGAGTTTGGGTAGGGTGCTCTTTCCAAGAGCCGGTGCAGACTCAGGGGGCCGAATGGCCTCCTTCTGCACTGTAAATTCAATGATAATCTATGATTAATCTAGGACAAAGGTTCGGCACAACATCGTGGGCCGAAGGGCCTGTTCTGTTCTGTATTTTCTATGTTCTATGTTCTATGAACGTCCTCTGGATCCTTTCTTCCTCAGATAAGAATACTCCAAATGGGGTCTGACCAGGGCCTTACATGGCTTCAGAAGTACTACCCTGCTCTTGTACTCTAGCCCTCTCGACATGAATGCTAACATTGCATTTGCCTTCTTAACTGACAGCTGAACCTGCACGTTAACTTTAAGAGAATCTTGCACAAGGACTCTCAAGTCTCTTTGTGCTTCTGATTTCCTAAGCATTTCCCCATTTAGAAAATAGTCTATGCCTCATTCCTCCTTCTAAAGTGCATAATCTCACACTTTTCCACATTGTATTCCATCTGCCACTTTTTGCTCACTCTCCTAGCTTGTCCAAATCCTTCTGCAGCCCCCCCTGCTTCCTTAATACTACCTGTCCCTTTACAGATCTTTGTATCATCTGCAAACTTAGCAACAGTGCCTTCAGCTCCTTCTTCCAGATCATTAATGCATATTGTGGTCCCAGCACAGACCCCTGAGGCACACCATTGGTCACCGGCTGCCATCCCGAAAAAGACACCTTTATCCCCACTCTCTGCCTTCTGCCAGTCAGCCAATCCTCTGTACATGCCAGGATCTTACCCTTAACACCACGGGCCCTTAACTTATTTAACAGTCTCCTGTGCGGCACCTTGTCCAAGGCCTTTTCATAGAATATCATAGAATTTACAGTGCAGAAGGAGGCCATTCGGCCCATCGAGTCTGCACCGGCTCTTGGAAAGAGCACCCTACGCAAGGTCAACACCTCCACCCTATCCCCATAACCCAGTAACCCCACCCAACACTAAGGGCAATTTTGGACACTAAGGGCAATTTATCATGGCCAATCCACCTAACCTGCACATCTTTGGACTGTGGAAGGAAACCGGAGCACCTGGAGGAAACCCACGCACACACGGGGAGGATGTGCAGACTCCGCACAGACAGTGACCCAAGCCGGAATCGAACCTGGGACCCTGGAGCTGTGAAGCAATTGTGCTATCCACAATGCTACCGTGCTGCCTTTTGTAAATCTAAATAAATTATGTCCACTGGTTCTCCTTAGTCTAACTTCCTTATTACCTCCCCAAGAACTCTAACAGATTTGTCAGACATGACCTCCCTTTGTCAGAGCTTTGCGGACTCAGTCCTATTTTATCATGCACTTCCAATTACTGCGCAATCTCATCTTTAATAATGGACTCTAAAATATTACAAAGACCAAAGTCAGGCTAACCGGCCTATAATTTCCCGCCTTTATGGTGGGGCAGGCAATAAACAAAGAAATAATGGATGCATGTAGAAATGTTACAGCAGTTATCATGGGGGATTTTAATCTACATGTCAACTGGTTTAACCAGGTCGGTCAAGGCAGCCTTGAGGAGGAATTTATAGAATGTATCCGCGATAGTTTCCTGGAACAGTATGTAATGGAACCTACGAGGGAACAAGCAGTCCTAGATCTGGTCCCGTGTAATGAGACAGGATTGATTCATGATCTTATAGTTAGGGATCCTCTCGGAAGGAGCGATCACAATATGGTGGAATTTAAAATACAGATGGAGGGTGAGAAGGTAAAATCAAACACTAGTGTTTTGTGCTTAAACAAAGGAGATGACAATGGGATGAGAGAAGAACTAGCTAAGGTAGACTGGGAGCAAAGACTTTATGGTGAAACAGTTGAGGAACAGTGGAGAACCTTCCAAGCGATTTTTCACAGTGCTCAGCAAAGGTTTATACCAACAAAAAGGAAGGACAGTAGAAAGAGGGAAAATCGACCGTGGATATCTAAGGAAATAAGGGAGAGCATCAAATTGAAGGAAAAAGCATACAAAAGTGGTAAAGATTAGTGGGAGACTAGAGGACTGGGAAATCTTTAGGGGGAAACAGAAAGCTACTAAAAAAGCTATAAAGAAGAGTAAGATAGATTATGAGAGTAAACTTGCTCAGAATATAAAAACAGAGAGTAAAAGTTTCGACAAATATATAAAACAAAAAAGAGTGGCTAAGGTAAATATTGGTCCTTTAGAGGATGAGAAGGGAGATTTAATAATGGGAGATGAGGAAATGGCTGAGGAACTGAACAAGTTTATTGGGTCGGTCTTCACAGTGGAAGACACAAATAACATGCCAATGACTGATGGAAATGAGGCTATGACAGGTCAGGACCTTGAGAGGATTGTTATCACTAAGGAGGTAGTGATGGGCAAGCTAATGGGGCTAAAGGTAGACAAGTCTCCTGGCCCTGATGGAATGCATCCCAGAGTGCTAAAAGAGATGGCTAGGGAAATTGCAAATGCACTAGTGATAATTTACCAAAATTCACCAGACTCTGGGGTGGTCCCGGCAGATTGGAAATTAGCAAACGTGACACCACTGTTTAAAAAAGGAGGTAGGCAGAAAGCGGGTAATTATAGGCCAGTGAGCTTAACTTCGGTAGTAGGGAAGATGCTGGAATCTATCATCGAGGCAGAAATAGCGAGGCATCTGGATGGAAATTGTCCCATTGGGCAGACGCAGCATGGGTTCATAAAGGGCAGGTCATGCCTAACTAATTTAGTGGAATTTTTTGAGGACATTACCAGTGCGGTAGATAACGGAGAGCCAATGGATGTGGTATATTTGGATTTCCAGAAAGCCTTTGACAAGGTGCCACACAAAAGGTTGCTGCATAAGATAAAGATGCATGGCATTAAGGGTAAAGTAGTAGCATGGATAGAGGATTGGTTAATTAATAGAAAGCAAAGAGTGGGGATTAATGGGTGTTTCTCTGGTTGGCAATCAGTAGCTAGTGGTGTCCCTCAGGGATCAATGTTGGGCCCACAATTGTTCATAATTTACATAGATGATTTGGAGTTGGGGCGCAAGGGCAATGTGTCCAAGTTTGCAGACGACACTAAGATAAGTGGTAAAGCAAAAAGTGCAGAGGATACTGGAAGTCTGCAGAGGGATTTGGATAGGCTAAGTGAATGGGCTAGGGTCTGGCAGATGGAATACAATGTTGACAAATGTGAGGTTACCCATTTTGGTAGGAATAACAGCAAAAGGGATTATCATTTAAATTATAAAATATTAAAACATGCTGCTGTGCAGAGAGACCTGGGTGTATGAGTCGTAAAAAGTTGGTTTACAGGTGCAACAGGTGATTAAGGCGGCGAATGGAATTTTGTCCTTCATTGCTAGAAGGATGGAGTTTACGGAGGTTATGCTGCAATTGTATAAGGTGTTAGTGAGGCCACACCTGGAGTATTGTGTTCAGGTTTGGTCTCCTTACTTGAGAAAGGACATACTGTCACTGGAGGGTGTGAAGAGGAGATTCACTAGGTTAACCCCAGTGCTGAAGGGGTTGGATTACGAGGAAAGGTTGAGTAGACTGGAACTGCACTCGCTGGAATTTAGAAGGTTGAGGGGGGATCTTATAGAAACATATAAAATTATGAAGGGAATAGATAGGATAGATGCGGGCAGGTTGTTTCCACTGGCGGGTGAAAGCAGAACTAGGGGGAAAGCCTCAAAATAAGGGGAAGTAGATTTCGGACTGAGTTTAGGAGGAACTTCTTCACCCAAAGGGTTGTGAATCTATGGAATTCCTTGCCCAGTGAAGCAGTAGAGGCTCCTTCATTAAATGTTTTTAAGATAAAGATAGATACGTTTTTTGAAAAATAAAGGGATTAAGGGTTATGGTGTTCGGGCTGGAAAGTGGAGCTGAGTCCACAAAAGATCAGCCATGATCTCATTGAATGGTGGAGTAGGCTCGAGGGGCCAGATGGCCTACTCCTGCTCCTGGTTCCTATGTTCTGAGTGAGTGCTTGCTGAGAAGGGAAGTGAATAACAGGTAAGCTCTATCTTTTTCTATTTTTTATCTAGAGGGGATGGCAGGGAAGGTAGTGCAATGTTCCTCCTGCAGAATGTTTGAGGTGAGGGACGCGTCAGTGCTCCTGCTGATTTCATCTGTGGGAAGTACACCCATCTCCAGCTCCTCAGAAACCGCGTTAGGGAACTGGAGCTGGAGCTGGATGAACTTCAGATCATTCGGTAGGAAAAGGTGGTCATAGATAGAAGCTTCAGGGATGTAGTTACTCTGAAGAATAAAGATAGATGGGTGACGGTGAGAGGGGCTGGAAGGAAGCAGTCAGTACAGGGATCCCCTGTGGTCGTTTCCCCTTAGTAACAAGTATATAGCTTTGGATACTGTTGGGGAGGGGGGACTTACCGGGGTAAGCCATGGGGTACAGGTCTCTGGCACAGAGTCTGTCCCTGCTGCTCAGAAGGGAAGGGGGGAGAGGAGTAGAGCATTAGTCATTGGAGACTCCAGAGTTAGGGGGATAGATAGGAGATTCTGTGGGAACGAGAGAGACACGCGTTGGTGTGTTGCCTCCCAGGTGCCAGGGTGTGTGATGTCTCGGATCGTGTTTTCGGGATCCTTAAGGGGGAGGGGGAGTAGCCCCAAGTCGTGGTCCACATAGGTACCAACGACATAGGTAGGAAAAGGGATAGGGATGTAAAGCAGGAATTCAGGGAGCTAGGGTGGAAACTTACATCTAGGACAACCAGAGTTATTATCTCTGGGTTGTTACCCGTGCCACATGATAGAGAGACGAGGAATAGGGAGAGAGAGGAGTTGAACACGTGGCTACAGGGATGGTGCAGGAGGGAGGGTTTCAGATTTCTGGATAATTGGGGCTCATTCTGGGATCGGTGGGATCTCTACAAATGGGATGGTCTACACCTGGACCAGAGGGGTACCAATATCCTGGGGGGGGGGAAATTTGCGAATGCTCTTCGGGAGGGTTTAAACTAGTTCAGCAGGGGCTTGGGAACCTGAATTGTAGCTCCAGTATTCAGGAGGTTGAGAGTAGTGAGGTCATGAGTAAGGTTTCAAAGTTGCAGGAGTGTACCAGCAGGCAGGAAGGTGGTTTAAAGTGTGTCTTCTTCAATGCCAGGAGCATCCGGAATAAGGTGGGTGAACTTGCGGCATGGGTTGGTACCTGGGACTTCGATGTTGTGGCCATTTCGGAGACATGGATAGAGCAGGGACAGGAATGGTTGTTGCAGGTGCCGGGGTTTAGATATTTCAGTAAGCTCAGGGAAGGTGATAAAAGAGCGGGAAGGGTGGCATTGTTAGTCAAGGACAGTATTACGGTGGCAGAAAGGACATTTGATGAGGACTTGTCTACTGAGGTAGTATGGGCTGAGGTAGAAACAGGAAAGGAGAGGTCACCCTGTTAGGGGTTTTCTATAGGCCTCCGAAAAGTTCCAGAGATGTAGAGGAAAGGATTGCAAGGATGCTTCTGGATAGGAGCGAAAGCAACAGGGTAGTTGTTATGGGGGACTTTAACTTTCCAAATATTGACTGGAAACGCTATAGTTCGAGTACTTTAGATGGGTCCGTTTTTGTCCAATGTGTGTAGGAGGGTTTCCTGACACAGTATGTAGATAGGCCAACGAGAGGCGAGGCCATATTGGATTTGGTACTGGGTAATGAACCAGGACAGGTGTTAGATTTGGAGGTATGTGAGCACTTTGGTGATAGTGACCACAATTCGATTACGTTTACTTTAGTGATGGAAAAGGATAGGTATATACCGCAGGGCAAGAGTTATATCTGGGGGAAAGGCAATTATGATGCGAAGAGGCAAGACTTAGGTTGCATCGGATGGAGAGGAAAACTGTAGGGGTGGGCACAATGGAAATGTGGAGCTTGTTCAAGGAACAGCTACTGCGTGTCCTCGATAAGTATGTACCTGTCAGGCAGGGAGGAAGTGGTTGAGCAAGGGAACCGTGGTTTACTAAAGCAGTCGAAACACTTGTCAAGAGGAAGAAGGAGGCTTATGTAAAGATGAGACATGAAGGTTCAGTTAGGGCGCTCAAGAGTTACAAGTTAGCTGGGAAGGACCTAAAGAGAGAGCTAAGAAGAACCAGGAGGGGACATGAGAAGTCTTTGGCAGGTAGGATCAAGGATAATCCTAAAGCTTTCTATAGATATGTCAGGAATAAACGAATGACTAGGGTAAGAGTAGGGCCAGTCAAGGACAGTAGTGGGAAGTTGTGCTTGGAGACCGAGGAGATAGGAGAGGTGCAAATGAATATTTTTTGTCAGTATTCACACAGGAAAAAGACAATGCTGTCGAGGAGAATACTGAGATTCAGGCTACTAGACTAGAAGGGCTTGAGGTTCATAAGGAGGAGGTGTTAGCAATTCTGGCAAGTGTGAAAATAGATAAGTCCCCTGGGCCGGATGGGATTTATCTTAGGATTCTCTGGGAAACTAGGGAGGAGATTGCTGAGCCTTTGGTTTTGATCTTTAAGTCATCTTTGTCAACAGGAATAGTGCCAGAAGACTGGAGGATAGCAAATGTTGTCCCCTTGTTCAAGAAGGGGAGTAGAGACAACCCAGGTAACTATAGACCAGTGAGCCTTACTTCTGTTGTGGGCAAAATCTTGGAAAGGTTTAGAAGAGATATGATGTATAATCATCTGGAAAGGAATAATTTGATTAGAGATAGTCAACACGTTTTGTGAATGGTAGGTCGTGCCTCACAAACCTTATTGAGTTCTTTGAGAAGGTGACCAAACAGGTGGATGAGGGTAAAGCAGTTGATGTGGTGTATATGGATTTCAGTAAAGCTTTGATAAGGTTCCCCACGGTAGGCTACTGCAGAAAATATGGAGGCATGGGATTCAGGGTGATTTAGCAGTTTGGATCAGAAATTGGCTAGCTGGAAGAAGACAAAGGGTGGTGGTTGATGGGAAATGTTCAAACTGGAGTCCAGTTACTAGTGGCGTACCACAAGGATCTGTTTTGGGGCCACTGCTGTTTGTCATTTTTATAAATGACCTGGAGGAGGGCATAGAAGGATGGGTGAGTAAATTTGCAGATGACACTAAAGTCGGTGGAGTTGTGGACAGTGTGGAAGGATGTTACAAGTTACAGAGGGACATAGATAAGCTGCAGCGCTGGGCTGAGAGGTGGCAAATGGAGTTTAATGCAGAAAAGTGTGAGGTGATTCATTTTGGAAGGAATAACAGGAAGACAGAGTACTGGGCTAATGGTAAGATTCTTGGCAGTGTGGATGAGCAGAGAGATCTCGGTGTCCATGTACATAGATCCTTGAAAGTTGCCACCCAGGTTGAGAGGGTTGTTAAGAAGGCATACGGTGTGTTAGCTTTTATTGGTAGAGGGATTGAGTTTAGGAGCCATGAGGTCATGTTACAGCTGCACAAAACTCTGGTGCGGCCGCGTTTGGAGTATTGCGTGCAATTCTGGTCGCCGCATTATAGGAAGGATGTGGAAGCATTGGAAAGGATGCAGAGGGGATTTACCAGAATGTTGCCTGGTATGGAGGGGAGATCTTATGAGGAAAGGCTGAGGGACTTGAGGCTGTTTTCGTTAGAGAGAAGAAGGTTAAGAGGTGACTTAATTGAGGCATACAAGATGATCAGAGGATTGGATAGGGTGGACAGTGAGAGCCTTTTTCCTCGGATGGTGATGTCTAGCACGAGGGGACATAGCTTTAAATTGAGGGGAGATCGATATAAGACAGATGTCAGAATTAGGTTCTTTACTCAGAGAGTAGTAAGGGTGTGGAATGCCCTGCCTGCAACAGTAGTGGACTCGCCAACACTAAGGGCATTCAAATGGTCATTGGATAGACATATGGACGATAAGGGAATAGTGTAGATGGGCTTTAGAGTGGTTTCACAGGTCGGCACAACATCGAGAGCCGAAGGGCCTGTACTGCGCTGTAATGTTCTATGTTCTATGTCACCCTCTCTTCTTAAACAGCGGTGTTACATTAGCCACTTTCCAGTCCTCTGGGGCCCTTCCGGCCTCCACTGATACCTGAAAAATCACCACCAATGCCTCCACAATCTCCTCAGCTATCTCTTTTGTAACCATGGGCTGTAGTCCATCCGGTCCAGGTGATTTATCCACCTTCAGACCTTTCAGTTTCCCCAGAACCTTCTCCTTAGTGATGGCCACTACACTCACCTCTGCCCCCTGATTTTGCTGGAGCTCTGGCATCCCACTGGTGTCTTCCACCGTGAATACTGATGCAAAGTAACTATTCAGTTCCTCTGCCATTTCTTTATTTCCTATTATTACATCTCCAGCCACATTTTCCAGTGGTCCAATGTCGATTTTTGCCTCTCTCTTACCTTTCAAATATTGAAAAAAACTCTTCCTATCTTCTTTTATATTACTAGCTAGCTTGCACTCATATTTCATCTCCTCTCCCCTTATTACATTTTTAGTGGTTCTCTGCTTGCTTTTAAAGGCTTCCCAATCCTCTCACTTCCCAGTAGACTTTGTATGCTTTTTCTTTTGCTTTTATGCTGTCCTTGACTTTCCTCGTCAACCATGGATGCCTTGTCCTCCCCTTGGCATGTTTCCTCCTCCTTGGGATGAATTACCCGAATAACCCGCAAAAACTCCTGCCATTGCTGTTCCACTGTCTTCCCTGCGAGGCTCCTTTTCCAATCAACTCTGGCCAGCTCCTTCCTCATGTCTTTGTAGTTACCCTTACTTAATTGTAATAACGTTACATCTGATTCCAGCTTCTCCCTCTTAAACTGCAGGGTAAATTCTATCATATTGTGGTCACTGCTCCCTAAGGGTTCCTTCACCTTAAGTTCCTTAATCAAGTCTGCCTCATTACACATCACCAAATCCAGAATTGCCTGTTGCCCAGTAGGCTCTGTCACAAGCTGCTCCAAAAACCCATCTCTTAGACATTCCACAAATTCCTTTTTTTGGGATCCACTACCAAGCTGATTTTCCCAGTCCACCTGCATATTGAAGTCCCCATGATTATTGTGATTTTGCCTTTTTTACATGCTTTCTCTATCTCCTGATTTATTTTCTGCTCCACATCCTGACTATTGCTAGGGGGTCTGTACATAACTGCATCAGGGTCTCCTTATCTTTGCGATTCCTCAACTCTACCCACAGAGATTCTATGCCTTCTGATCCTACATCGTTCCTTGCTATCGATTTAACTTCAATCCTTACGAACACTGCAACCCCGCCTCCATTGCCTATCTGCCTGTCCTTTCGATTGGACACATATCCTTGTATATTTAGATCCCAGCCCTGATGTCCTTGCAGCCACGTCTCTGTGATGCCCAAAACATCGCACCGGCCAATTTCAATGTGTGCAACAAGCTCATTTACCTTGTTCCGTATACTGGCTGCATTAAGGCACACCACCCTCAGTCCTGCATTGACCACCTCCCTTCTCACCTTATTTGCTCTGCCTGAGGGTGATGTTGTTCTCTTATTTTCAACAGTAAATATTGAAAAGTCATTTGAATAATTTGGGATAGTCCTCTTTTTGCTCAATGGTTTGATTCTGAAGTCAAAGTTTAGGTTAGCATTTTGCTTTCGACCACAGAGACAGATCTTCAGCTGTTCCCTCCTACTTAATGTAGTTGAAGAATAGGTTCACTGGTGTGACATATATGAAAAGTCACTCACAAACTATCTCACCATGACAAAATATAATTAATCAATTCCTCTTACCTATTCTGAACTGTTCATCATGGGACAAGATTTTTTGGGTTGGTGGGGTTTCTCATAGTCCCACTAATCGTGACAACCCCGCAGCCATTTTTCTTTGAGGAGGGTTAATTGGCTATAGTGGAGCTTCCGCCCCCTTCTTGGTTGAAAAATCTACCCCAGAGAGCTACCGATCAGATTCACGGCAGCTCTGTCATCCCAACAGCATCAGTGGCTAGGACTGGAAATACAAGCAATCCCCAGTCAGACCACAAAAAGGGTGATGGAGGGAGGTGTTGTTCATGGGGGCGGGGTGGGCGGGGAAGGTGTTTCTAATGGCAGGGAGGGAAATGAGGCCAAGGCAGATGTGGAGAGGAAGGTGGGAGTCTTGATGGGGAAGCCGGGGGTGAGGGCAGCCATGAAGGGCACATTTTAGTCGTGGGGTGGTGTGGGGGGTCATCTGTTATGGTAAGGAGGCCTTGCCTCTTTGTCATCCTTCCAACACCCCAAGAAGGGTGACCTGCTAAGTCTTCCCCGCACCAAGATCCCTCCACCAGCCTCAAAATTGAGGCAGGCAGCAAGTCACTCTTAAGTGGCTAATTATGGGGGCCATAAAAAAACATTCCCGCACCCTTAAAATTGTGGATAGGTTTGGGATTAGGGGAGGGCAACAGGAAAGTCACCTGTGGAATTTTGTGAGCTGCCCCCATCTGCAAACATGCTGGTTGGAACCATAAAAGTTTGCTCATGGTGTTTATAATGGACACCATACCATTTTATCCAGGATCTCTTCATCTTCAATCGCACTCAAATCCTCCAAACTGGGTTTGTTTTTTTCCTCTTTTAGATTCTCCTTTTCCTTCTCCATACCATTGGGTAAAATAACCTCAAACTTCTGTAGTGGTTGGGCTGCTGCGGTCATCACTGGCTCAGTGTCCATCTGCAAAGACAAACAGGTTCCATTTACTTCATTTGGCTGGTCCAAAGCTTGGTGCATTTCAAGTTCAATAGCCTGGATAAAAAGTGCCTTTGAGCAGATAACTCCATCATCAGAAGTCCTTGGGAAAGCTGAGCATTGACGAATAATTAAAATAATCATTAATAGTTACTGTTTTTTTCATTTATTTCTGTTGAATTTTTTAATGTATTGTAAAATTCCAACTTATTCCACAGCATAACTGTCAAATTATTCAGTATATGCACAGCAAACAAAAGTCTTATAAAGCCAAACAGAACTTGGAGTATAAGAATGTTTTGTTCATTATAATTCTCTGCAACTGGTTGAAAACACTTGGTAGGATGGTAGGATGAATAAGAAGCAAATTGAAAGATTTCTCTTCAAATCCCAGCAATAATCATGGTAAGGTTAATAAATGAAACCCTAAAGCCTGAAAATCACTGTATTACAAATGATGTTATAGTAATGCTTGATGCATTTGCATCAAATCTCCTCACTATTTCAACAAAAGCTTTCACAACCCTTTTATTTTAAGTGGGTTAAAACTTCAGAAAAAACAGTAGACGGACTGATTAAAAATCATGATAGCTTGCTCACATAAATTTCTTGGTTGTATCTTCTCACATTAACCAAAGCTAATTTAGTTTAATAAAAGTGGGTATGCCAACCAGAGGAAACTGTATCCAAGTCAAAAATAAGAATTAAAAGAAAAATTGTATTTTCTCCCCATTTCCATAATTACTCCAATTCAAAACATCTTTTCCAATAGTGTGGTTATCACTCCACAAATCACTCAGCCACAATTACAGGGAACTTATATTTATTGATCTCAGCACAAATGCAAAATCGTATTTTTAAGCGGCAAGTGTGCCCAATGAGTATAAAACTAGAAAGAGTAGATTTAAAGTAGATTCAAATGGTCATTTGCAGTGATTATAGACACTTGATTTTATTTTTTATCCCACCATTGACTATCATTCTTATCTACAAATTAGAACAATATTTAGTTCAAGAATTTAATATTGAATACAAGCAGTACCACAAAATTCATATTTTGAGACCATGCGCATCATGCACTTAAATATCAGCATGACCCTTTCGCAATTCTTGTCAGCCTTGCTGCCAGTATTAAAATAGACAACAAAAATACAAGGGGCACTTATATAATAAACTGAAACTTTTGTTTGGCTTAGTCCACTGTAGCGATGCAGGCAGCTGCTTTGCTCTACATCACATCTGCGTCAACACTGGCACCAAAAATACCCTACTAATTCATACTACCAGCATTATTTTTCAGTAATTACACTAGATATGTTTGTAGCAGTTTCAACACAATTGCTTATTCTTCAGTGAAAGTGTAGCTTTACAGCAACGTCAAGGAGTGCATTGTCTGTCAACTTCTATCAGGACGAGCCCTTGATGAGCTTCACAAGATAATAATTATTGTATAATAAGCCACCATGATTTTGAAACAGTAATATTATCATGGTATCAAAGTTATAAATCACTATAGCAGTTTATGAAAAATTTTGAAACATTCAATTGGATACTTGATTATAAGGTAGTATTCCAATGTACTCTTTACAGACAAGTCTCATTATCCTCCACCATTTTCGCAAATAAACTGCTACATTTGCCAAAATGTGCAAGTACGCCTGCTAAATTAGCTGAGCTTTGCGCAAGCTTTGGTATGGACACCATATATAGTTTTGTATCCCTAGGTTAGAAAAAGCTAAATGGATGGGCTCTTTACTTAAGACTGCCATGCAACAAACTCTGTTGGAAATAGTGGTGTGTGCACTTCATGAGAAGATTAAGCTGAACACTTGGACGCTGTGGTAAAATATCTTGCTGATATTCACTGTCTTGGCAGGGACATGAATAACTTCATTGCAGTGTTAATGTAAGCCTACTTGTGACAATAAAGAGTATTAAATTAAGAAAACCAATTTGCAGAACATCCCAGAAACATTCATTGCCTGTAGAACTTTACTGGAGAAAAAGTCACGACTTTCAGAATAGACAGCAGGTAAATTAATGAGAAAAAAAGCTGAAGAAAACACGATTTCTTTAAAAAACTACCATTGTAGAAGAAAAAGTGATTGTTCGTTTTCAAAATCATACCGCCTCTGCTCTCTTATAGACCTGTTGTTTGTTAACGGCATTGTCCTTGTCTGGTCAGACAAAACAGATATACTTCACAAGTACATAATACTAAATTGATATTATAAACATTTAACAATAGTTTATGTATACAGGAACCTCATAAATATTGGTACTTCACACAAGTTGTCAATTATTCAATCCGTAGTTTGTTCTCTCAGTTTGGATTTTGGGGCACTCGACTTATGGACTGGAATGATAGCCGAGTATCCAAATTTAATTATGAAAACAGAATTGAATAATGCTCTTATTAAAATAAAATTACTACGAATTTACAGTGAAAATTTAAGGGTGAATTCCTCATTATTGAGCCCTTAAGGAGCAATGGAATGTACCTTAATCATCCATGGAAACTGGTACCACAGTAAAAGTGTCTAAACTTCATCTGGTTGTTTTCCACATATTCTTGCAATAACTTTTCAAATCAAATGCATTCATTTGAACTCAGCTACAGGAAAACCACTCAGTCAGTCTCACAATTCCAATCTTAAATATGCAGTCAGTTTGACGTCAGGCGCCAGATCGAAGTGGCAAAAAACACAGCACCTTCTTTGGTTTAAAGGTTTCCAATTGGTCTCTGAATCAAAGTCAAGTTGAGTTGACTGTTTACACGAACTGAATCTACTGTTTTCTAAATTTCATCAAAACCCATCCATCAACTAAACCCCAGTATAGCTGGATTCTTGAGGCAACTGCTTCTCTTTTCCCAGATGATATTCCAACATAGATACCAAGCTCTCCAAACAGGTGAGAATATTTTACTGTTCTTCAAAATACATTCCACTCTATTTTTGGTTATCAGGAAGACAGGGATCATCTATCTACAGGGAACAGGAGGCCCTGAGAACAGATATTACACAGTGAGAGCAGGTAGCCAAAGTAATTAATTACAGCAGTGTAGCTCCAAGTACCTAGATGGAGTGTCCACTGAACAAGGAAGTTAATGATTCAACACAGGAATCACCAAGTGCTTACAACGGAACCTCATACCATTCAATTCAAACCATCCTACTACACTCAGTTACCTAATAACAATGTTTTATCAAACACATCTCAAATTTTGCATTCATTATAGCGCGTTATCGTTGCACATTTAACACTGATGAAATTCTCATGTCAACATCTCACAGCTTGCATGCACACTGGCAGGTACATCACCCAAACATCCTGCATCACACAGTGATGTACTTCCCTTAATCTTGCAGGACAACGGGGACCAGATGGAACGCCACTTGTGGGAATCTCCAAGGGGATCGGAGGCCCCCAGCTGCATTCCCTTTGGAAGGTGGTGCCCAGGCACTACTAGTGCCACCTGGTACCCTGGTGGTGCCAGTCTGGCACTGCCATGGTGCCCAGGTCACACTGCCAGCTGGCAGGGACATTGCCAGGTTGGCACTACCAAGGTGCGAAGCTGGTGTTTTCTGCGCACGTGCAATCGGGCCAGGATTGCCCTCGGGTGTTGGGGGGGGGGGTGGATCCGGGGGACCTTCCCATGTTGCGATTGGGGTCGGGGGAGGTCGGGATTTCTTTTGTGGGCCTCCGAGATCTCTCCTAAAACGGGGAGATCTGGCGAGAGAGCTCCCCGTTGTAAAAAAGGGGACGATGTGCGGCCTCCCGCGCTTTACCCGTTTAGGCCTGTTATTCAAAGCGAGTCGTGTTGAATATATTTCTCGGCATTGCAAGGAAACACGCTGTTAAACGCCCTCGCTCGGGAACTTTGTTCCCTTTTGGTAAGGTAGCACCCTATGTTCCTACATAATTCCCCTTCTCACAGCCCACTTTCCTTTCATTGCGCAATCTCTTCTGGTTAACTGAAAATGATGTAAGCATGGACCTATTACTCTTTCCCCCTTTCTTCATTGCAGTATCACCATTGTACCATTCTCCTTTCAGATACCCAAGAACTCCAACCCAGCCATTGGAGACGCAGACCATGAAGGGTAAGAAGAACAAGGTACTGAATTTAAAATCGATCTCACACTCACAGCCACTAGCTCAGATACTGGCACATACTCTAGATGAAACATAGAAGAGGGGTTTTGCACATGGTGAGTAAACAGGTAGGAGTGGCCTACAGCCAAGGAAGCGGGAAAGGATAACACAAATGCCCGTAACCTGGAGCACCAGGTCACAGACGTGTTCTGCTGAAGAGGATCAGATGAGGACTCAGATGGGGAACCATACAGAAAAAGGCTGATGGATATGTGCAATGAAAATCTTGGTGTCTGCCAGAATGTCTGCTGTCACTGTTATGTTCTTCTTATCTTTGACGTAAGCATACCAATGATAGACAAATATCAGTGAAACAACAATGTGGTTTCTTTATTTGAAGTTAAGATTATGCGGAGTTAAATGGGAGACCATGTACCATTCAGATGTCTACTGTTATGGACCAGGGTTTAGAGAACCCCAAAGTGTAGCATGGAGTTCACCTGACCCACAACTTTTAATAGATTGCGGTAGGCGGAGCACACGGCCCGCTCTACAGATGTGGTGCAGCAGAAATGGAAAAGTATTTTTTTAAATATCACGGGAGGGCGTCGGACCGGCATCGCGGGAATATGTGCCGACCCAACCAATTCTCTGAAACGGCGCGGGAGCAGAGAATCGTGCCCCATGTATGTTTGACCAAGTTCTTTCCTTAAATTTCTGAACCTTTGTCTGTAGGCTTCAGGCACTAGTTCATATGCGCCTAAGATAGATTTTTTCACCTCCTCATACGACCCAGATACCTCCTCCGGTAGTGATGCAAACATTTCACTCGCCCTACCAACCACCTTTGTTTGAATCAGTTATACCCACATGTCCTGTGGCCATTTCATTTGTTTAGCTACCTTCTCAAATGAAATGAAAAAGGCTTCTACCTTCTTCTCATGAAACCTTGGCAATGCTTGGACATATTTAAATAGATTCCCACAAAGCCTTTGACTTTGACTCTCTTTCTCACTATCCTCATCATTATCATCCAACTGTACGTTTCCCTTTACGTCTGCCAATTTTAACTGACTGTCATGTTTCATGGCCATTTTCTAAAGTTCAAACTCTCTCTCTTTATCTTTTTCCCTGATCTGTATCTCCCTTTCTCTTTCTTTTTGTTCTTCTAGGGCTCTTTCTCTTCTTCTTTCTTCTCTCTCCTTTTCTTTTTCCTCTCTCACTCTTTCTTTTTCCTCTCTATCTCTTTCTCTCTCTTTCTTTTTCCTCTCCATCTCTTTCGTATTCAAGCTGCTTTAATTCTTTCTCATGTTCCATTTGTTTAATTTGTAACTGAACTTTTGCCATTTCCAATGAGTCAAACTGTATCTCAGGCAACTTTAAATGCTTAGCCACCGCCATAATTACCTCACCTTTTCGCATTTTGTCAGGTAATGTTAACTGCAATGTTTTTGCCAAATCAAACAGTCTGCTTTTAGTCTCTGTCCGCAAGGTACTGCGTGCGACCGTCTCCACCCCCAAAAACTTCAGAGCCTCATTGTCCACAACACACCCCCCACTTAAACTAGAATACCACACCTGATAAGCACACCCCTCACTGTCTTTAAGTTCACTAAGCCAATCCAATAGATAGACTTTGTTCCCGGACAAGCCCCCAATTTGTTATGGGCCAGGGTTTAGAGGACCCCAAAGTGCAGCATGGAGTTCACCTGATCCACAACTTTTAATAGATTGCGGTATGGGGAGGACACGGCCCGCTCTACAGGTGTGGTACAGCAGAAATGGCAAAGTATTTTTTAAAGCAAAACAATGTTTATTCTATAAACTCAAGTTAACCTTTCTAAAACATAGTGAACATCTTAGCAGCCATTAATTCAAATACAACCCCCAAAGAATACAACACTACATAATCCTTTAAGCTTTCCTTTTAACATCCATATGACTTAAAAACACCTTTTATCAGAAGGTTTACATTCACTACTGAGAACATTTATAATTCTGAATTCACCAAATGATCAAGAGATAGTCTTTTGATGGCAGAGAGAACAGCAGTCCACCTGCTTGGTCTGGCTTCAGCTCCAACACTGAAAACAAAACTAAAACATAGTTTGCAGCCTGCTCAAAAACGAAAGTAAAAAGCTGACAGACAGTCCAAATACACCCACTCTCTGACATCACTGCAGTAATATACACCCATTTCTTAAAGGTACTCTCACTACAGATACTTATATACACACCCATTTATAAACACCCATTTCTTAAAGGTACTCTGACGTGACACTGCACTGTTTTTTTAAAGACTGACTACAAAACAGGGAATAATACATCATATCTTGCCAGCAGATTCAAATCCATTCCTTGCTTGTCAACCTCTTAGAACGGTCATTATCAAGAAGCATGGGGGAGTCCAGGATCAACTTTGTTTATAGGCCCTGCGCAGAGCTTGGAGCTCAACCTTCCCAGCATGGAAGTGGTGGGCAACTTTATGCGAACATTTGCAGACATTTAAATTTTTTTTTTTTAAAGAGTAACCAATTCTTTTTTTATTCCAATTAAGGGGCAATTTAGTCTGGCCAATCCACCTACCCTGCACATCTTTGGGTTGTGGGGATGAGACCCACGCAGACACGGGCAGAATGTGCAAACTTCACACGGACGAACATTTACAGACATGAACACGATGCAGCTTCTAATGGTCAATGTCTCATCACCACTATAGCATAGGCAGAAACCGTCCTATATCTGCATGCTGCAGTGGTAGGTCTAACTCTGTGGACTTGATTTTCTGGCTGTGTTGTGCCTGGCAGCGATCCCGCTATTCTCGATGTAAGGTAGGGGAGCCCAAAAAATAGTTTTGCGGCAGGCGCCGATGCTCTCGACACGCGGCATGTGATGCAATATGGATCACGCCCAATCAGTATATTTAAATGAGTCGTTAAACTCATTTAAATATGTGCAGCCCATTTGGGGCCGGAGTAACCCGACTCCCAGGATTCCCTGGCTCCACCGGCTCATTATTATTAATGTATATAGTTATCTATATGACCACAGACCAGCAGATGGCGATAGAGATCCAGAATGTGGCTCCACAGATCCGGCAGTTAGTAGTAAGTCATACTAGAGGACAGTCGTATTAGAAGGAACTCCAGGTGAATTTTTTTTAAATAATATAAATTTAGTGCCCAATTCATTGTTTCCAATTAAGGGGCAATTTAGCGTGGCCAATCCACCTGCCCTGCACATCTTTGGGTTGTGGGGGCGAAACCCACGCAAATACAGGGAGAATGTGCAAACTCCACACAGACAGTGCCCCAGAGCCTGGATGAACCTGGGACCTGGGCGCTGTGAGGCGGCAATCCTATCCACTGCACCACCGTGCTGCCCTACTCCAGGAGAATTCACTTATTTGTTACCGTTTGTATTATAGTTTGTTAGTTATCCTTCCACGTGTTCATTTTGTTAATAAACTGTCTTGCTAGTCAAAGAACTAGATATTCTGTGTGCATTATTACCACGACCACAACACAGAACATAACATGGTACCAGGAATATAGAACAATTGAAGATAACTACGGAGAAGACGGGATGAAACAGACTGAAGAAAGAAAAGAAGAAAATTCTTCTACCTACCTGGTAAACTACTGGCAACTGGAACTCAATGCACGGAAAGACTAGAAAGTTAGAAATGGAAGGTCTGAAGGCACCTTACCAGCTTCAAGTCACCGGTAATGTAGATGAGAATTTGGGTGTTTTTAAGCAGCAATTCAAACTTTGTGTTGCAGCCCGTGGCCTGCAGGCACAGCCTGACGAGAGGCTTATTTTGTTGCTGCTCACGGTAGCAGGTCCTCAAGCCATCAAAATTTATATTACCTTCGTATTGGACAGCAAAGCAGAAAGCAAAACCTTCAATTAAGTAATTAAATACTTCGATCTGCATTGCTCCCCCAAAAAACATGAAACGTTCGAGCGGTATATCTTTTGCACGCATACTCAGAAGGCAGGCAAACCTTTCCATAGTTTTCTAACCGACTTGCGGTTGAAGGCGCAGTCGTGCAATTTTAGTACTTTAAAGTCATCGATGATCCACGATCAGATAGTTTTTGGAATATTGAATAATAAGGTATGCAAGAGACTATTGAGGGAAGAAGAGCTTCAGCAAGAAAATGCTATCAAGATTTGTCATGCTCTGCGTCGTGGTGAATTTTCGCGCCCTTTTCAAGGAGAAAATACTCTTGGTATTGATTTTTTGATTGCTGATGAACAAGACACATTTCAATCGCGATTTCTAGAGTTAGATCCTTTTGCCGAAGTAATCTTTCTCTAAGCTGTTCATCAGATATGCCAAAGACTATTTGGTCCCTAGTTATGTCATCATTCAGTGCGGAGAAGTTGCAGGATTGTGCTAACAGTCTCAGATCAGTGACAAAGCTGTTAAAAGGTTCACCCTTGTTTTACAATCTCTTTTCAAATATAAAACGCTCATACGTTTCATTAGTTTGGATTTTACAATGGTTATCAAATTTTGCAAGAATTACATCAAACTTTGTTTTATCTTGATCCATCGTGTACTGGAAGGAATTATAGATCTCAATGCCATGTGGACCAGCCATAGTTAGTAGCAGAGCAATTTTACGAGCATCGGTAGCATTATTCAAATCGGAAGCTTCTAAATAAATTTGGAATTGCTGCTTCAACAAATGGCAGTTTACATTTAGGTTACCGATGATCCTTAGATGTCGAGGAGCTTGAGCTTTATCTATCGATCCTGGATTCGTCGAAGTTTTGCAGTCTGAGATTCTTGTTTCGTAAGTCGAATAGCTTCTTAGTTTTTTCCTTTTTTCTAATCTTACTGGATTATGCTAGCTAGTTTCTGTAGCCAATCACCTGGTACCATGTTATATTATTCTTTGGTAATATATTGTTACGTTTTACTGTGTGATTATGAAGAAACCACCAATCTTTAACTTAAAGCGAAAATGATTTATTAAATAACGATTGATTAACATTGAGTTTGCACACTCCACAGAACTATAACTAGTAATCAAGTAATCTATATTAAAGTAATAACTAATTTAAACTACACATGCTGTGTCTATTTAATATTAACTATGCTGTGATCTATCTCTCTTATACTCTACTGTCTAGAAACCTCTAGTTAGATGTACCCAAGATCCTCTGAGGTCTCATACTTATAGTGGGAACGAGTGGTGCCCTCTAGTGGTTGTGTTACACTGAGATGTAATAATTAACCCTTTACATGTCTACATATGTACATATCTGTGGAAGGGAAATTAATGAGTTGCCAACTTAGAAGCATGCTGGGAAATGCTTGACTATAGTTCAACACTGCTTTTGAATGAGAATAAGTCAATCAGGTAACATAAATGAAATATTGCTAATTGTTCTGGTCTCGGCCTTGTTAGGAAAACACATTGTCCTCCGAAAGATAACAAACTGTGTACTTGAGTTGTTTTTAGCCAAGGGCAAGAACATATGTGCTACGTATTTCATCTTACGTACTTTCCAAGGTCTATTTAATATAAACATGCCTGTTTACTTCAAGCTGTTATTTCAGACTATAAAGATACGTATTCTTCAATCGAATCTCAGAGTGCAGTGCACTGGCTTTGCAGCTGGAACACTTCCACTCCGCAAATATATTTGTGTAAACAAATTTCCTTATATCGAACCTCGGGGAATTCGTCTTTATTATAATTTCCACGACAAATTGCCGTAGTCGTTGCAGTTTCCCTAATTTAACGGGACGTGAATCTCAAAACGATTCTCTAAACAGGACTCTCTCAGCTGAAAGGGAGAGAGCCATAGCGCAACCCCAGCTGAAAGGGAGGTCTGCTGCTCGGTAGCCTTAATTACTGGCCAGTGACTCATGCTAGGATGAGTTATCTTAATTAATAAATTAACGATAGCTGCTTGGGAAGAAAAAAGGTGCCGTAGAGACTAAAATTTAAAAGAAAAAAACTTTGAGGTGCGTGAAAGGATAAACACCGGTGTGCGCTCCCTATAGTATTTGTAAATGATTTCCGCAGTCGTTGTTATTGTTATATATATGTTCTAAAGTATGTTACAGAAGGAACGATGAGCAATAAACTCGACGCCCCCTCACAGGTCGTCCCGAAGCCTCAGTAATGACATCCGGAGCGAGAAAGAAAGTGAACTCCTTAAAGAGGACAGATAAGGGAGTCAAAATGAGTAAGAAAATGAAAAGAAATAATCGTAAAGCAACGGAATGAAGTAGGAAAACCTATATGTCCCGCATAGGAATCTAATGAAGCTGACCCCCTCTCGAAACAAAAAACAGGAGAGTAAAAGTAAATAGAAGATTAAGGTAAAAGCGTAACAGATGGGTTCCTGTAGAAAAAGGGAATTCAGATTTTTCTGTAGCAGTGAGATAAGGCTACCGGTTAATTGTGGTATTTGTGAGCTGTGAGAATCTGTGTGTTTAACCAATTAATTTTAGTCAAAGCATGAAATGCTAGGTGGGTTGTATTTTTTATCGTCTGTCATTGTGAGTCAGAGATTATAACTTAATCTCTTAATTTTTGTTGAGATTTCTCTAATGAACTGAAACATATGGAAACTAAAATCAGTTTAAAAGAAAGCAAGTAATTGAATATGAATACGTTTTTAGATTACGTGAAAAGACGTAAATGGCATCATTCCAAGTTCTCCGCCCCTTAGGTTCTGCAGAAAACATTAACCATTTCAGCAGACCCGACTTTTCTGAATTGACAAAGAAAAATATATGTCTCTAAGAATAGCTAATGCCTATAAACTCAATCACTGGAAATTTACTTGTATGTGCGCTATTTATAGCCCCCTCCCAGGGGAAGTTTTGTTGTTTCTAAAATACTCTTATGGTGCATCTTGGCCAGCTTTGAAGGATGGGATTGCAGTCCCACCCGGCATAAATGGAGGCTGGGTTCCCAATAATGATAATCATTTGAATGAAGGAAATTAGTCCCTCGAACACTGGGTAGCAAATAGAGGGAAAGAGGCTATCATGCAAGGGGCCAACCTAGCGACACCTACCCTATTAGGCAGACAGACACTCTGCAAATTAGGAGCGGTAGTACATTGCATTGATAATGGAACGTTTATGGAACTGTCTCAAGTACAAGCCTGCGCCCGATCGCTCTGTGACTGTGTTGTATGCTGGCAGCTGAATGTTAATCCTTACAGTACCACTGTTAAAAAAATAATTTAAAACTGCAGGAAGTCTTACAAAAGATTAATAAACCTTGGGCACAGCTATTAAAACACCTGATAGAGTCCAGACGAGAGAATATTGTGACCTATTGCACGGCTTGGTATGCTCGTGAGGATGAGCTCGCATATAATTTACAAACACAAAATCACTGAGGAAAGCAGACCTCAGAAAAAAAATCAGTTTTGCTGCTGCTTAATTCATCCGCAATGCAGCATTTTACTGCGGCTTGACACACTGGGTATAAAGTAATCCTCTCGAAAACCAACTTTACCTACAAGCAAGCGCCAGCTGTCAACCCTGCAACACTCTTGCCCGCGCCCGCGGAAGCAGATCATACGTATGATCATGACTGTTTACAATTGGTTGAAGCCACCACAACCCCTCGACCTGATTTATTGAGTCACCCACTAGAAAATCCAAACATCACCTTTTTCACCAATGGGTCAGCAAACCGACCAAATGATATGACCCTCCTGGCCGGCTATGCAATTGTAACTCCATTCAAGATAGTGGAAGCTTTTGCTCTGCCTTCGGGAACGTTTGCTCAAGCGGCCGAAGTTTGCCCTTACTAAAGCATGTATTCTAGCTAAAAATAAAACAGTCAATATTTATACTGATTCCCAATCCGCTTTTGGGGTAGTACATGATTTTGGCCAATTATGGAAAAACAGGGGATTCATAACTTCCTCCGGCCAATCTATTAAACATGCTAAACATGGCTGACAGGTCCCGGGTCCTGGTTGGATCTGCCGCCTTCTGGCTCTGCCCTGAAGGCGGAGTATAAGAGCTCGAGTTCTCCCAGCAGCCACATTCTGTAACTGAGCTGCTGGGGAACAAGTCTTGCTTAATAAAGCCTCGATTGATTTAATCTCTTCTCGACTTGAGTGAGTAATTGTTGCGCTACAATATTATCATATCAATCCAACATTATGTAGAGGGTAAACTGAAAACCTTAATATGCATGTCTCACTCATACGCAGAGAGGGTAAATAAATTCAGTTGTTGGGTCTGTACACAAATTCCCAGATGCTTGGGGGAGGGCTTTCCTGTGCGTCCTATCCCATTCACCAGTAAAGCGATAGCAGAATGGGCTCTATGACAAAATAGTACAAGACGTGGTGAAGATACACAGAATATGTTAGATTGGAGATTAGCTGGATACGATATGAATAGGTTTGAGGAATGGTGGGGGCCTAGGTTTAATGTAACACGTCAACCACCCTGGTTGATCCTTCCCAATTATACTGGAGTCCCAAAGGAAGTATATGCTTTAAGAATCATAAAACATATGGGACCCACTCAGGAGGCACGAGTCAGTGTGATCAGATCTCAAATTGGCAACCCCCTATGTTCCACCATACAGTGAAAGGACTATTCATCTTTGATTGGTCAGGAGTTGAAAATCAAACTAATGGAGGCTCCTGGGAAGGGGATCGATTAGACTAATGATGACTGATAGTAAAGGAAACCTGACCGCATATAACGGCACGTATTTTATCTGTGGTCATAAGGCGTGCCTTTGGTTACCAGAAGATTGGGAAGGCTCCTGCTATTTGGGATAGGTAGTCCCTTATGTGCATCACATTCAGCAATTGCAGGACCATCCCCATCACAGGACGACACAAAGTATTACGACATGGGCACAAATGCTGGGAATAATGATACCACCATTAGGAATAGCCACTAATGCATACGAACTACGCAAACTACGAGACATCCTTGAGCAGGTTGCTAATGACACTGGAGAAGCTGTTAACCAGATAGAAACTGAGATGGTCGCTATAAGAGCGGTTGCCCTGCAGAAGTGAATGGCTCTTGATTTCTTGTTCGCTGAAAAGGGAGGCACTTGTGCCCTGATTGGAAGTGACTGTTGCACATACATCCCTGATAACTCAGAAAAAATTGATAATCTTGTGGATCACATTCGTAGAGAGGTGACAAGATTACATGAAAATGAGGGATGGGACTTTGGCTTTGGGTGGTTAGGATCGTCAGGACAGAGGATTATGTTCTGGATTATAATCGCCATTGTAATCTTGATTGTCGTCTGGTTACTGTTTTAATGTTGCGCAAGATATTTTAATTGTACGAACACGGGAACAGCCCTAGCCACCTTGCCTCCTTGCTACCAGGCTCATAACACGCAGGGAACTGTCATACGTCCTTTCCCTTACATTATAACGCACCCTACACGATAATTTACTAAAAGGTGTTGCTCAAAAGATCAACAAGGAGGGAATTGTGGAAGGGAAATTAATGAGTTGCCAACTTAGAAGCATGCTGGGAAATGCTTGACTATAGTTCAACACTGCTTTTGAATGAGAATAAGTCGGTCAGGTAACTTAAATGAAATATTGCTAATTATTCTGGTTACGGCCTTATTGTGAAAAGACATTGTCCTCTAAAAGATAACAAAATGTGTACTCGAGTTGTTTTTAGCCAAGGGCAAGAACATACGTGCTACGTATTTCATCTTACATACTTTCGAAGGTCTATTTAATATAAACATGCCTGTTTACTTCAAGCTGTTATTTCAGACTATAAAGATATGTTGTCTTCAATTGAATCTCAGAGTGCAGTCACCGGCTCTGCAGCTGGAACACTCTCTCTCCGCAAATATATTTGTGTAAATAAATTTCCTTAAATCTAACCTCGAGGAATTTGTCTTTATTATAATTTCCACGACAATATCATTACATCCACGATAATAATGAGTAATAATATTACCCAGCATTTACTATGGATCAAAATTAGAATTAAAAAACTACTTATGCAGCAATTATCATTAATGAGGTACAAAAACTACAAGAATACTGTCGAATGTGGGTAATGTCCATTTTTAAAATATTTACTGAGTGATGTCATCCTTCTGTTAAGGGTTTAAAAATCAGACATCACCCACATCCCTCTGCCATACATACAATAGTGCAACCGATACATTTAAGGGGTACACCAAGAAACTCCTAAGCACTCTGAACATAGCAAAACTCTGACTTGTTAGTCACAGCCCCCATCAACACTTAACTAATGTGCCACAAGCAAATTTCAAAGGAGTGCTAATTCATGGGGAACAAAGACAAACACTGTATTGAAATCCTACTTGCCGTAGATAAGTTTCTCTTTACAGTTAGTAAAGTTACATTTACTTTTTATTAGTTTCATGAAGTTTGAATGAGAGGCAAGGTAAAGCCTTTGGGGTAAAGCCAGATGTGACGACATGGTGGCATAATGGTTAGCACTGCTGCCTCATAGCCCCAGGAACCCAATTCTGACCTTGGGTGGAGTTTGTGTTCTCTCCCCATGTCTGCATGAGTTTCCTCTGTTTGCTCCGGTTTCTGCCCACAGTCCAAAGATGTGCAGGTTAGGTGGATGTTCCATGCTAAACTTGTCCCTTAGTGTCCAAAGATGTGCAGGTTAGGTGGGTTTATGGGGATAGGGTGGGAGAGTGGGACTAGGTAGGTGCTCTTTCAGGGGGCCAGTGCAGACTCGATGGGCTGAATGGCCTCTTTCTGCATTGTAGGAATTCTGTGATTCTATGGTTAGATCCAGAAGGTTATTAATGTCTTAGTTGTTGGGCATATTTTGACTATGAACAGTAAACAATATAAAACTGAATTGAACATTTTTCTACTCTTCAATAGCATAAAATAGATACCACTAAACATTGACTTTCAAATATAGACTATCAGAATTGAGCCTAGCCTATTGTCATGGCATCTATATTTACACATTCCAGTATGAGTTTACTTCCCGGTAGTTCGGAATGGAAGAGGGATTTTTCTCCTTCTTATCCGAGAGATTCTGAAGCCAGCTTCAACTCCCTCACCCAAATTGCGGGGAGAAAAAGATGATACATTTGTGAAGCCATGATGTGGCATTACAGCTGCAGTAACATCTACTGCTAACTCACTAAAATAAACATTTTCCACATGAGTACGACCTACACAGTGAGTGTTAATAGGCTATTTAACAAAGCAAACATGCCAGCTGAGCTCGATCTGATCCTTCCTAACCCTGTGAAGAGTCACTGGATAGTTCTTGAAAGTAGAATTTCTGTCTGGTTGTTCTCCTCATGCCCCAGAAAATGTTGAGTTCAATCGTTGAATCGTACAGGCGGCACAGAAGCACTGTTACTTCACAGCGCCAGGGTCCCAGGTTCGATTCCCGGCTTGGCTCACTGTCTGTGCGGAGTCTGCACGTTCTCCCTGTATCTGTGTGGGTTTCCTCCAGGAACTCCGGTTTCCTCCAATATGCCCCGAAAGTGTTAGATGAATTGGACATTCTGAATTCTCCCTCTGTGTACCCGGACAGGCGCTGGAATGTGGCGACTAGGGGCTTTTCACAATAACTTCATTGCAGTGTTAATGTAAGCATTCTTGTGAGAATAAAGATTATTATTATTAGCTACATTCAAAAAGAATTAATGAAATGAGAGTTGAAATCGGCCATTTGGCTCCTTGAGCATGTTCTCAATTCAACCAGATCATAGCTGACCTTCTACCTATTTCACCTACCCGCACAATCCTCATAACCTTTAATTCCCAAAACTTTATCCAGCTCTGTCTTAATATCTCAATGACTAAGCATCTACAGCTCTCTTAGGTATAGTATTTAAAGTTTCAAAACCCTTAAATTCCTCCTATCTCAGCCTTATATGGGTTATTCTAGCCATGAAGAGCCCAGATCAAAATTGAACCTTCTTATCCATCTGTCAAATGACAATTGAACTTTCATATAGGTGCGCACTAACTTATATTGGTTCTTAAACAAACTTTTAAGGGCAGCACAGTGGGTTAGCCTTGTTGCCTCACGGTGCCGAGGTCCCAGGTTCGATCCCGGTTCTGGGTCACTGTCCGTGTGGAGTTTGCACATTCTCCTCTTGTTTGCGTGGGTTTCGCCCCCATAACCCAAAGATGTGCCGAGTAGGTGGATTGGCCACGCTAAATTGCCCCTTAATTGGAAAAAAAATGATTTGGGTATTCTAAATTTATAATGGTTTTGATCTTTTTGACAATACATTTAATACTCCCTTATTCCTTTGCTCTTTCTTTATCTATTTGTGATGAAAAATAATACGTTAAATTGTCTAGATAGTGCTTTATATCAACATCAGGAAATGGGCGCAATTTAACCACCACGTTGTTACCGGAGCAGATCTGAGCACGCTGGTTAAATAGCAGGAAATCGAGATTCGCACCTGGCATGAATCCGTTTGGCACCTAACTGGCCCATTCCCAATAGAGAGTTCCAGATCATGCCCAAATATGGCAAGTATGTCATTGACCCCAATTTGCATCAACTTCCATCTCGAGATTGATGTCAAGCGTAAAGGCCTCCTGGGAATTAACCAGCTCGCCAGAGAGAAATCACGCGGGTGTCATTTAGTATTCCTTTTTAAACATTGAAGCTGGCGCAATTGCTGCTGGGGACAACGGCGGAGGTGAGTAGCCATTTCTATTTTCCGGCATGCATCTCTAGGGCACTGGGGGGTGGGTTCAGACTTGGTCAGGGACTGCAGGTTTCCAGGTTGGGGGTCGCCCCTGGGCCAGGGTCGGGAGGATGATTGAGGGGCATTTCATCTATGAGGCCTTCAAGTCATCTTTAAATATTGTGGATACACATAACAGGGGCAATGACAGCTGCTGCTCGTCTGTCCTGCCAAACACTTCCAGGACAGAGACCTGTTCTTGATTATATGCTGACGGTCACTTTAACTTCCTTTGACTGTGAGCAGCCTCTAGCTTCACAGCTGAAGGTTATTGCTAATAAGGAATTGGCCTTGTTCATTGTGAGAGCACTTCACAGCTCTAAGGTGGTGCTGCAGGTTATGTTTGCTGCTTGCAGCTGCAGTTTCCATCTTTTTCTGTAGCCTGGAGTAAGGAAAGGGAAGATGGGAAGAAGAGCTGCTGTCTGGGCTGGAGAAGGGGAGCCATTTCTCTCTTTTGGCATGCTCTGGGTCGGTTTGACTTTCCAATACTGGGGAGTCTACTGCTGGGAACTGCAAGAGGGGGAGAGCAAGGCATATTAATTGAAATAAGCAGGGTTTGCTGCTTATGGATACTTGCAGCTGCAGCTACCTGGAAGCTGTCGCCTCTTTGCTTTATGGCCTGGAGTACAGAAAGGGAGGATGGTAAGATGCCCTACTGTCTGGGCTGGATAAGGTGAAGGGAAGCTCTTTCTCTCTTCTGTCGTGCTTCGGGTTGGTGTGATATTCCCTGCTGGGGAGTCTACTGCTTGGAGGTGTAGGAGAAGGAAAGGTGGATTGATCTGAACTTGAAGGAGGTGTTGAAGAGATGCTTTTGCAGATTTCTGGTGAGTATATTGTGAGTTTGGAGAGTGCTGCA
Organism: Scyliorhinus torazame; assembly: GCF_047496885.1. Lineage (NCBI taxonomy): Eukaryota > Metazoa > Chordata > Chondrichthyes > Carcharhiniformes > Scyliorhinidae > Scyliorhinus > Scyliorhinus torazame. Next base: position 35,991,649 of record NC_092707.1, on the reverse strand, counting down.
TGTCGACGAGCACGCACCACGGGTCAAACACGCTGGATGTCGAAGCTGTTCTACTGCACGTTGAATGCCAGTGGAACATGTGGATCCTGAAATTTGGTTCTGATGAAATTAGGCTGTATGCTAAGGCCTGTGCAACAGAGGCTCATGGACAGAGACTGAAATGTAAAATGGCCGTACAGCAAGGATCCTCCATTCTGTTGAGGACCTGCATGGGGTGATTAATGGCTAGTGTGATTTATGGACTGTTTCTTTTTTCAATTTAGAGTACCCAATTATTTTTTTCCAATCAAGGGGCAATTCAGCATGGCTGATCCATCTACCCTGCCCATCTTTGAGTTGTGGGGGTGAAAGCCACATATACAAGGGGAGAATGTGAAAACTGCACATGGACAGTTATCCGGGGCCGGGATCGAACCCAGGTCCTCGGCCCCATGAGGCAGCACTCCTAACCAGTGCACCACCATGCCGCCCCGATTTATGGATTTTTTTGATTTGATTTGATTTATTAATGTCACGTGTATTGGTATACAGTGAAAAGTATTGTTTCTTGCATGCTGTACAAACAATGCATACCGTACATAGGGAAGGAAGGAGAGACTGCAGAATACAATGTTACAGTTGTAGCAAGGTGTAGAGAAAAGATCAACTTAATACGAGGTAGGTCCATTCAAAAGTCTGTTGGCAGTAGTGAAGAAGCTGTTCTTGAGTCGGTTGGTACGTGACCTCGAACTTGGTATCTTTTTCCTGATGGAAGAAGGTGGAAGAGCGTATGTCCGGGGTGCGTGGGGTCCTTAATCATGCTGGCTGCCTTTCCGAGGCAGCGGGAATTGTAGACAGAGTCGATGGATGGGAGGCTGGTTTGCGTGATGGATTGGGCTCCATTCACGACCTTTTGCAATTTCCTGCGGTCTTGAGCACAGCAGGATCAATACTAAGCTGTGATACAACCGAGAGAATGCTTTCTACGGTGCACCTGTAGAAGTTGGTGAGAGTCGTAGGTGACATGCCAAATTTCCTTAGTCTTCTGAGAAAGTAGAGTAGATGGTGGGCTTTCTTAACTATAGTGTCAACATGGGGGGACCAGGACAGGTTGATGGTGATCTGGACACCTAAAAACTTGAAGCTCTCGACCCTTTCTACTTCGTTCCCATTGATGTAGACAGGGGCATGTTCTCCTCTCCGCTTCCTGAAGTCGATGCCAATCTCTTTCGTTTTGTTGACACTGAGGGAGAGATTATTGTCGTCGCACCAATTCACAAGATTCTCTATCTCATTCCTGTACTCCGTCTCGTCATAGTTTGAAATCCGACCCACTACGGTGGTGTCATCAGCAAATTTTAAAATCGAGTTGGAGTACAACCATCATAGTTGTACAAAGAGTATAGTAGGGGGCTGAGGGCACAGCCTTGTGGAGCACCAGTGTTGAGGATGATTGTGGAGGAGGTGTTGATGCCTATCCTTACTGATTGTGGCCTGTGGGTTAGAAAGTTCAGGATCCAGTCGCAGAGGGAGGAGACGAGGCCAAGGCCAGGGAGTTTGGAGATGAGGGGCCGGCGGGACAGAGTGGCGTGAACCACTCCGGCGTCGGGCCGCCCCGAAAGTGTGGAATCCTTCGCACCTTCAGGGGCTAGGCCCGCCCCGGAGTGGTTTGCGCCCCGCCGGCCGGCGGGAAAGGGGCTTGGTGCCACGCCAACTGGCGCCGAAAGGCCTCTGCTGGCTGGCGCAAGTTGGCGCATGCGTGGGAGCGCCAGCGCATGCTGGCGTCAGTGCCATGCTTTGTCAGCATCATCCCCTGTGCCCGTAGCCTTTAAGACTCCTCCAATCGCCTATGCATTCACCAGAATGTCACTGAGATCTCCTTTTGAATCTCACGCCATGTCCTAGCATCTGCATCAGCTCTGGGATAAGATTGTCCAGAGGCTCGGCATCAAACTGGGACTCAGTTTGACTTACCAGTAGATCTCCGACTGCTGACTCTCATGGATGTTCCGGCCTCCACCTGATGTGTTCACAGGATTGTGCCCCAAAAGCTTGTCCACTAATGTCGTCCACCGAGGTGTGTGTCTCTGCGCAGGTGGAAGGTGGGGGTGACAGCTGTGATGCCTCAATGGTGGTCTCCTTGGAGCTCTCCTCCAAGGTGGTCTCATGGGTGTGTGTGGAGGGGGGGGGGGGAGCGGGAAGACAACTCCAGATGGCCCAGCCCCATCAGATGGAGATCCGACAAGAGAATGGACACGTGGTCAGTGAGAGGGAAAGATCATTTTGTCTGACATGAACTCACTTGAGATAGATCATCTGAGTGAAGGGGCAGTGGATCCACACCTCTGCAGCACAGGCCATCCTCGCCATCGGTGACTGCTCTCCCCTCGATTAACCCTGTGACCTCCAGGGCCCGTTCTTCATGCGGGGTAAGGACTTGGATCTCTGGTACCCCGCCCCCCGTCTTGTCCCTTTCCCGTCTACTATGTGCCACCTTCTCCTGTGGGGACAAACAGAGGGCATTGTGAGCCGTACGCCTGCTGGATCAAGGGAATCGATGGCAGGTGTCATGTGTGGGCTGGGTCTCCAACCCCCTTGGGAACAGGATGTCCCATCTCACCTTCACTGCGTCCAGAAGCCTGGCGAGGTCGGCATCGCTAAAGCGAGGAGCAGGTCTGTGTGCTGCCATGCTTGTGTGTTGACAGGGAGTGAGTGGCGAGGAAGCATTTAAAAGCAGCTCCTCCTTGTTAGCAGCAAGCTGCTTAGCCACGAGTCTGGTGAATCAGAAGGTCAGACAGTCAGGAATGGCAAGAAGCACGTGGGGACTAATTTTTGCCAGCTAATACATTAAATACTTGTCTAGGCGGCTTTCGAGAAACACCCTGCCAATCGCGCACAAAATGACACTTAAAAATGTTTCTGTTAAGTCGCGCCCAATGGCTGAACTTTTCATTATACTACAGAAAGCAATTGAAATTTGTTTTCATACTAACCAAACTGTTGCTTCTGGAGAGATGCACTGTTCCTGAGGAGGACAACCTCCGGGTGCTTGCAAAAGTTGGAGGATGTGCCACCAAATCTTCATTTTTTTCCAGCCTTAGAAACTTAGTTAGTGCCTCAACCTGCTGTGCCAACATCTGCTGTTCCACCTTGAGCTGCAGATTCTCCTCTCGTAGGTCATTCACAGCGGTAGTCAGAGGTAGAATTTGGTTGCTGACTTCTTCCACCTGTCGATTTACCACTCTCCTGAAAACCCGCAGATCAATGTGGATCTCCTTCACTGCATTGCGCAGAGTATCTTCAAAGTCCCCAATCACAGTGGTGAGGGAATGAAGGTTTTCGTTCTTTGAGTTCTCAGTATTGACACCAGGCATGCTGACAGATGTAAAGTGGCTTCTCAGCTTCTCTTTATATACAAAGGTGGACACGTGTTCTGTTCACATCAGACATGCAATACCAGATACGGTCACTGATCTGTGAACTTCTGCACATCCACTTAAGTAACAACATTCAGTTCCCGCAACAACCCAATTTCATGGTCTGGATGCATTAAAGCTCCTAAGGTCACTTCTGTAACAAATCCATCAACTATGTCTATATTTAAATACATTGTATTGACAGATAGTTATCTAATTTTAGGTCTCTGTGGTCCAAATAAATTCTATTGGCAAGCCAACCAATTAGTATCAGCAACAGCAGACAAAAAAAACTGACGGCTGGAGTGACTGACCTAGCATAAGGACACGGCAGGACAGTTTGTTGAAAGTCTCAATCTACAACAGAAAAGATGCAAACCCAGATATTAACCATTCAAGTGTTGTACATGCAGAAATTCAATTAAACAATTTTAAAAAATAACTTGAAATGTTACAATTTATGATGCCAATATTATTCAAAAAATACTTATTGCCATCCTTGCACTTGTAGTTTATTTTCTTTACACTAAATGACACAACAGGGACCCCGCAAGGCTGAGTACGTAACCCCCTAATTATGCTCCCTATACACACACACGACTGTGTGGCAAAATGTGGCTCCAACTCCATCTACATATTTGCTGATGGCACGACCGTAGTGGGTCGGATCTCAAACAACGATGAGTCAGAGTACAGGAGGGAGATAGAGAACCTAGTGTAACAACAACAATATCTACCTCAGTGTCAGCAAAACTAAAGAGCTGGTCATTGAATTCAGGAAGCAAAGTATTGGTCACACCCCTGTCTGCATCAATGGGGCTGAGGTGGAGATGGTGACACAGAGTAGTACTACAATCAGTATGCTCACCCGATGCCTGTGCCTATGTATTTACATTGTGCATTTAGATAAGTCCTATGTTTTTCATGTATGGTACGATCTGTCTGGACTGTATGCAGAACAATACTTTTCACTGTACCTCGGTACACATAACAATACATCAAATCAATATATCAAATATTAACTCGTGTTCAAAATTTGATTATTGTATTAGTGTGTGGCAGACTGTGCAGATCATGTGATTGCAGTGTAGTTGACAATAATTAGACAGTACAATTGGTTCTCCCAACTCCAAGCTACAGAGAAGAAAAAGTTAGAATAGGTTTCTGTTCTTGACAACTATCCAGTGAGTCAAACTGTAAAGTGCATCTGTGGACAAAGGGCAAGTACATGACCAAACTGCTTTTACAGTGGAATAGCTAACTTGTGCATGGGGTAGGGGATAACATATTAGTGTGGCATAGGATTGCTCAAGGGCAGAAATCAAAGTAGGAATAAATGGGGGCTTTTCATTTGACAGGCTGTATTAAGTTTTTTATTAATTCAAGGTATATAGACTGCCCGGTTAGGCCGGCCTCTATTGCCCATCCCTAATTGTTCTTGAGGAGGTGGTGGTGAGCTGTCTTCTTGAACTGCTGCAGTCCATCTGGTGTGGGTACACACACAGTGCTGTTCGGGAGTTCCAGAAGTTTGACCCAGTGACAGTGAAGGAACAACGGTAAATTTCCAAGTCAGGATCTATCTATTTACTGATTGTGGGTGACTTGGAGAGGAACTTCCAGCAGTGGTATTCCCATTATCTGCTTCCCTTCTTCTAGATGGTAGTGGTCATGGGTTTGGAAGGTGCTGCCTAAGGAGCCTTGGTGAGTTCCTGCACTGTCTATTATAGATGGTAAACGTTACTGCTACAGTCCGTTGGTGGTGGAGGGAGGGAATGTGTGTTGATGGGGTGCCAATCAAGTGGGCTGTTTTGTTCTGGATAGCGTCAAGCTTCTAGAGTGTTGTTGGAGCTGCATCCAGGCATCACACTCCTGACTTGTGCAATGTAGATTGGGGAGTCAGGAACTGAGTTATTCCCCACAGAATTCGTAGCCTTTGACCTGCTTGTGTAGCCACAGTACTCACATAGCTAGTATTTACAAAGCTAGCCCAGTTAAGTTTCTAGTCAACTGTACACCCAGGGTGTTGCTAGTGGGGGATTCAGCAGTGGTAATTGAATGTCAAGTGGTAATGGTTTGATTCTCTCTTGTTGGAGATAGTCATTGCTTGGCAGTTACGTAGCGCAAATGTCACTTGCCATGCATCAGGCCAAGTCTTGATTATTGTCAAGGTCATTCTGTACTTGGACATGAACCTTTCCAGTACGGCAAGAAGCAGTGTTTGTGCCTATCACTTTATTGATTCAATGAAGGAACTGAGTGTAATATTGAAGTTTACAGATGAAACAAGTTAAATGGGAAAGTAAACTGTGAAAAGATCATAGGGTGGGATTCTCTCAGCCCACGCCAGGTCGGAGAATCGGTGGGCCGGGCTCAATTCGCGCGACGTCGCCCCGACGCCGACCGCCGATTGTCCAGTCACCGTAGAATCGGCGCCATCAGCACCGGCTGGGAGCCGCTCTACACGGCCCCCTCGGCGATTCTCCACCTGGGATAGGCCGAGTGGGCGTCCCAAAAAGCCCGAGTCCCACTGGCGCCATTCACATCAGGGGCGTCATTCTCCGACCCCCCGCCGGGTCGGAGAATGGCCGTTTGCCGCCGTGAATCCTGACCCCGCCGAAGTCTCCGGTACCGGAGATTGGGTGGGGGCGGGAATCGGGCCGCGCCGGTTGGTGGGACCCCCCCCACTCAATTCTCCGGCCCGGATGGGCCGAAGTCCCGCCCAGAAATTGCCTGCCCCGCCGGCGTAAATCAAAGCTGGTATTTACCAGCGGGACCAGGCGGCGTGGGCGGGCTCCGGGGTCCCGGGGGGTGCCCCCACGGTGGCCTGGCCCGCGATCGGGGCCCACCGATCCGCGGGCGGGCCTGTGCCGTGGGGGCACTCTTTCCCTTCCGCCTCCGTCACGGTCTCCACCATGGTGGAGGAGGAGGTGACTCTCCCCACTGCGCATGCGCGGGAAACTGTCGGCGGCAGCTGACGCTCCTGCGCATGCGCCGCATTTCCGTGCCAGCTGGCGGGGCAACAAACGCCATTTCCGCCAGCTGGCGGGGCAACAAACGCCATTTCCGCCAGCTGGCGGGGCGGAAATCCCTCCGGCGCCGGCCTAGCCCCTCAATGTTGGGGCTCAGCCCCCAAAGATGCGGAGCATTCCGCACCTTTGGGCCGGCGTGATGCCAGTCTGATTGGCGCCGTTTTTGGCGCCAGTCGGCGGACATCGCGCCGTTGGGGGAGAATTTCGCCCCTGGTCTTACCCGACGGGACCTCGGCATCCATCATGTCTGGGGCAGCACAGGGGTGGGGAGCTTCCACTGTGGCCTGGCCCGCAATCCGGGCCTACCGATCGGCAGGCCGGCCTCGCATGATGGTGGCCTCTTTTGCTCCACGCCGGCCCCTGTAGCCCTACGCCATGTTATGTCGGGGCTGGCACAGAGAACTACTGCGCATGCGCGCCGGTCACAGCTCACATGCACAGATCCGCGCCGCCCATTTGACGCCGGTATCGGCAGCTGGAGCGGCATGGGTTGCTCCAGTGCCGTGCTGGCACCTTGTAGGGCAGAGGATCGCTACACATAGCGGTCCAATGACACCATCGTTAAACTCTCCAGTTTTTACGACGGAGTCAACACTCTGCCTTCAGATGAGAGAATCCCACCCATAGTATCTATAAAAGACGAGAGATAGGTTACATGAATAGGAAAGAAGGAGTCAGATGGAATATAATGGGGGAAATGTATAGTTATTCGCGATGTAGGAAAAATAGAAAAAAGTATTTTTTTCGAAATGGAGGGAAATAATTAAATGTTGATATTCAGGGTGATTTGGTTAACAAAGCATTAACCTCGAGGTACATCAAGCAATTTTAAAGGGAAATGGTTATGGTGGTCTTTATTACAAGGGAGTTTGAGTGCAAGAGTAGGGGAGTCTTGCTGTGATTGAATAAGATTTTGGCAAGACCACACCTGAAGTACTGTGTATAATACCAAAGGAAATATATACTTTCGTAAGAGGAAAAAACAAAGGTTCACAATGATCGACTGTTGGGATGAGTGGATTGTCCTATGAGGAGAGATTGAGTAGAACAGGCCTAATTTTCTGCAGTTTAGAAGATTGAGAGATGAAATCACAGTAACATAAAAGATTCTGGGCTGGATTCTCCGCACTTCGCGCCGAAATCGCAGCCGGCGCGGGGGCAAGGAATCCAGTTTGACGGCGAAATTGGGACCGTCACCGGTTCGTCAATTCTCCGGGCACTGAAAAATGCCGTCACCGGGGAATATGCCGCGCCACCTGGGGCCATTGCCAGAGGGTTGCTCCGACATCCTCTGCCCCCGAGCGGCCGAAGTCCCGATGAGCATGGATCTAACCTGGTCCTGCCGGTCGGGATACACGCGTGGCGGCTGTGGACTCAGTCTGCGGCCACCCTGGTCAGGGGCGAGCAGACCGGAGGCCTGGGTGGGGGGGCGTGGGGCCTTATAGGCGGCCGGGGAATGTTCATGCAGGGGTGGAGGGTTGGGCAGGCGGCCGATCGGGGTCTTTGTGGGTCTACCTCTGCGATCTGAGTCCACCATGAAGCACGGCACGGCCGCTGGAGGCTGCCGCTGTGCGCATGCGCGGCCTCTGACCCAAAAGTGCGGGGGCCCATATCTGCAGCAAAAGCTGCAAGATTTACTCCGGGTCCCTGCTAGCCCCCTGCAGGGCTGGGAGTTCACGTCCCTTTAATCCAGGATTTTCAGGAGTAAGACTATATCATTTTGACGCTCTCATGGGGACACAGTTCCAAGAATGGAGAATCCAGTCCCCTGAGAGAGCTTGAGAGGGCAGATGTTGAAAGACTATTTTCTCAGTGGGAGAATGTGAAACTAAGGGGCATAGCCTTAGGACAAGGGGAAAGCCATTTTGGACTGAGATAAGGAAGAATGTGTTCACCTAGAAATTTGTAAATCCTTGGAATTCTCTGCCCCTGAGATGCTGTGGATGCTAAATCATTGAGTGGATTCAGGGTTGAGATTGATAAAGGGAATCAAGGGATATGGAGATCAATGGGAAAGTTGTAATGAGACTGAGATCAGTGGTGGTCTTATTAAAATGATGGTGTAAGTTTGAGAAGTTGTATTACCTATTCTGGCTCCTATTTCTCATATTCTTACGAAATTCTAACTTTCCACAAAGAATATCCAGTTTAGATCAGATACCACGAGGCTGGCAGCATTCAAGAAATAGTATGGCAGCATGAACCAGAATCGTCAGGAGAACTGGGGGATCAAACTAGGAAAAAATGGCACTTGGTGAATTGTTGAGACGTCTGTATGCTAAATGTGCCCGTGAAGCTGGTTTATCAACATGATTCATTGAGTCGCTAAGGAGGAAATTTCTAACCAGCAAAATGTTCTTAGTGGTCATTAGAACATCTTTCCATGAAGAATAGCCACTTCAATACGACACCTGAACATAGCACTAATGAAACCAAGCAAGCACTGTGAACAATAGAGAATGGCATTGGTAAGACCGCACCTGGAGGATTGTGCACAGTTTTGGTCCCCTTTTTTGAGGAAAGATGTAGTGGCATTGGAGGCAGTTCAGAGGAGGTTCGCTAGATTGTTTCCAGAGATGAGGGGTTTGTCGTATGAGGAGAGATTGAAAAGTTTTGGCCTACACTCTCTATGGATAAAGTAGACGTGGAGCTGATGCTTCCTCTTGTGGTGCATTCTAAAACGAGATGTCATAATCTTATAATAAGAGGTAGCAAATTTAAAACAGATTTGAGGAAAAACTACTTCTCCCAAAGGGTTGTGCATCTGTGTGATTCGCTACCCCAAAGTGTGGTGGATGTCGGGATAGTGAGTAAATTTAAGGAGGAGTTAGACAGATTTTTAATTGGTAATGGGTTGAAGGGTTATGGAGAACGGGTAGGACAGTGAAGTTGAAGCCAGGATGTGATCAACCTGATCACATTGAGGGTGTTAGGCTCGGGAGGCTAAATTGCCGACTCCTGCACCTAGGTCATGTGTTCTTGGGAGGAGATGCTCTGGCTGATTTTGCAATCAAGCTCTTGATCTGTAACATTGTAGGTAGCAGATGAGCAACACATCAGCCATGATAGAGTGGTGGAGCAGACCGAATGGCCTAATTTTGCTCTATATCTTATGAACTTATGAATTGGGGGTAGGAAAGAGTAAATAATTAGAACACAACAGATACAAATGAGCATTTTTTAATTCGTTCATGGGATGTGGGCATCACTGGCTGGGCCAGTATTGTTAATGTAAGGCTACTCGTGACAATAAAGATTATTATTAATATTGCCTATCCCTAATTGCCCTTGTTTATAAGGCATTTAAGAGTCAACAACATTGCTGTGGATCTGAAATTACATGTAGGCCAGACTAAGTAAGGATACAGGTTTCCTTCCCTAAATTACATTAGCAAAGCAGATGGGTTTTTACAACAATCGGCAATGGTTTTAAGGTCATCACTGGATTTTTTAATTCCAAATTTTTATTGAATTCAAGTTTGACCATCTACCATGCTGGAATTTGAACCCAGATCCCCAGAGCATTACCCTGGGTGTCTGAAATCCTAGTCCACTGTCAATACCACTGCACCACTGTCTTCCCGCCTTTTCATGCCACTGCATCCTTAATTATCATATATATTCAAGTAATAGTCAATCTCATGTAAAGGTTGACTCCTGGCCATTGGCCAAAAAATCCTAAATCTTTCTACTTACCGTCAGCGTGCCACGACCCTGCCATATGATGCCCTGCCCAGCTCGGTGTGACTGTGCTCGGTTCGCACCCCCCCACCCCCCCCCCCCCCCTCCAGCTCGCCACGACCATGCCCGTCTCTCATTTGTTGCTTTCTTTCCTAACCCCTCACTGTGTATGAGAGCTCGTCAAGGATGTGTGGGGGGCGAGTGAGTGAGAGAAATGAACTGCAAGTGGTGAGTGTCATGGACGGAAGTGACGAGTAGAAGAGAGTCTTGGGGAGTGAGAGGGCATCGCTCCAAAATTGCGCCAACAGGGCCATGCTCTCTCTGTTGGCCCTGCAAAATGACACTAAAGCAAAAGCCCTGATGCTAAATGCGTCATCGTACCCAAGAACATGCATGGATTTTAACCCCTTGAAAATATTACCCATGTATGCTAAATGCATCATCGTACCCAAGAACATGAATGGATTTTAACCCCTTGAAAATATTACCCATGTATTCTAAATACATCATCGTACCCAAGAACATGAATGGATTTTAACCCGTTGAAAATATTACCCATGTTTAAGTCGACCCCTTACTTTTGCCGAAAAATTTGGGTCTCAAAACTTGAATTTTACATGAGTGAATAAGTATATCAATAGTCAAAATAGGAAATACGCTTGAGAAGATAATGCTAGAGGGCTAGGATTACATAGCTTTTAAATATCTGACAGACACCATTTGTTAGATTACACTAACAAAATGTGAACATATACATTTCACTCCAATTTAGAGTGCTGAGGCACTACTAAAATAAGTCATTATTCTCAGACAAGGTACAGCAACAGAAAAGCAACAATGTTCAACCATGGCATGGTCTTTAGTTGTCCATATCCATTTCTATAACCTTCTCCAATCCATGATGCTTTGTCCCTGTTGGCAAGCAATTTGCATGTTGGCTCGCCAGTCAACACAGATCTTAAATAGAATTTCTCAGAAGTGCTTTCAAATTTAGCAGCTGTTGTATTTCCAAACATACAGGATGCAAAGCGGCAATCAAATAATTGACAGCAAACAGGTGATGTGAGAAAGTTAACCACTGCACAGTAACATGTCATATTCCTTGTGCTCAGTATTTTTACTTTGTGTTTAATCATAAGAAAGTACTGTACAAAGTTTCAAACAAGGACACTAGGGACTCAAGACTTTCCACATTTTTTATTAATTCTCTGATATAATCAAACACTTCCCCCTCCCATTACTTTGATTATGTCCTATAATTTAAATCCAAAATGATAACCAACAACTATAAGATTCTCTCTCAAATGTTCTACCTTTCTTGCTGAAAATACTGATTATTGCTAAGGTACTTTTAAGGTTGGATCCGCTATCGTTTCTTATTACTTAAATGATCCACGAACAGAAATTCAATGCCAATGATACCAAACTCGGAGGAAAGAAACAGTTCACCAACTCAGAAACTGAAAAAAGAAAAAGCAGCACAAAATAACTAAGTACACATGAAAATGTGAGCATTTAAGAAATAATTTAATGCATGGGGCAGGAGTTTGTCTGCAGGCATCAGAACTCGAATGTCAGGTTTAAATGCAAAAACAGTCACTCATCAGTGATTTTTCCAGAAATGGCCAAAATCTGGCCAGAGGGCAGACTTGATGTGAAGGAGGTAAGTGAGGAAGAGGACACCCCAAGACTTTCTCCAATTTAAAATAAAAATGAGTGCAAACAACCGAACCACCATCGGAGAGGGCTGCCCTCCACAGGGTGGCCTGCATCTACAGTTAAAGTCTGGCACGCGAGGAAGGCCTCTAAACCTGCCTGGAGTGCTGGCCCACAATCTACCATCAGTGAGCCATTTCAAAGCAGCTGCAGTGGCCCCTCGAAGCAGCAGGGAAGAATAGGCCCCCTGGAAAATCCCAGGCAGCCTCTTAAAATAGGCCTTAATTTGCCTTTAATTAGTTTTATTGGCTAACTTATTCTTGCTGACAGTGAGCCCTGCCACACATTCATAGAATCATAGAATTTACAGTGCAGAAGGAGGCCATTTGGCCCGAGTCGGCACCGGCTCTTTGAAAGAGCACCCTACCCAAGCCCACACCTCCACCCTATCCCCATAACCCAGTAACCCCACCCAACACTAAGGGCAATTTAGCATGGCCAATCCACCTAACCTGCACATCTTTGTACTGTGAGAGGAAACCGGAGCACGCGGAGGAAACCCACGCACACACGGGGAGAATGTGCAGACTCTGCACAGACAGTGACCCAAGCCGGGAATCGAACCTGGGACCCTGGAGCTGTGAAGCAATTGTGCTAACCACCATGCTACCGTGCTGCTCCTTCAATGAAAAAATAGCCTGGGAGCAGGATGGAGACAGAACAGACACACCGGCCAATGGTGTGAAATTCTGAACCTGTATTTATGCCCGAACCCATCAGTGCTTAAAACCTCAACCCAATGGGTTCCACTATCCAAGGATAAAAAGCAGAACATTACTTAAATGAAGAAGGACTGCAGAATGCAGGGGTGCAGAGGGATTTGGATGTTCTCATGCATGAGTCACAAAAGGTTATTATACAAGTCCATCACGTAGTCAAGAAGGTTAATGGAACGCTGTCTTCTTTTACGAGGAATGGAACTGAAAAGTAAGGATGCTATGCTTCAGTTATACAGGCATTGGTGAGACTGTATCTCAAATATTGCAGAGCAAAAGAGGAAGTGAGAGCACTTAGCTGTTTTTGATTTGGTACAAGAGCTGTCAATCATGTTTATAATCATTGTGGTGTGTTTCACAGCTGACTATTTGAAATCCACTCAAGCGTGAAGGGAGATTAATTAAACAATCCAGACAGCTGGGTGTGTGTGGAAGCTGTCAATCACAGCCTAGTCAAATCAATGTCACATATATATGAATGAAAGGCTTGCAGATCAAAGATCTCAGCGGGTTTAACCCCAGCTGATGTGTTTTTTTCTTTCCAGGAATTGACAGGAGCTGTGTCCTTTGCCTTAGCCAGAAGGTGTATTGCGTAGGTGAGTTTTTAAGCAGTGATTTTTTTTTTCTATGGTCGCTCTCTAGCTTCCAGACAGGGGTCTCTCTTATGGGGGATTTACAGGCAGGAGTCTCTTTTACAGGGAGCTTACAGGTAGGGGTCTCTCTTATGGGTGGGGGGTCTCTGGTGGGGAGGTCTCTGCAATTTGGAGGTCTCTGTTGGGAGTCTCTGTAATGGAGGGGTTTCATAGAAAGAATCCCTACAGTGCAGAAGAAGACCATTCAACCCATCGAGTCTGCACCGACCATTTGAAAGACCAACACAGACCCAATCCCCGCCCTATCACTGTAACCCCACCTAACCTTTGGACACTCGGGCAATTTAGCATGGCCAATCCACCGAACCTGCACATCTTTGGACAGGTGGGGTTCTGTGTAACAATGGGCTTCTGGTGGGGGGTTTCTGGTGGAGGGGTGGTGGGGTGGGTAGAATATGGGTGTCCCAGGGTGGCACAGTTGTGCAGTGGTTACCCGGGTTTAATCCTGGCCCTGGGTCACTGTCTGTGTGGAGTTTGTACATTCTCCCCGTGTCTGCGTGGGTCTCACCTCCATAATCCAAAGATGTGCAGGGGAGGTGGATTGGCCACACTAAATTGCCCTTTAATTGGAAAAAAAGTGTTTTAAAAAAGAATTTGGGTGTCCCTCTTTTGGGGCAACTAAGTGAATGGGAAAGAGTCTGGCAGATAGAGTTCAATGTTGATAAATGTGAGGTCATCCATTTTGGTAGGAATAACAGTCAAATGGACTATTATTTAAACGGTAAATAAATTGCAGCATGCTGCTGTGCAGAGGAACCTGGGCGTTCATGTGCATGCATTGTAAAATGTTGGTTTGCAGGTGCAGCAAGTAATTAAGACGACAAATGGAATTTTGTCCTTCATTGCTAGAGGGATGGAATTTAAAAACAGGGAGGTTATGTTGCAGCTGTATAGGGTGCTGGTGAGGCCACACCTGGAGTACTGCGTGCAGTTTTGATCTCCTTATTTGAGAAAGGATGTATTGGCCTGGAGGGTGTGCAGAAGAGATTCACTAAGTTGATTCTGGAGTTGAGAGGGTTAGTTTATGAGGAGAGACTAAATAGACTGGGACTATACTCATTGGAATTTAGACGAATGAGGGGGATCTTATAGAAACATAAAATTATGAAGGGAATAGATAGGATAGCAGCATGGAGGCGGTTTCCACTGGTGGGTGAAACTAGAACTAGGGGGCATAGCCTCAAAATAAGGGGGAGCAGATTTAGAACTGAGTTGAGGAGGAACTTCTTCACCCAAGGAGTCGTAAATCTGTGGAATGCCCTGCCCAGTGAAGCAGTTGATGCTACCTCATTAAATGTTTTTTAAGGCAAAGGTAGATCGATTTTTGAACAGTAAAGGAATAAAAGGTTACAGTGAGCGGGTGAATAAGTGGAGCTGAGCCCACAAAAAGATCAGCCATGATCATATTGAATGGCCGAGCAGGCTCAAGGGGCCAGATGGCCTACCCCTGCTAAATAATAATAATCTTTATTTTCACAAATAGGCATACGTTAACACTGCAATGACGTTACTGTGAAAAGCCCCTAGTCTACACATTCCGGCGCCTGTTCGGGTACACAGAGCGAGAATTCAGAATGTCCAAATTACCGAACAGCAGGTTTTTCTGGACTTGTGGGAGGAAACCGGTGCACCTGGAGGAAACCCACACAGACACAGGGAGAATGTGTAGACTCCATATAGACAGTGACCCAAGCCGTGAATCGAATCTGGGCCCCTGGAGCTGTGAAGCAACAGTGCTACCCATTGTGCTCCTAGTTCTTATGTTCTTATGTAACTCCCTTGAAGGATTACCCCCTTGGCCCACGGTGAGGCCCACTGTGCCAGCGCCAAAATGGTAAATGCCTGCACCAATTCTCGTCCACATGAATTCCGGCCCACGGACACAGCTACCCTATCCTCTGATCCATAGCTCTGGTTCCCAGCCCTCTGCCAAACCAGTTTACACCCTCCTGAAGAGCTCCAGCAAGCCTCGCACCCAGGATATTGGTGCCCCTCCAGTTTAGGTGCAATCCGTCCTTCATGTACAGGTCCCACCTTCCCCAGAAAATATCCCAATGATCCACATATCTGAAGCCTTCCTTCCTGCACCAGCCCTGTAGCCACATATTCAGCTGCACTCGCTCTCTGTTCCTTGCCTCACTTGCACGCGGCACTGGTAGCAATCCTGAGATCACTACTCTGCTTGTCCTGCTCTTTAGCTTCCAACTTAACTCCCTAAAATCGCTTTTTAGATCCTCATCACTTTTCTTAGCTATGTCATTGGTGCCCATGTGCACCACAACTTCTGGTTGCTACCCCTCCCCTTTAAGAATCCTGTATACTCGATCCAAGACATCCCTGGCCCTGGCACCCGGAAGGCAACATACGTTCCGGGAATCTCGATCGCGACCACAGAATCTCCTATCCATTCCTCTAACCATTGAGTCTCCTATCACTATTGCTTTTCTATTCTCCCCACTTCCCTTCTGAGCCACAGAGCCAGACTCAGTGCCAGAGACCTGGCCATGAGGGCCTTCCCCCGGTAGGTCATCCCCCCCAACAGCATCCAAAACGGTATTCTTGTTTTGAAGGGGAATGGCCAAGAGGGATCCCTGCGTCTGCTCATTCATTTTCCTTCCCCTGACTGTAACCCAGCTACTCTTGTCCTGTATCTTGGGTGTGGCTTCCTCCCTGTAACTCTTCTCTATTACCCCCTCTGCCTTCCGGATGATCCAAACTTCATCCAGCTCCAGCTCCAGTTCCCTAACACGGTCTCTGAGGGGCTGGAGTTGGGTGCACTTCCCGCAGGTGTAGTCAGCGGGGACACCGGTGATATCCCTCACCATCCACATCCTACAGGAGGAGCATGCAACTGTCCTAGCCTCCATCCCCTCTTACCTTACAGAATGTAGCTGCCCTGTGGACCAACTGGAACTCCGCCCTCCGACTCTGCTCCCAGTCAGCTGCACTCTCTGCAAACTCCCGGCTCCCTTCTCGCTCTTTGAGGAAATGAAATGAAAGGAGCGTCTTGCTCCCTCCTCACCTAACTCCCTCAGTCACCAAACTCTCACTATAGCACTCAAATGCACCCAAATTCAGCACTCCCTCAGTCACCAAACTCTCACTGCAGCACTCAAATGCACCCAAATTCAGCACACAGTGCAAACAAAGTCTGCACTGTAGCTGGCTCACCTTTATAGTGTGACTCTAGCCTCTGAAAACTGGCCTAATCCAATTAACTAATTAACAAGCACCAGCTGCAAGTACCTGCAAGTAGACCCTTTGTTTAAAACTGATTGAAAATTCACCTTCTTCTGAACAAACAACTTGTAGGTGAATGCTCCACGGTCTCCTTTCCCAAACCCCAACCTTTACCTGCCCTACCTTCTGCCCTCCCAGCCCTGTGCCTGTGGTGGGAGTAGACTACCTGGGACCTGGTGATGTCAGCCCCCACCTGGGGTGAAGGCCCTGCTGCCTGCCTTCTGTCCTCCCGCCCCTCTGCCTGAGGTGGGAGTGGGACTATCCAGGGCTGCAGGTCCTGCCTTCTGTCCTCCCACCCCTCTGCCTGAGGTGGGAGTGGGACTAACTGAGACCTGATGGTGTAGGCCCCCTCCTGGGGTGAAGGCCCTGCTGCCTGCCTTCTGTCCTCCCACCCCTCTGCCTGAGGGGTGAGTGGAACGACCTGGGTCCTAGTGCTGCAGGCCCCCTCCTGGGGTGAAGGCCCTGCTGCCTGCCTCTGTCCTCCCACCCTTCTGCCTGAGGTGGGAGTGGGACCACCTGAGGCCTATTGCTGCAGGCCCCCTCCTGGGGTGAAGACCCTGCTGCCTGCCTCTGTCTCCCACCCCTCTACCTGGGGTGGGAGTGGGACCATCTAGGGCTGCAGGCCCAGCCTTCTGTCCTCCCACCCCTCTGCCTGAGGTGGGAGTGGCCAGCACCTCAGGGGCATCCTCCACTCTGCCAGGGGCAGGGCAGCCAAGAACTTATGCGGAGGCGGCAGCCTCTCGACCTTCCGCTGCCTCCGCGGCCCCCACGCCCTCCCGCTACTAACGTGGCAACTGGGGGTAAAGTGCCGGACTGGAGCAGTCCCAGATTTCCCCAGCTGTCCAGGGCCAGCAGCACACAGTCCTGGTGACCACGATGTTTATTCAAAAATGTCCGGAGTTCCCCTGAGGGGATGAGGGGAGACCCGGTGCCGGGTCTGAGGGTGACCCCACCTCGCTGCAGAGAGCGTCTAAATCCTCCTCCTCACCCGTCACCGAACAGCCTTCCTTCTCTGAACAGTCACCACCTGAGCCCGAGTCCCCCGCCACATGGAGTGTGGCGGGCAACACGGGCCCACCGGCTAGCCCCAGGCCCAAGTCGATCCCACCTCCAGGATCGTCAGGCGGGTCCCTCGCAGGCTCATCCCACGATTCAGGGTCCGTGGGCGGCGGCGGCTCCAAACCCGCCTCTACCGTCGATGCCGGTCCCTCGGAAAGACCCGGGAAAACCCCCGGGAACAGTTCCGGGATGGAACCTGGGCCCCCTGGCATCGTCTGCACGGTTGTGGTGAGCGGGGAGCCTTCCTCGCCATCGGCCGCCCACAACCCGAATATATACGGGCTCTGGTGGCTGCCGCCGGCCCCCGGTCACAAACAAAACCACCGGGCGGAACGAGCCCTCGGGGGTCACGTCTCCCCCTGACCCCGGGCCTCCCTGCTCGGGGGATGACAGCAGCTCAAATGGTTCGGGGGCCTCAAAGGCCTCCCTGGCCTTGCTTCTCTTAGTTCTTTGCATGGGACCGGTTGTTAGGGGGATGGGGGCGAACACTGGAGACCCCCACCCAGGGAGGGGGCAGCAAGATCCTCCCCCCCCCCCCCTTGCCCGGACCGACGGCACTTGCGGGGAGGGGGTGGCTCGGGATCGCCCTGCTGCACGGCCTCCATTTCTGGACAGCCCTCGGCAGCCTTTCCCTCCCCCACGTCGCCCGGCCCCTGGAATTGCGAGGAGGTCAGATCCTCCTCCGCCTCGGGACCATACGCAATGTCACCGCCGCCCCCTGAAGCCCGGTCGGTGGTCTCAGCGGGCCCGTCAGGTTGTTGCGGAGGTGACAAATGAAACGCCAACCAGCTCAGGGCCGGGCGCAGGATTCCCGTCTACCTCTGGAGCCCGGTTGGTGGTCTCCCCGGGCCCTTCAGGTTGTGCCAGGGAGGCGGTGTTCCGAGATGAGGCTGCGGCCGCTGAGCTGGTTTGGACTGGCGTGGGGACAGCGGCTGGGACCGGGCCTAGATCTTGGATGGTCCGGTCTAATCGCCGGGCCGCCGAGTGCTTTGCCTTCTTTTTCGTTTTCCGCTGCTCCAGTGGAGGCTCCCTATCCCCCCCGCCAGCAGCCGTGGTGTTTTCGGAGGCCGACTGCTGGGTAGACGAGGAGGAGGAGGGGGGGCAGTGCCAGCCACGGCTGCCGTGAAGGTGGTATTGGCGGCCATCAGGGTGGGACTGTTGCGGCGGAGATGCCCCAGCCCTCTGCAGGCATGGCACCGCATGCCATCCGCTGACCGGAACACCCTGTAGTCCTCCCCTTGGTGGGAGACCACAAAACCTCCCTCCGTGATCGCCTCCCGGGTCAGGCGGATGAAAACCTGACGCCGGAAGGAGTATACATGGCGGAGGGAGGGGTCCCGAAGGCCGAGCGTCAGCGGCAGCCTCTCGACCTTCCGCTGCCTCCGCGGCCCCCACGCCCTCCCGCTACTAACGTGGCAACTGGGGGTAAAGTGCTATGCCCACCCCGCCATGACCATCGAGGTGTGCACCTGTGCAATGGCCGGGGTTGTCGGCCCCTCGGCCATCGTAGCCGCCTCCCGGATGTACGGCAAGGCTGTGTTTTTCCTGCGGGCCGAGCAGGCGGTCCACCGGGTCCTGGAAAGGGGGCTCCCGGTGGGCGGGATACACGTGGCAGTGGACCCGCTGGAGGCCACTGCTGAGCGTTTCGTCCTTTCCAACTCCCGCCCTACCTCCCCACCGAGCTCCTCCTCCCCCATCTAAACCTACTGGGGGGGAAGTCAGGTTCGGGGTGGCGCCGCTGACGCTCGGCCTTCGGGACCCCTCCCTCCGCCATGTATACTCCTTCCGGCGTCAGGTTTTCATCCGCCTGACCCGGGAGGCGATCACGGAGGGAGGTTTTGTGGTCTCCCACCAAGGGGAGGACTACAGGGTGTTCCGGTCAGCGGATGGCATGCGGTGCCATGCCTGCAGAGGGCTGGGGCATCTCCGCCGCAACAGTCCCACCCTGATGGCCGCCAATACCACCTTCACGGCAGCCGTGGCTGGCACTGCCCCCCCTCCTCCTCCTCCTCGTCTACCCAGCAGTCGGCCTCCGAAAACACCACGGCTGCTGGCGGGGGGGATAGGGAGCCTCCACTGGAGCAGCGGAAAACGAAAAAGAAGGCAAAGCACTCGGCGGCCCGGCGATTAGACCGGACCATCCAAGACCTAGGCCCGGTCCCAGCCGCTGTCCCCACGCCAGTCCAAACCAGCTCAGCGGCCGCAGCCTCATCTCGGAACACCGCCTCCCTGGCACAACCTGAAGGGCCCGGGGAGACCACCAACCGGGCTCCAGAGGTAGACGGGAATCCTGCGCCCGGCCCTGAGCTGGTTGGCGTTTCATTTGTCACCTCCGCAACAACCTGACGGGCCCGCTGAGACCACCGACCGGGCTTCAGGGGGCGGCGGTGACATTGCGTATGGTCCCGAGGCGGAGGAGGATCTGACCTCCTCGCAATTCCAGGGGCCGGGCGACGTGGGGGAGGGAAAGGCTGCCGAGGGCTGTCCAGAAATGGAGGCCGTGCAGCAGGGCGATCCCGAGCCACCCCCTCCCCGCAAGTGCCGTCGGTCCGGGCAAGGGGGGGGGGGGGAGGATCTTGCTGCCCCCTCCCTGGGTGGGGGTCTCCAGTGTTCGCCCCCATCCCCCTAACAACCGGTCCCATGCAAAGAACTAAGAGAGGCAAGGCCAGGGAGGCCTTTGAGGCCCCCGAACCATTTGAGCTGCTGTCATCCCCCGAGCAGGGAGGCCCGGGGTCAGGGGGAGACGTGACCCCCGAGGGCTCGTTCCGCCCGGTGGTTTTGTTTGTGACCGGGGGCCGGCGGCAGCCACCAGAGCCCGTATATATTCGGGTTGTGGGCGGCCGATGGCGAGGAAGGCTCCCCGCTCACCACAACCGTGCAGACGATGCCAGGGGGCCCAGGTTCCATCCCGGAACTGTTCCCGGGGGTTTTCCCGGGTCTTTCCGAGGGACCGGCATCGACGGTGGAGGCGGGTTTGGAGCCGCCGCCGCCCACGGACCCTGAATCGTGGGATGAGCCTGCGAGGGACCCGCCTGACGATCCTGGAGGTGGGATCGACTTGGGCCTGGGGCTAGCCGGTGGGCCCGTGTTGCCCGCCACACTCCATGTGGCGGGGGACTCGAGCTCAGGTGGTGACTGTTCAGAGAAGGAAGGCTGTTCGGTGACGGGTGAGGAGGAGGATTTAGACGCTCTCTGCAGCGAGGTGGGGTCACCCTCAGACCCGGCACCGGGTCTCCCCTCATCCCCTCAGGGGAACTCCGGACATTTTTGAATAAACATCGTGGTCACCAGGACTGTGTGCTGCTGGCCCTGGACAGCTGGGGAAATCTGGGACTGCTCCTCGAGTCCGCCCGCATCTATGCCAGAGAGACGCGGGATTTCAATCAGGACCAGGGAAGCAGCTCCAAGCTGTTCTGTTCCTTGCGGGGCTCGTGGGGGAGTGGACCCTGATTAGGGACTTTGAACCTCCACTCTCTCTGTGCACTGAGGTGATTGGTGATGGATAAACACTACTACTGACATGGAGGTAACCATAGCCTGTCTCAACATCAACGGCAGCAAGGACGCACATCACCGTTTCCAGTTCTTCTCTATCCATCGGGACAGAAAGTACAGCTGTGCTTCCTGCAGGAAACCCACTGCATTCCGGGTGACGAAGCTCAGTGGACCCTGTAGCGGCAAGGAGGAGTCTACATGAGTCACTTGGCCCCACGTTCGGGCGGGGTGGCTATCTTGTTGGCTCCACATTTTCAGCCGGAGATCTTGGGGGTCAAGGAGCCAGTGCCAGGCCGTCTGTTACACTTAACAGTCCGTGACGGGGATGTGGTGCTTCACTTTATGAATGTCTACGCTCCCCTGGTCGGGCCGCAGCAGGCGACTTTCTACGAAAAAATGTCCACTCTTCTTGGCACCATCCCGGTGGGCGAGTGCATCGTCCTGGGAGGGGATTTTAATTGCACCCTCCAGGACAAGGACCGTCGCTGAGTCCAGCACAGCTCGCTGGTGAAGTTGAGGGACCTGGTTAGGTCCTTCGACTTGGTGGACGTCTGGCGGACTCTCCATCCTGAATTGCGGGTGTACAACGTTGTGCGCCCTCCGTTCAGAGCGTCCAGAATCGACCGCCTTTATATTTCCAAGACGTACTTGCCCAGTGTTCCGACGGCCTCTGTGGAGCAGGTGCCATGCTCGGATCACCACCTGGTGTGGGCGGGGCTCGCCCCGTCCCGTGCTCAGACACGGTCCGCGTACTGGCACTTTAACAACCTGCTGCTGGAGGACGAGCAGTTCCTGGACTTGTTTCGCCGCTTTGGGCCGGCTGGAAAAGGAAGTGGGGTTGCTTCCCCTCCTTGAGGCTATGGTAGGACATGGATAAGACTCACGTCGCGCCTTCTGTCAGGGTTACACGAAGGAGTCTACGGCGGGCGGAACTCCACGATCGCCAAATTGGCTGAGGAACTCTTCGATCTGGAGTCACGTCTTGCTCAGCCCGATGAGGACCCGGCTCTGGGGTGGGTGTACAGAGAGAAGAAGGGCGCACTGCGGGACCTGCAACTTGCCGGGTCCCGCGGCACGTACGTGCGGTCGCGGATCCGTCTCCCGACAGACGTGGACCGCGGCTCCCCCTTCTTCTACTCGCTGGAAAGAGGACGCGGGGCCCTTCGGCAGATTTCTACGCTGCTGGCCGACGACGGGTCCCATGTCTCGGATCCGGAGGGGGTCAGGACCCTGATTAGGGGCTTTTATTCCGACCTCTTCTCTCCGGATCCGTCCAGCGAGGATGCTTGCAGAGTTCGGTGGAAGGACATGCCGCAGGTCGGCCCGGAGGGCGCCGAGAGGCTCGATCAAATCATCAACCTCCAAGAGCTGACCGGCGCCTTGGACAGCTTGTCACGGGGCAAAACCCCAGGGCTGGACGGGCTGACCGTGGAGTTCTTCAGGGCGGTCTGACAAGTCCTGGGAGCAACTATACGGGGGTCCTGGGGGAATGTATTGCGACTGGGCAGATGCCCCTTTCATGGCGCAGGGCCGTCATTACCCTGCTGCCCAAGAAGGGGGATCTCCACCTACTTAAAAACTGGCGACCGGTCTCCCTCCTCAGCACGGACTACAAAATCTTTGCCAAGGCGATGTCTTTACGCCTTGGCCCCGTGCTGGACCACATGATTCATCCTGACCAGTCCTACACAGTCCCGGACCGAACCATTTATGATAACATCCATCTGGTCTGGGACATTATTCATTTTACCCAGAGGACTGGTATGTCGAGCGCCTTCCTGTCCCTTGACCAGGAGAAGGCATTCGACAGGGTGGGGCACGAGTATTTGCTCGGGACTCTGCGAGCTTTCGGGTTCGGAACGCAATTCGCCGCCCGGATCCGATTATTGTACGCCGCCTCAGAGTGGCTGATTAAGGTTAACGGGTCCCTGACGTTGCCCCTTCGCTTTGGGAGAGGGGTGCATCAGGGCTGCCCCTTGTCTGGCCAACTTTATTCTGTGTGTGTGGAGCCTTTCCTGCGCCTCCTGAGGAGGAGGTTGGTGGGGCTGGTTCTGCGCGAGCCGGACATGGCGGTGGTCCTCTCGGCTTACGCTGATGACGTGCTCCTCATGTTAAGAAGAACAAAGAAGATTACAGCACAGCAACAGGCCCTTCGGCCCTCCCAGCCTGCGCCGATCCAGATCCTTTATCTAAACCTGTCACCTATTTTCCAAGGATCTACTTCCTTCTGTTCCCCGCCCATTCATATATCTGTCTAGATGCATCTTGAATTATGCTATTGTGCCCGCTTCTACCACGTCCGCTGGCAAAGCGTTCCAGGCACCCACCACCCTCTGCGTAAAAAACTTTCCACGCACATCTCCCTTAAACTTTCCCCCTCTCACCTTGAAATCGTGACCACTTGTAATTGACACCCCCAATCTTGGAAAAAGCTTGTTGCTATCCACCCTGTCCATATCTCTCATAATTTTGTAGACCTCAATCAGGTCCCCCCTCAACCTCCATCTTTCCAACAAAAACAATCCTAATCTACTCAAACTTTCTTCATAGCTAGCACCCTCCGTACCAGGTAATATCCTGGTGAACCTCCTCTGCACCCTCTCTAAAGCATCCACATCCTTCTGGTAATGTGGCGACCAGAACTGCACGCAGTATTCCAAATGTGGCCTAACCAAATTCCTATACAACTGTGACATGACCTGCCGACTCTTGTACTCAATACCCCGTCCGATGAAGGCAAGCATGCTGTGTGCCTTCTTGACCACTCTATCGACCTGCGTTGCCACCTTCAGGGTACAATGGACCTGAACACCCAGATCTCTCTGTACATCAATTTTCCCCAGGACTCTTCCATTGACCGTATAGTCCGCTCTTGAATTAGATCTTCCAAAATGCATCACCTCGCATTTGCCTAGATTGAACTCCATCTGCCATTTCTCTGCCCAACTCTCCAATCTATCTATATTTTGCTGTATTCTCTGACAGTCCTCCTCGCTATCTGCAACTCCACCAATCTTAGTATCATCTGCAAACTTGCTAATCAGGCCACCTATATCTTTGACCAGATCATTTATGTATATCACAAACAACAGTGGTCCGAGCACGGATCCCTGTGGAACACCACTAGTCACCTTTCTCCATTTTGAGACACTCCCTTCCACCACTACTCTGTCTCCTGTTGCCCTGCCAGTTCTTTATCCATCGAGCTAGTACACCCTGAACCCCATACGACTTCACTTTTTCCATCAACCTGCCATGGGGAACTTTATCAAATGCCTTACTGAAATCCATGTATATGACATCTACAGCCCTTCCCTCATCAATTAACGTTGTCACTTCCTCAAAGAATTCTATTAGGTTTGTAAGACATGACCTTCCCTGCACAAAACCATGCTGCCTATCACTGATAAGTCTATTTTCTTCCAAATGTGAATAGATCCTATCCCTCAGTATCTTCTCCAACAGTTTGCCTACCACTGACGTCAAGCTCACAGGTCTATAATTCCCTGGACTATCCCTGCTACCCTTCTTAAACAAAGGGACAACATTAGCAATTCTCCAGTCCTCCGGGACCTCACCCGTGCTCATATGCAAAGATATCTGTTAAGACCCCAGCTATTTCTTCCCTCGCTTCCCTCAGTAACCTGGGATAGATCCTATCCGGACCTGGGGACTTGTCCACCTTAATGCCTTTTAGAATACCCAAAACTTCCCCCTTCCTTATGCCGACTTGACCTAGAGTATTTAAACATCCATCCTGAGCCTCAACATCCGTCATGTCCCTCTCCTTGGTGAATACCGATACAAAGTACTCATTAAGAATCTCACCCATTTCCTCTGACTCCACGCATAAATTCCCTCTTTTGGCTTTGAGTGGGCCAATCCTTTCTCTAGTTACCCTCTTGCTCCTTATATACGAATAAAAGGCTTTGGGATTTTCCTTATCCCTGTTAGCCAAAGATATTTCATGACCCCTTTTAGCCCTCTTTATTACGTGTTTGAGATTTGTCCTACTTTCCCGCTATTCCTCCAAAGCTTCATCAGTTTTAAGTTGCCTAGATATTATGTATGCTTCCTTTTTCATCTTAGCTAGTCTCACAATTCCAACCGTCATGCATGGTTCCCTAATCTTGCCATTTTTATCCCTCATTTTCACAGGGACATGTCTGTCCTACACTCTAATCAACCTTTCCTTAAAAGATTCCCACATTTCAAATGTGGATTTACCCTTAAAGAACTGCTCCCAATCCACATTCCCTAGCTCCTGCCGAATTTTGTTATACTTGGCCTTTCCCCAATTTAGCACTCTTTCTTTAGGGCCACTCTCGTCTTTGTCCATGAGTATTCTAAAACTTACGGAATTGTGATCGCTATTCCCAAAGTAATCACCGACTGAAACTTCAACCACCTGGCCGGGATCATTCCCCAATACCAGGTCCAGTATGGCCCCTTCCCGAGTTGCACTATTTACATACTGCTCTAAAAAACTCTCCTGGATGCTCCTTACAAATTCTGCTCCATCTACACCTCCAATACTACATGAGTCCCATTCAATGCTGGGGAAGTTAAAATCTCCCATCACGACCACCCTATTGCTCCTACATTTTTCTATAATCTGTCTACATATTTGTACCTCTACTTCACGCTCGCTTTTGGGAGGCCTGTAGTAAAGTCCCAACAATGTTACTGCACCCTTCCTATTTCTTAGCTCTACCCATATTGCCTCAGTGCTCGAATCCTCCATCGTGCCCTCCTTAATCATAACTGATATCATCTCTGACCAGTAATGCAACTCCTCCACCCCTTTTACCTCCCTCTCTATCCCTCCTGAAGCATCTATACCCTGGGATATTTAGTTGCCAGTTTTGCCCTTCCCCCAACCAAGTCTCCGTAATACCAATAACATCATATTCCCAGGTACTAATCCAAGCCCTAAGTTCATCTGTCTTACCTGCTACACTTCTCGCATTGAAACAAATGCACCTCAGACCACCTGTCCATTTGCGTTCATCAGCTCTTCCCTGTCTACTCTTCCCCTTAGTCACATTGAGTTTATTATCTAGTACCTTACTGGCTTTAGTTTCTGCCTCTTTACTGACCTCTAACTTCCTAATCTGGTTCCCATCCCCCTGCCACATTAGTTTAAAATCTCCCCAACAGTGTTAGCAAAAGCACCCCCTAGAACATTGGTTCCAGTCCTGCCCAGGTGTAGACCATCCGATTTGTAACGGTCCCACCGCCCCCAGAACCGGTTCCAATGTCCCAAAAATCTGAATCCCTCCCTCCTGCACCATCTCTCAACCCACGTATTCATTCTGACTATTCTTGAATTTCTACTCTGACTGTCTCGTAACACTGGTAGCAATCCTGAGATTACTACCTTTGAGGTCCTACTTTTTAACTTATCTCCGAACTCCCTAAATTCTGATTGTAGGACCTCATCCCGTTTTTTACCTATATCGTTGGTGCCTATATGCACCACGACAACTGGCTGGTCACCCTCCCCCTTCAGTATGTCCTGCAGCCGATATGAGACATCCCTGACCCGTGCACCCGGGAGGCAACATACCATTCGGGAGTCTCGTTTTCGACCACAGAAACGCCTGTCTACTCCCCTTACGATTGAATCCCCATGACTATAGCCCTGCCAGTCTTTTTTCCGCCCTTCTGTGCAGCAGAGCCAGCCACGGTGCCATGAGCTGGCTACTACTGCCTTCCCCTGGTGAGTCATCTCCCCCAACAGTATCCAAAACGGTATACCTGTTTTGGAGGGAGATGACCGCAGGGGACACCTGCACTGCCTTCCTGCTCTTTCTCTGCCTTTTGGTCACCCATTCCCTGTCTCCCTCACCAACCCTAATCTGTGGTGTGACCAAACGTGCTATCCACCACCTCCTCAGCATCACGGATGCTCCAAAGTGAGTCCATCCGCAGCTCCAGAGCCGTCATGCGGTCTAACAGGAGCTGCAGCTGGACACACTTCCCACACATGAAGGAGTCAGGGGCATCGGCCACGTCCCTGAACACCCACATTGAGCACGACGAGCATAACACGGGTCTGGGATCTTCTGCCATTTTTACACTTTACCTTAACTGATTACAAATATAATATCAAATAATGAATAAGTGAAAGGAATAAGGATTTTACTTACCAATCACAATACTTAGCAACCCAGGAAGAGTTAAATTTCTCCCAGCTATTTACCTTCCCGACAGACCCCTGGCCACTGCTCCCGCCGAAAATGTGAAGCTATAACTTGCGGATAAAAGAAAAAGAAAAGAGAGAGCTTACCTGATATTCACTCACCCCCTTAGGTTAGAGGAGGTGGAAGTGTGGGAGACACTACAAGAGTATTTTCTCGGGTTTAGCAACCACCCAACTTAAATAGAGGTAAAAATCAAACACTTAAGCACCTACCTGATTCCCAAGCTGCACTCCGGCTCCCTCTCTCTCACCCGCTCCCGGAAATGAAGGCCGTTGGAACCTGGGGTCAAGTTTAAACATCTACCTGAATCCCAAGCTGCACTCGCTGCGCTGCGGCTCCCTCTCTGTCTCCCGCTCCGAAAAATGAAGGCTGCTGGAACCTGGGGGCAAGTTTAAACACTTACCTGACCCCGGTGACCTGCGGAGAATGCAAGAGTGCCAGGCTGTGTACTCCGCTGCGTCCTCTGCTAGGATCAACTGGGCTAAATATTCCGGACCCCTGGTCGGTCTGTGGCAGATGGACCCCCTCCTGGAGGAGCTCAGGCCCTTTAGCTGGAGTCGGACCAACATCCTCTACCTGGGAGTCCACCTTTGCCCGGCAGAGGAAGCCTGGCCGGCGAACTGGCAGGAGCTGGAGACCAAGGTCACCACTCGCCTGGGATGCTGGACAGGACTGCTCCGAGTGCTGTCCCACAGGGATCGAGTTCTCGTTATAAACCAGCTGATTGCCTTTATGCTGTGGTATCGGCTGGTCACTTTGACCCGTTCCACTGACTTTGTCACACGCATCCAGAGAACCCTGCTTCGGTTCTTCTGGGACAAAGGATTGCACTGGGTCGATGCGGAGGTCTTGAGTCTCCCGATTGCGGAGGGCGGTTTGGCGCTGGTGTGCCTTCGCACCCAGATTGCGACTTTCCGCCTTCAGACTCTGCAGCTTACTGGAGCTAGAGACGCCGTGGTTGTGCGGTGGTATCCCGTCTGAGCAGACCCCTGCTCGGACAGAATTCCACATTGGTCCCAAACCCTGGAACCACCCCCCGCCCAGGTGCTGGTGCCCCACAGCCCCAGCTGCCTCGCGGAAATACCCTTTGTGCCTTTACGCACTGCGCGGAGGGGTTTCCTGTACGGCCTGCTGTTGCACGCCTTCCATCTCCTTGCCCTCGCCCGGACACGCCTTGGCGTGCCTTGTTGCCGTCCGGCGGCGGAGGTCCCCACTGGAGGTCCCTCTATGGAGGTGTCCTCCCAATAAAACTGGGGAACTTGGGGTGGAGGGTGCTGCGCATCGCAGTGCCGTGCAACTATCGTTTGAATCACTTTACGGCTCTGCCAGAGACCTGCCACTTTTGTGGCCTGGTGGAGACCGTGGAGCACGTTTATGTTGTCTGTCCGTGGCTGCACTCCCTTTTTGGTTTCTTGACAACGTTGTTGTTGAGGTTTTCTTTGCACTTCAGCCCCACGCTTCTGATCTACGGACATCTAGTGCGGAGGGGGGGGGGGGGGGGGGTGAGGAAGGCGGAGGACCTCCTCGTGAACCTGCTCCTGGGCCTGGCCAAACTTGCCATTTATAGGTCCAAGCAGCGGGTGACCGAGGGGGTCGTCCAGCCTGACTGTCTGCCCATCTTCCGCGGCCTCGTTCGCGGCCGGGTGTCCCTGGAGAGGGAGCATGCGGTGTCCACAGGCACACTCGAGGCCTTCCGTGCTCGGTGGGCACCGCAGGGGTTGGATTGCCTTATCGACCCCAATTTTCACACTTTAATTTGATGGGTTTTTGATAAGTTTTTGTTTCCTTTCTCGTTCTTTTTGGGCTGTGCTCCACTCGTTGTTTTGGGGCACTTCCTTCTTATGTTTCATCCATCAGTTCTTTTATGTTCTTTTGCTTGGTTTTCACACCCAGTATCACGCCAGTGTCAGTGGCGGATGCTGGCCTAATCCTGCACATGTAAATAAACTCATAGAAAACACAAAAGAAAATAAACAAAACAAAACACATACACAAAATTTAGAGTAGTGAGACCCTATAAAAGGTCTGAACCAAACAGCAACTTTTAAGTTTATTAACTAAATAAAAGAAAGACTAGACTTTAGATAAAAATTGACCCTTAATATCCCCCAGTCACCAAACTCTCATTATAGCACTCACTTTGTATGGTGGTTGAGGATTGGCTGACCTCAATGCTGATTGGATTTGATTGATGTGACTTGTGGCCAATGAATCACCCAGAAGGCTGTGACTCTGCCTGGCACCAGTGGTGATAAGATATTTTCCTATTAGGTACTTTTGAATCACAAGGCTGGTTTTCTGAGTTTTGCTTTTTGTTCAAAAGCTGCAAGAAGCATCTCTGATTCTCTTGCAAGGATCTGGAGTGAGATTCTCCGACCCCCTGCCGGGTCGGTGAAACGCCGGGGGCTGGCGTAAATCCCGCCCCCGCCGGTTGCCGAATTCTCCGGCACCGGATATTCGGCGGGGGCGGGAATCGCGCTGCGCCGGTTGGCGGGCCCCCCCCCTCGATTCTCCAGCCCGGATGGGCCGAAGTCCCGCTGCTATAATGCCTGTCCCGCCGGCGTAGATTAAACCACCTACCTTATCGGCGGGACAAGGCGGCGCGGGCGGGCTCCGGGGTCCTGAGTGGGCGTGGGGCGATCTGGCCCCGGGGGGTGCCCCCACGGTGGCCTGGCCCGCGATCGGGGCCCACCGATCCGCTGGCGGGCCTGTGCTGGGGGGGCACTCTTTTCCTTCCGCCTTTGCCACGGTCTCCACCATGGCGGAGGCGGAAGAGACTCCCTCCACAGCGCATGCGTGGGGATGCCGTGAGCGGCCGCTAACGCTCCCGCACATGCGCCACCCGGAGATGTCATTTCCGCGCCAGCTGGCGGGGCACCAAAGGCCTTTTCCGCCAGCTGGCGGGGCGGAAATTAGTCCGGCGCGGGCCTAGCCCCTTAAGGTTGGGGCTCGGCCCCCAAAGATGCGGAGGATTCCGCACCTTTGGGGTGGCGCGATGCCCGACTGATTTGCGCCGTTTTGGGCACCGGTCGGCGGACATCGCGCCAATACCGGAGAATTTCGCCCCTGATTATTCTCTCTAAAATGTCCAGTAGCTCAGTGGGCTGGACAGCTGGTTTGTAATGCAGAACATGGCCAGCAGCTCGGGTTCAATTTCCGTACCAGTTTATCAGGTGCCGGAATGTGGTGACTAGGGGCTTTTCACAGTAAATTCATACTTGTGACAATAAAAGATTATTATTATTATTTTCTTCCTCCGGTAAGACTGGTTGTGATTTTATTGAAACTACAAAGGATTGAGATTAAAACTCGGGCTGAAAGCTAAGTTTGAGGTGAGACACAGAGACTTATGACCTTTGAGTTGAAGGCCTAGTTTAATAAAGGCTACAATGTCTCTCCAGAAGAAATCATACTGCCTGTGAGTGCTAAATGAATATTACTACCAGAAAATCTTCACCAACTGTACGGTGTCTTTGATCAATTAGCGTCTTGGGAGGACAGTCTGCTGGAAAGAACTCAACATCAAAAGCAAGGGCTTTTACCTTTCTTTTTATCTTAATCCCTATTATTTTACCCTTCTCCACACCTCTGCATTTGTCCTGTGTGTATGTGGGGAGAGAGTGGGATGGTTCAAGGGGAATAGTAGGTTAGCTTGCCATTATTCTGTTGTAATTACTGTATACTTCATCTTTATTTCTGTTATAAATAAACAGTAGACTTCCGGTGGCGGTGATGTGTTGAGCGAACGCACATCAGGTGGCTCTCCTCCCAGTTGGACCCAACATAGCAAATTTCTGAGTTTTTGGCCCAAAAAAACATGTAAAACTCCCCCAAATATAAAAGGCACGAACAGCGATGAGAGCGGAAGGAAGATGACGGCAAACTGCAGTTCGAAGGGACGATGAGAAGGTAGAGGCAGAAGCGGAGGAATGGGGCAGGAGCAACGGGCGGATGGACCAGTGGCCCCACGAGGCGAGGCTATGGCCCAGGCAAACCGGGAGAGGGGAAGATCGGTGACCCGAACGGCGGAGCAGGAGAGGACAATGACATACGCCTCCGCCCCCCCCCCCCCTCCAACCGGCCCCCGTGAAAAGATTCTGAGTCTTCGCCCATCTGAAAAGCCTGAAGGCTGGCATAGTCTACCTACAGGAGACACACCTGAGGGAGAAGGACAGACTGCTGGTAAAGAAGGGCTGGGTGGGACAGACGTACCATTCATGCTATGGGACGAGGGCTAGGGGAGTAGCCATATTGATCAGCAAGAGGAAGAGATTTACTGAGACCAGGACAGTTACGGATCCAGGGGGATGGTACGTCATGGTCAGCGGTGTCCTGGAAGGGGCACTGGTGCTGCTGGTGAATGTGTACACTCCCAACTGGGACGACACAGACTTTATAGAAAAGACCATGGCAGAAATCCCCGACATTGACACACACCGACTGACACTGACCGACCGGTCAAATTGAGAGCAATCATGGAGCAGATGGGGGCGATGGACCCGTGGAGGTTCCTACACCTGGGAGAAAAAGAGTTCTCGTACTTTTCGCAGGTGCACAGGGTGTACACCCACATCGCCTTTTTTGCAGTGGGGAAATCGGTGCTTCTAGGAATTATAGGAGCGGAATATTCCGCAATCGTCATCACTGACCACGCTCCACATTACATGGATGTGAGTTTGGGGACAGGCCATGCCGAGCGCCCCAAATGGAGGCTGGACACGGGCCTCCTGGCGGATAAGGCCTTCTGCCAGGAAACTTTGTGGGCCATAGGCGATTACGTTAGTAAAAACCAAAACGGTGAGGTCTCACCCCTCCACGTTTTGGGAGGCACTGAAGGCCGTGAATGGGGAAGTGCTTCGGAAATCAGAAGCACAAAGGGACTTGGGAGTCCTTGTACACGATTCTCTTAAGGTTAACGTGCAGGTTCAGTCGGCAGTTAAGAAGGAAAATGCAATGTTAGCATTCATGTCAAGAGGGCTAGAAGAATACAAGACCAGGGAGGTACTTCTGAGGCTGTATAAGGCTCTGGTCTGACCCCATTTGGAGTATTGTGAGCAGTTTTGGGCCCCGTATCTAAGGAATGATGTGCTGGCCTTGGAAAGGGTCCAGAGGAGGTTCACAAGAATGATCCCTGGAATGAAGAACTTGTCGTATGAAGAACGGTTGAGGACTCTGGGTCTGTACTCAATGGAGTTTAGAAGGATGAGGGGGGAAACGTACAAGATACTGCGAGGCCTGGATAGAGTGGACGTGGAGAGGATGTTTCCACTTGTAGGAAAAATTAGAACCAGAGGACACCATTTCAGACTAAAGGGACGATCCTTTAAAAAAGAGATGAGGAGGAATTTCTTCAGCCAGAGGGTGGTGAATCTGTGGAACTCTTTTCCGCAGAAGGCTGTAGAGGCCAAATCACTCGGTGTCTTTAAGACAGAGATAGATAGGTTTTTGATTAATAAGGGGGTCAAGGGTTATGGGGAGAAGGCAGGAGAATGGGGATGAGAAAATATCAGCCATGATTGAATGGTGGAGCAGACTCGATGGGCTGAGTGGCCTAATTCTGCTCCTATGTCTTATGGTGATCAGAGGAGAGATAATAGCCTCCAAGGCATACAGAGATAGAGAAGAGAGGGTGGCCAGGCAGCAGCTGGTCGACAGACAGTACTTTGAGGCCCCAACCGTAGAGCTGCTGGCAGAGAGGAAAATGCTACAAATGGACTTTAACCTGCTATCCACTAGGAAAGCAGTGCACCAACTCCGCCAGATACGGGGGGTCTTCTACGAACATGGGGACAAGGCTGGCCGCCTACTGGCTCACCATCTGTTAAAGCAGGCAGCCACTGGGAAAAATAGCACAGGTAAAGAATAGCAGAAGCAGACTGGTAGCAGAACCAAAAGGGGTCAACCAAGCATTCGAGACCTACCGAGGGCTGTGCACCTCCGAGCCCACCGACGGGATGCGGGGATGAAACAGTTCCTCAACGGACTGGAATTACCAGTTGTGGAGGAGAACAAACGGAGGGAGCTGGAAGCATCAATAGATCTGGGAGAAATCATGAAGAGCATCAGCTCCACGCAGGCAGGGTAGGCGCCAGGATCCGACAGGTTCCCATGGGACTTCTATAAAAAATTCGCACCAGCCCTGGCCCCACACCTAAGGGACATGTTCGCAGACTCGCTGGCGAGGGGGACCTTGCCTCCTACGCTGCCGCAGTCCACAATCACATTGATACCAAAAAAAGACAAAGACCCAATGGAATGCGGATCATATAGACCCATTTCGCTGCTAAATGTAGACGTGAAAATACTTGCAAAGATCTTGGAAAAAGGCTGGAAAGCTGCAGTGGAAACAACCTCCCCGCATCTATCCTATCTATTCCCTTCACAATTTTATATGTTTCTATAAGATCCCCCCCCCCCCCCCCCCCCCCCCCCGCATCCTTCTACATTCCAATGAGTACAGTCCAGGTCAACTCAACCTCTCCTCGTAATCCAACCCCCTCAACTCTGGGATTAACCTAGTTAACCAGAGGTGGTCACAGAAGACCAAACGGGCTTTGTCAAGGGTAGGCAGCTCACTGCGAACATCTGCTGCTGAATGTAATAATGACACCCCGGGGAGAGAACATCAGAAGTGATCATCTCCCTGGATGCAGAAAAGGCCTTCGACAGAGTTGAATAGAAGTACCTCCTCGAGGTACTGGAATGGTTTGGGCCAGGAGCTGGATTCACCGCCTGGGTGAGACTCCTGTACGGTTTGGGACTCTGTATGAAGGGGGTGTTGTTTGTACAATGTACTTATGCCTATAATTAATAGGAAGCAAAGAGTGGGGATTAATGGGTGTTTCTCTGGTTGGCAATCAGTAGCTAGTGGTGTCCCTCAGGGATCAGTGTTGGGCCCACAATTGTTCACAATTTACATAGTTGATTTGGAGTTGGGGACCAAGTGCAATATGTCCAAGCTTGCAGACAACACTAAGATGAGTGGTAAAGCAAAAAGTGCAGAGGATACTGGAAGTCTGCACAGGGATTTGGATAGTTTAAGTGAATGGGCTAGGGTCTGGCAGATGGAATACAATGTTGACAAATGTGAGGTTACCCATTTTGGTAGAAATAACAGCAAAAGGGATTATTATTTAAATGATAAAATATTAAAACATGCTGCTGTGCAGAGGGACCTGGATGTCCTAGTGTATGAGTCACAAAAAATTAGTTTACAGATGCAACATGTGATTAAGAAGGCGAATGGAGTTTTGTCCTTCATTGCTAGAGGGATGGAGTTTAAGACTAGGGAGGTTATGCTCCAACTGTATAAGGCGTTAGTGAGGCCACACCTGGAGTATTGTGTTCAGTTTTGGTCTCCTTACTTGAGAAAGGACGTACTGGCGCTGGAGGGTGTGCAGAGGGTAATAAAAATAAGGGGATTGTTGTGTTGGCTTGGAGGGGAAAGAGGCCAGTTAATGTTGTGGTAGTTTGGGCATGTTGGAGGGGAGTGGGGCCAGGATGGATGGGTGGTTGTTGTTTTTGAGAAGATTTTTTGAGGGGGACCATGCTGGGCCAATTCGCTAGCGAAGAGGAGTGGGGTGGCTAGCGAACGGGAGCAGAGTGTAGGGAGAGCCTGCGGCCTGTTGGACCAGGTTGGGTGGATGCACTGGCCTAGCTGTGTGTGTGTGTATGGGGAGCTGTGTAGCAAGGCAGTCTGTGGGACTGGAGAGAGAGACTAAAAGTGTCAGAGGGTTTTCTTTGTGTCACTCTAGGGATGGGCCTTGGATCCAGGAATATAGGTAGGAACATTGAATCACGGTGCCGATGGTTGACTTGAGGGGGAGGAGACACCCTCCACCTGGAATATGCCGGGCTTGGGGGGTGCCTGTGAAGAGAGCAAAGGTTTTTTTTCTATTTGAAATGTTTTGGGCCGATGTGGTGTTCCTGCAGGAGACTCACCTGCAGGACCAGGTCAGGTTGTGGACGGCTTATGTGAGCCATGTCTTTCACTCAGGGTTCGACAGTAGGGCTTTTGGTCAGCAAGAAGGTTCATTTTCAGGCGTGGACGGTGGTGGCCGATCAGGGAAGGAGTTACATGATGGTTACAGGTATGCTGGAGGGAAAGGTGGTAGTGTTGGTGAACATGTAAGCTCTGAATTGGGACGATGTTAAGTTTATGGAACGGCTGTTGGCTGCCATTCTGGAGTTAGATATGCACCAGCTGATTTTGGGGAGAATTTAATTGCATTCTGGACCCGAAGCTGGATTGTTCCAGGCCGAGATCGCTGTCCTTTTAGGGGATAACAAAGCTCTTGTTCGCATTCATGGAGGAGACAGGAGGGGTGGATCCGTGGCGGTTTGTACATCCGAGAGGTAAGGAGATCCTGTTTTTTTCACCAATGCACAAGGTGTACTCAAGGATTGACTTCTTTGTTATGGGTAAGACCCTGCTCCCTGGGGTACAAAATGCGGAGTATTCTGCGCTCGTTGTTTTGGACCATGCGCCTCATTGGGTAAACTTGAAGCTGGAGGAGGGTCAGGCAATCTGTACAGGCTGGAGGTTGGATTTGGGACTGCTGGCGGAACCCGGGTTTTGTGGAAGGATTTTGAGGGCCATAAAGGACTATGTAGAATGGAATGAGAATGAGATAGACTCTACTTTTGGGAGATCTTAAGGGGGTGGTGAGGGGGGAGATCATCACGTGCAAGTGACACAGACTTCTCTTTACGCAAAGAGTAGTGAGGCCGTGGAATGCCCTACCTGCTACAGTAGTGAACTCGCCAACATTGAGGGCATTTAAAAGTTTATTGGATAAACATATGGATGATAATGGCATAGTGTAGGTTAGATGGCTTTTGTTTCGGTGCAACATCGTGGGCCGAAGGGCCTGTACTGCGCTGTATTGTTCTATGTTCTATGTTCTAAGGCACATATGGATAGGAAGGCTAGGTAGAAGTGCCAGCTGCTGGTGGACATGATCCTGGGTGTGGATAGGGAGTATGCGAGTGACCTCACACCAGAGCTTTGGGCATGTAGGAAAAAGCTGCAAATAGAGTTTGACCTGCTGTCCATGGGCCAGGGGTTGCTCCTGCTGTTGTGTAAAATGAGTGGTGTATGAGTATGGGGAGAAGGCTAACCATCTTTTTGCTCATCGGTTAAGGCAGCAAGAAGCGGCCAGAGAGATTGTGTAAGTGCGTGAGCCAGGGGTGGGTTGGTGTTCACCCCAGAGAAGGTCAATGGGGTGTTCCGGGCCTTCTACGAGGGTCTTTCTAAGTTCAAGCCACCAGACAACGAGCAGGGGTTGGCAGAGTTCTCAGAGAGTTTGGAGTTATCCCAGGTGGGGGTGGAATTGTTTGGTGGGGGAGAGTTGGAAGCACCGATAGGGTTGGAGGAGGTTTGCACAGTTTGGGGGAATATGAAGAAGGGGAAGGTGCCGAACCAGATTGGTTCCCGATAGAATTCTGTAAGAAGTTAATCAGTTGGCCCCATTGGTGTTGGGGATTTTTAATGATTCATTGGCACGGGGTTCCCTCTCAGAGACGCTGCGACAAGTGTCCATTTCCCTCCTTCTGAAGGATGGGACACCACAGAGTGTGGGTCGTACCGGCTTATTTCTCTGCTCAATGTGGATGCAAAAGCTTTGGCTAAGATCTTAGCGTTAAGGTTGGAGTCCTGTCTCCCGGAGGTTGTGGGAGAAGATCAGATAGGCTTTGTGAAGGGCAGGAAACTGACATCAAATGTGGTTCTTACACTGGCGGTGGGGCCAGAACCGGAGTTAATTGTATTGTTGGACGTGGAAAAGGCACTCGATTTGGGTTGAATGGAGTTACCTGTTCATGGTTCTGCAGAAATTTGGGATCAATCCTGGGGTTGTTCCGTGGGTATGGCTGCTATATGTGGCACTGTCTGCCTGTGTGCAATCTAACACCATGAGTTTGGGGTCCTTTAGGCTGTGTGAGGGGACAAGACAGGTGTGCCCTATGTCTCCACTGGTGATTGAACCATTCACAATTGCCGTGAGGTCTTTGGAGAAGTGGAGAGGGATTATGAGCGGAGTGGAGTACAGGGTATCTTTGAATGCCAACGATCTTTTGCTGTATTAAAGGGGGGACAGCGATTGGGGATATTGAAGAGGTTTGGCTCCTTTTTGTGGTATAAAGTAGACTTTGGGAAGAGTGAGTATTTTCTTGTTAGTCCCTCCGGGGGGGGGGGGGGGGGGGGGGGGGGTTCAATTCACCTTGTTGGCACTAGACTCAGCTACCTGCGAGTTCAGGTGGCATGTGATTGGACATGGTTCGCAAATTGAACTTCACTAGTCTGGCGAGTATGGTTAGGGTGGACTTACAGAGGTGGGACAGCCTCCCATTGTCACTGGGAAGCTGTGTATTAAGATGAATATCTTGCCAAGATTTGTAATTTGGTTTCAATGCATCCCAGTCTTTCTGCATAAAGCGTTATTTCAGGGGTTGGTAACTCCTCTGATTTGGACGAGGGGCTTGCAGAGGGAGAGGCAGGTGGGGTGACTGTGCTGCTTAACTTGATGCCTTATTATTTGATGGCCAATGCAGAGAAGATGCTGGATTGGTTTGGGGACCAGGAAGTCACTTGAGTGCGGATGGAGACAGGGGCATGCAAGGCCCTGGTGACGGCATTTCTGCCACTTGCCCCAGTGATCATTTCCACATTATGGCGGCAACTCCACCAGCATTTTAGGCTGTGGGTAGTATCAAGATGGGCCCCTATCTGTTCAAACCAGCGACTTGGATGCACATTTGGGGGTGGAGGGGGGTGGAAAGGCAAGGGGTTGGAGTGGCTAAGGGACTTGTATTTGGAGCGTGGTTTGCTAGGTGGGAGGAGCTGAAGGAGAAAGCAGGACTTGTTGGGGTGGGGGAAGTGGATGTGTTCATGTATTTTCAGGTGCGGGATTAGGGTTTTGTACCTCGAGAAGGTCAAGTTCACTGTGAGGAGGTCGATCGACGGGTTCTATCGGAGATGGCAGCCATTCATATTACAATTTAAGGATCTGATCACTGTTAGCTGTTAGTTGGCAGGGATGTGTTCTAGGTTTTCTTTTGGGGGAGGGACATTGTTATAGTTATTAGTAGGAGTTTGTCTTTTTGGGGGTCGATACATGTTTTACTATTGATTTGTTTCGATTTGCATAAAATGTTGAAAGTTCAATTAAAATATTTTCAAAAAAAGTGAGGTGATCTTTTATATGGTATGTAACAGTAAGTCTGGATCTTCGGCATGCCAGATGATGTGCTGGGTTGGGTTCTATCCAACTGAACTCTGCAGCATTCTCATTTGGCCCCACAACTCCAATTAAGCAGATTGTCAGATTATATGACCATATGTTGAGCATTGTTGAAAGAAGAGGCTATTTTGGGACCGATTGAAAAAAAGGGAAAGAGAACAATTTAGTGCTCCTAACTGTGCCAGCTCTGTGGAGGGTCCCATCTGTTTTTTGCTTTTGAGATGTTTATAGACTGTTGTACATTTCCAATAATTGCTGTACATTTAACATTTTCTTTTTTTTATAAAAATGATTCTCAATTGATATCAAAAGTAAAATCACAAATACCATGATTACAGTATGAACAGTCTGCTGCATTTGCTGATGGACAGCCATATTTCTGCCAACTAGCTGGGATTGGAACCTTCATTGTATGCTGACAGAATCAACTGCAACATGACCCTGAATGGCAGGTTGCCTGTTCCACACTGACAAATATCACAACTTCACCATTGCTTCTACCTTACCAGCTGAGTCATAACTCTGGTAAAGAAGTTGAAACAATTGAATGTTAAAGAATAGCATTCCTTTATTAAAGTCAACCTCATTTTACCTGGCAAGTTGCACTGTTAATGAGTGGCCAACTAGAAAGACGATCACCGGAGGGGTTCCAGTATGTAATCACAACTGAATATGCAGAAGTAGCTTGACCTGAATTGTTTTCACTTAGTTAATTAAAGGATGAGAGTTTTTTTTAGATCTTGCCCCTAACCTTTACTGGCTGTAGAAATGCCATGTTCTGTACATTTAAAAAAAATAATTTTATGGGATGTGGGCATCGCTGGTTAGGCCAGCTTTATAGCCCATCCCTAGTTGCCCTTCAGAAGGTGGTGATGAGTTGCCTTCTTGAACTGCTGCAGTCCCTCAGGTGTAGGCACACCCACTATGCTGTTAGGGAGTGTGTTCCAAGATTTTGTCTCAGCGACAGTGAAGGAACGGCAATATATTTCCATGTCAGGGTGGTGAGTGTCTTGGAGGGGAACCTCCAGGTGGTGGTGTAGCCACCTGGGTTGGCCAACTCCCAATGTAAAATGGAGGACAGCAAAGGCTGCAGGGAAATTCAGTCAACACAGGCAGAAACCAGCAGGTGCAAGTTACTGTGTATTAAACTCTGCAAAAGCCCAGACAGCATCGATACAAGCAGCCATCTGCATAATAATGCAGCAGCCATCTACATACTGATGAGCGATCCCTGGGAACAATCGCAACATTTGGGACAAACAAAGCTAAGCCAGACTCCCCGGCGCCAGCAGGAGCCAACACAAAAGAGGTTAACGGACACCTCCAGACCACCCAGCGATCAGGGAACCGCTCCAGTATTGGAGAAATCAAACCAAGCGATTGGAACAAAGTCCAATCACTTGGAACCAGGTACAGGGTCCGCCCCGAAAGGCGGGAAGCCCCTGGGGACTATAAAGTTAAGCCCCCAAGTTCAAATCGTTCTTCTTGACCGGGTCACTCAGCAACGCGAACCAACCTTGACAGTGACCGGTGCAGCTGCCGCCGATATCCAGTAAGCCTTAAGTCAACGCTCGCTACGAGACAGGCGCTCCGAGCTACCAGTCCGTATCAGCTTCGAATCCCGCAGACTCAGAACCCGAACGAAAGGCCATTTGTTCCCCTGACCTGGTGGGCCAGTCCGAAGCTAAGTATAGGCCTGTTAGTTGTAGAAGTAGCTTAGAAGTAGAATTTGTGCATGAGTAGCGATTACTGTGTATAATAAATGTGCTTTGATTTGAATCTTACTAATCGGTATATTGAGTTATTGATCATTACTTGAACTTGAACCTCGTGGCGGTATCATAAAGATACCTGGCGACTCGAGAGCAAAGGTTATAAAACAGAGCCAATTGAACCAACCAAAAGTTAGCAACATATTATTGGCGACATCTGACGGGACCCGAACTAGAAGTGGCTTAACCACTCTGGGAGAACCCAAAAATGTGACTTCGAAATCCAATTGGGAACAGAAAAACACAAGTGTTCAAGCAGTTCTGATCAATCCTCATAATTCGCAAGTGTGTTAAATGCATGCGTAACTAACAGGGCTATTAGCTAAACTGATAGAATTTTTGTTGCGACAAAACTGTCGGGAGTTTGTATTTCGGAAAATAGCGAAAGCCGTACCTGTAATTACAGCACCGCCTTAGCTCCCCTGTTCCAAATTTAAAAGAAGCATTCAGATAAGAAAGATGGCAATGCAGACAATGCAACGCCTCATGAACCCAGAAGATTTTGTGGTCGCAGCGACCAGCAGCAGTAGAGTAGGACAGTGTCCCGTATGGGAGGAAGAAATCAGGAAGTACCTCAAAGAGAAAGGATGGCCCCTTTGGAGCGAATTCTGTAGAAATGAGGAAACAGGTCCCGGGAATATAGGACATACTTGGTGGGAGAACCTGAGCGAGATTCACAAGAAGAGCTTAGGGAAAGCTCGCAAGCCGATGGCAATCGTGTCCTACTTGGCACAATTGCGAGGCACAGAGGAAGTTGTTAGGACACTCCGGAAAGAGTTAGAAGGCATACATCGAATGAGTAAGGTCGATGTTAGTGAGGTAGAGAAAGAGAACGCAGGGTTAAGGAGGAAGTTGGCAGCAAAAGACGGAGAGGTGGATGATGACAAGTGGGCACGCCAGTCTTGTCTGGCGCACCCAAGCAGCTTCCAGTCCCAGTATGAAAAGGCCTATCAGGACACGCAATGTGCAGTCCTGGTACGAGAAGAAACCGAGAAGCAGGTAGAAGCATTGCAGAGGCAGTGTAGTGACCTGAAGGCAGCATTCTAAGAGCACTCCATGCTGCCTCCACAGAGCAAAGACAAAGCTCACTAGACCACGCAAAGTGCCGGAAGCAGATTGCAGAGCTGCAATCGCTGCTTTCAGTTCAAAAAGGATTCCAGGAAACCTTTGGAGCAAAATTAGATGAGGAAGACGGCCCTGATTGGGAAGAGTTAAATGAGACAGCGCAGAGATATGTTCAGGGAACATGTGCGCATGCAAAGCCCCAAAAGAGAAAAGCGCCCCAACCCCCCACAGAGCAGATAGTTCAGGCTCCAATGAACCCAGTCACCACCCACCGCACAGCCACATCGGACGATACGGAATTTCTGTACACCACCCCCTTAACAGTGACTCAATTTCGGGACGCGTGTGAGAAAATCACACCGTTCCTCCCCATCTCAGACCCCCGCCACTTCTTTGCCAGAGTAAAGCAGCAGGCGACCATGTACGGCCTGGATGAGAGAGAGCATGTGTAGCTCACAGTTTTGAGTTTACACCCTTCGGTCGCAGCAGCCCTTCCCAACCCACGGAATGTTGGAGGAGGCACCCTTGCAGAAATGCATACCGTGGTCCTAGACGCGATCTGGTATAACCGGGGTGACCCCGCAGATGGCCTCAATAAAGGCAGGCAAAAGAAAACCGAGCACCCCACAGCGTTTGCTGGACGCCTGTGGATCCACTTTGCAGCAGTTTTTGGAGACTTAGACCGCGCCCATTTGTCCCCAGACAACATGGCCAAATGGACCCGCACCCTTATCTCCCATGCCACAGAAACAGGACAAAAAGCTTGTGCGAATTATGATCCCTCAGAGGAGGCTCATAACGAGACATGGGTCGTAAAAAGATTGGCCCGCGCCTGGGAGCAGTCTGTACAAAACAAACCCGCAGTTAAAAATCCCGAAGAAAAGCAGGCAGAAGCAGACATACAAGCTGTTAAAACACACCAGAACCCTGCATGGGTAAATGAAAGCAA
The DNA here is from genome assembly GCF_047496885.1 of Scyliorhinus torazame. Lineage (NCBI taxonomy): Eukaryota > Metazoa > Chordata > Chondrichthyes > Carcharhiniformes > Scyliorhinidae > Scyliorhinus > Scyliorhinus torazame. The sequence goes on along the minus strand of NC_092707.1, from coordinate 35,949,433 downwards.
GAACAGCCCCACACCAAAGTTACAGGAGTGTTACAACTGTGGACAGTTGGGACACTTTGCAAGGGAATGCACTGCCCCACGAAAGCCACAGAGAGCTTGTACAACAGTCCATAAACATCTAAGTAAGAATAAGACAGAGCCCATATATAGTGTGAGCACCCGTTCAGATCAGACGGACCTGAACGGAACGGACTGACGGTGTTCGGGCTCCCCCAGTTGGGTCTGCGACACCCTTTGGGATAGGACCGGATGACCGGTAGTTGCAACGAAAATACGGGGACAGCCCATCGGGTTTCTCTGGGACACAGGAGGGTCCCGCACCACAATAAATTCCTCCACCATGTTCCAAAAGGACACGTGGCCCACTACAGCCACTATCACCCTCAGCGGCTTTCAGGCCACTCACTGCAGGGACACATCACAGCCCCTGTACCTATTCAAATCGGCAACATCACCACCAAGCACCCCGTAGTTTTACTTGACCTGCCCCACACAGCAGAATCTATTTTATGAATTCCCACAACCTATCATTTGATCCAGTCAACCAGTGTGTCTGGAAAATGGCAAAATCTGCAAGAGCCCCCGCAACGCTCACATCCCGTAACAGCCTCCCCGAAACAGCGCCGGAATGTGGCGACTAGGGGCTTTTCACAGTAACTTCATTTGAAGCCTACTTGTGACAATAAGCGATTTTAATTTCATTTTTTTCATTTTTTATAGGTGAATACGCCAACAAAATTAGCGCAGTAGGCGAATTTTGGTTTAACCCGACGACAATTAGCACGGACAAGCAGGTTAGGGCAGTTTTACAGAAGACCAGGACAGCATTCGCGACCCACAAGCACAACTGTGGCCGGATGACTGGTTCAGTACAAATCACAGGACCTGACCCTAGAGCCCAAAAGCAGTATGGATTTCCCCAAGAGGCAGAGGGAGAAATCGCAAAAGTAATCGACAGCTTATTAGAGCAGGGCGTACTTAGATCAGTAGCCTCCACTAATAATGCCCCGATTTGGCCAGTGAGAAAGCCCGATGGATCATGGCAACTGACCATCGATTACTGGTAACTCAACAAAGTCACCCCCACAGCAGCCCCCACAGTAGCAACAAGTCCCGAGACCATGCTCAAGCAGGGACTCAATTCCCGATTCTTTACGGTTTTGGATATCAGTAATGGATTCTGGTCCATTCCATTGGCAAAGGCGTGCCAGTACAAATTTGCCTTCACCTTTAGAAATCAACAGTACACGTGGACATGCCTTCCACAAGGATTCCACAACTCCCCCTCCATTTTTCACCGACAGCTGGCAAATGGTTTAGCCAGATTCTCTCGCCCCGAACATCTGGTCCAGTATGTAGACGACCGACGACTGCAGACAGACACCAAGGAAGAGCACATCGAGCTTCTGTCCGAACTCCTGGAACTCCTACAAGCAATTGGATGTAAAGTTAACCCCAAAAAGGCCCAGATTCTGGAAAATAAGGTGATATATTTGGGTACAATTATCACACATGGTAAACGCGAGATCGAGCACAAAAAGATTGACTCGATTGCTAAATTGCCCCTTCCCCAGAACGTTTCAGCCCTCCGGTCGTTTTTAGGACTGGTTGGCTACTGCTGAAACTACACTGACGGTTTCGCCAGCAAGGCAGCATCCCTCTCAGACCTCCTAAAGAAAGGAACCCCCTGGGTTCTGCAGCATACGGATGCTGTGGACTCTTTGAAACAAGCACTCATAGCTGCCCCCGCACTACAAGTTCCAGACCCGCTTTCCCCCTATGCGATAGAGGTAGCAAGCACAGACCGCACCCTTTCAGCCGTGCTCCTTCAGGAACGGCACGAACAGTTAAGGCCCGTGGCTTACGCCTCCAGAGTTTTAGTTGCTGTGGAGCAGGGATTTTCAGCCTGTGAAATGAAATGAAAAATGAAATGAAAATGAAAATCGCTTATTGTCACAAGTAGGCTTCAAATGAAGTTACTGTGAAAAGTCACTAGTCGCCACATTCCGGCGCCTGTTCGGGGAGGCTGGTACGGGAATTGAACCGTGCTGCTGGCCTGCCTTGGTCTGCTTTCAAAGCCAGCGATTTAGCCCTGTGCTAAATCAGCCCTCATAAAGGCACCTGCTCGCAGTATTCTGGGCAGTACAGTATTTTTCATACATTACCAGACTGAACCCCATCACCATCCTCACGGAACACACCCCCACCCAACTTTTACTGGACGGACGACTCAAGGACGGTACAGTTAGTCAGATAAGAGCAGCTAGATGGACCCTTCTTTTGCAGGGACGGGACATCACTGTTAAAAGGACAAAGACCCACACCTTTTTAGCCGACAACTTACAGTACCCCGGAACCCCCCATGAATGTGAAATTATCTCTCCACACCACAACACAGGCCCCTTTATTGCTAAAACACCCCCCAGAAAGATAGGTAGTTCAACCCAGAGCCCCAAGCACAAAGACACGTGCGAACCCATAAGGATATATGTGGAGGGATCTTCCACAATATTAGAAGGGAAGCGCATAACAGGATGCGGTATTTATGTTGAGGACGCGCAGGGACGCGCCCTAGAAAAAATAGCAATAAAACTTCCAGGACACTTAGGCGCACAGGCAGCAGAACTTACGGCCATCGCATACATAGTGGAACACCCAGATTCCTTCCCCAGCCCAGCTGACATATATTCGGACAGCCTCTATGTCTGCAACAGCCTTACGGAATTCCTACCCCTGTGGAAAGCAAGAGGATTTGTTTCCGCAGACGGAAAACCCCTCCCCTCAGCCCGATTGCTCCGTCACATTTTAGAGAGAGCACAGAACAGGACTTTTGGAATAGTCAACGTTCGTAGTCACCATCGTTCCTCCCCCCCGGAAATGTAAAAGCCGACTCACTGGCTAAAGCAGGTTCCAGGCATGGATATTTTTGGACACCCCCCGAAAGCGCACCAGTGAATGCAGTTCAGGTCTCGCAGACTAATATCGAGGATTTAGTGCAGGCCCAGAAGCAGGACAGCAATCTCAGGGAGATTTTGAAAGGAAACTATCCAGCCCCTATGAGAGGTTTAAAAATGCTCTGACCACACATGACGGTGTGGTGTTAAAAGACACCCTTTATGTGGTTCCTGAACAGGACAGGAATCAACTGATTTGTTTATTCCATGACGGTCATGGACATCAGGGAATCGATCCCACTACAGCCCACCTCAGGCAGCTCTGTTGGTGGCCAAGTTTAATGGACGATGTAAATCACTACATTGAGAATTGCCTTATCTGTGCCCAGAACAACCCGGACAGATACGCGAAAAAGGCTCAGCTCAGTCACACCCGACCCGTTAATGGCCCCTGGACTAACCTCCAGATTGATTATATAGGACCATTGCCCCCTTGCAGGAATGGTTATAAATATGTACTACTCGTGGTGATAGTCACGTTTACAAAATGGGTGGAAGCATTCCCATCCAGAACAAACACGGCAAAGACCACAGCCAAGATCCTCACCCACCACATCTTTACGAGATGGGGACTCCCCCGCAGCAGTGAATCCGACCAAGATTCCCATTTTATGGGACGTGTCATGAAGAACGTCCTCACGATATTTGGCATTACCCAAAAATTCCACATTGCATACAACCCCCAGTCGAGTGGTATCGTGGAGCGCATGAATCGGACCCTAAAATCAACCCTCAGAAAAATGGCCCAGCAAAACAACACCACTTGGGACTCAGTCCTCCCTTTTGCACTGATGTTTTTGCAAAATACAGTTTCAACTTCCACAGGTTACACCCCACACACTCTCTTGACCGGACGCCCCATGAAAGGCACAGAATATTTATTAGGATTAGATTTGACCAGCCCCGAAGTGACGGCCCTCACACACGAGAAAGCAGTAGAACAATTAGTGGAGAATGTTAAAACGGCTCAGCTAGCAGCCGCAGTGAAATTGGGCAAAAGAACGAAACAGAGCAAGTCCTGTTTCAATAAGACAGTGCATGCGACTGAGTTCAGTGTAGGACAGCAAGTCATGCTCTCTGTATACAACCCCAGCACATTGCTGTCACCTAAGTATTCGGGTCCGTACTCCATTGCGGACAAAGTAAGCCCTTCCGTCTACAAAATAAAGTACCCCAATGGAAAGACTGCGTGGTTCCATATCAACCAGATGAAGGCATATGGAACACAGTCTAACCACGCACATCACGTCAAGCTCGACGCAGCAGACCACGCCCCGCCCACAACCAGCATAACCCTACCCTCCCACAACACGTCCAGCCCAGCCACGGACTCAACCTCGACTCCACCCCCGAAATATACCCTCCGCCCCGGAACGCCCACAGACAGCAGCAGCAGCGACTGTGACTCAGACAATAGCCACAGCACGCCTCCCTACTATCCCCATGCAACAGGACCGGCACCCAGCGAATCTGACCACGATTCGAGTGATCCCTTCACGATCACTTTCCTAAACAGAGCCCACCATCGACCAACAATGACGACCCCGATTCCGTCCCCACAGAACTAGACCATAAGACATAGGAGCGGAAGTAAGGCCATTCGGCCCATCGAGTCCACTCTACCATTCAATCATGGCTGATTTCAACTCCATTTACCCGCTCTCTCTCCATAGCCCTTAATTCCTCGAGAAATCAAGAATTTATCAACTTCTGTCTTAAAGACACTCAACGTCCCGGCCTCCACCGCCCTCTGTGGCAATGAATTCCACAGACCCAGCACTCTCTGGCTGAAGAAATTTCTCCTCATCTCTGTTCTAAAGTGACTCCCTTTTATTCTAAGGCTGTGCCCCCCGGGTCCTAGTCTCCCCTGCTAATGGAAACAACTTCCCTACATCCACCCTATCTAAGCCATTCATTATCACCACCTTTTGGCACCGAGATAATTCGTACAGACTCGTCCGGAATGACGAGAGCGATCCAAAATCACACCATGATACACTCGCGAGTTTGGCATCCGGGAGAAGATGACGACTTTGAGTCTGACTCCCAAAACGAGAACCCATTTGCGACCCGGTTCGCAACCGATAACTGAGGTGTCCAGATGATGTTTTAAAAGGAACCGCTTGGGAGAAACGGTGTCCTTTCTGATGGAACCTGCAGCATGTTTGATGTTGTTTGTACTTGTACTGTTAAATGTTGTATGTTAGACCGGGAATTTTTTTTTTCCACGGCCCCATGACACCACCCTTCTGGTGCCCACTGGCAGTCAGAGAAACTAGTTTGGCCAGACGCTTGTTCAGCGGAACTAGTTTGTCCACAGAGACTTGTTAATGTCCCAGACGCCAGTTCAGAGGAACTCGTCTGTCGACTGAAACACTGACCCCCGTTCGTAACTGCTCTTCTGGTTTGAAGGAAGAACCAATACGGCAGCCCCCCACGATGACTACATTTCTTACCCATTCTTGTCGGTTGCTCAGGCAGTGGAGAAACGGCATTGGGATCCGCCCTGCCTGGGAACCCCCCTCTGGTCAGCTACGCTCGGGTAGGGCACACACGGCATTGGTCGCCGTCCTACCCGGGGACTCCATCCAAATCGTACCCGTCGCGGCCCATACACACCTTATTTCGGTAAGTTTTGTTCAAAAAGTTTTGTTTTGTTTCAGGTGACCCTTAGGTTGCCAACCTTATGCTATTTACATCCTCAAACATTTGGATGGTAAATCGCACAGTCTGCGAGATGGCTCGTACTGGTTCATTACTTGTAAGTGTGTCTTGTCCTGAAATTCGGTTTTTGGAGAAAAAAAAATGAGGGAGTCACACATAGTGACCAATTATAAAGGGAGTAATTGGTACTAAATGACAGACAGGCTATCATACGAGATATTAAACCAAGATAGTAACAGACACTATGCTTGATCACACAGAACTCCAGAAGCTCCAGGACCAGTGAAAAGAGAAGAGAAGAGAAGAACCATGAGGACATCCTCCGCGTGGCTCATAACCCTAATGGACATTTTGTTGCGCGCGAACGCGAACCCCCTGACCTCAACTCCCCCAGCCGTTAATGATTCACTTCCCCACAGTACCCAGAGCCCAGTCACAAGCGACACCACACCATCTTGGTGTGACAGGTTTATAACCTGGTACTCCCTGTCCTACTTGATAGAATCCCTATTGGTATTGGCGATACTCTGCTGCATCGTGCAGACTATTTGTCTGAGAACATGGAGAAGGAGAGCCTACCGCGCTCGCACCCCGGTATATAGGATAAGATCCCCTATTTTCGGATATGACCAGACCCCCGAGCCCCGCGATCTATAATAGAGCATTCGTCTGCGATTTGTTGTAAATAAAGAAATGTTCATGAGCAATTGTACAATCCTGAGCTTGACTGCCAAGCCAGAATATGTGTATAAAACTGCTATTATTTTGTTTGTATGGTTTAGGAAGTTAGTGTGATGGAATGTTTGAGTGAGTGTAGTTTATTAAGGATAGTTAGAGGTTCCAATTTTCTTGTTTTGTAATGCATGTCCCTGTTTGACACAGCGCCCCATAGAATTGTCAGTTAAATTTTTTTTGCATAGTTATGGTCAGTGTAGAGGCCATAGAAGAGTGCTCGCCGGGTCAGGGAATGAAAAACAATGCAGTTATGTGATCCTTCACGCTTTGCTGTAATGTTCTATGTTCTATGTTCTATGTTCGCGTTAGGATCACAAGGAGGAGGTGTAGCCACCTGGGTTGGCCAACTCCCGATTTAAGATGGAGGACAGCAAAGGCTGCAGGGAAATTCAGCCAACACAGGCAGAAACCAGCAGGTGAAAGTTACTGTATTAAACTCTGCAAAAGCCCAGACAGCATCGATACAAGCATCCATCTGCATAATAATGTAGCAGCCATCTACATACTGATGAGCGATCCCCGGGAACAATCGCAACATTTGGGACAAACAAAGCTAAGCCAGACTCCCCGGCGCCAGCAGGAGCCAACACAAAAGAGGTTAACGGACACCTCAAGACCGCCCAGCGATCAGGGAACCGCTCCAGTATTGGAGAAATCGAACAAAGCGATTAGAACAAAGTCCAATCACTTGGAACCAGGTACAGGGTCCGCCCCGAAAGGCGGGAAGCCCCTGGGGACTATAAAGTTAAGCCCCCAAGTTCAAATCGTTCTTCTTGACCGGGTCACTCAGCAACGCGAACCAACCTTGACAGTGACCGGTGCAGCTGCCGCCGATATCCAGTAAGTCTTAAGTCAACGCTCGCTATGAGACAGGCGCTCCTAGCTACCAGTCCGTACCAACTTCGAATCCCGCAGACTCAGAACCCGAACGAAAGACCATTTAGTTCCCCTGACCTGGTGGGCCAGTCCGAAGCTAAGTATAGGCCTGTTAGTTGTAGAAGTAGCTTAGAAGTAGAATTTGTGCATGAGTAGCGATTACTGTGTATAATAAATGTGCTTTGATTTGAATCTTACTAATCGGTGTATTGAGTTATTGATCATTACTTGAACTTGAACCTCGTGGCGGTATCATAAAGATACCTGGCGACCCGAGGGCAAAGGTTAAAAACAGCTAATTGAACCAACCAAAAGTTAGCAACAGTGGGGTTCCCAGGTATCTGTTGCTCTTGTCTTTCTAGATGGTAGTGGTCTTGGGTTTGGAAGGTACTGTCTAAGGAATCTTGGTGAGTTACTGCAGTGCATCTTGTAGATGGTACACACGGCTGCCACTGTTCGTCGGTGGTGGAGGCTTAGAATGTTTGTGGAAGGAGGAGCAATTCAGCAGGTTGCTTTGTCCTGGATGGTGTCAAGCCTCTGAGTGTTGTTGGAACTGCACTCATCCAGGCAAGTGGAGAGTATTCCATTACACCCCTAACTTGTGCCTTGTAGATGGTGGATAGACTTTAAGGGGTCAGGAAGTGAGTTATTCGCCATAGGATTCCTAGCCTTTGACCTGCCCTGATAGCCACAGTATTGATGTGGCTCGTCCAGTTCAGTTTCTGATCAACAGTAACCCCCAGGATGTTGATTGTGGAGGATTCAGTGATGATAATGCCATTGATAGTCAAGGGGCAATGGTTAGATCCTCTCTTGGAGGTGCTGGGCATTGCCTGCCACTTGTGTGGCGTGAATGTAACTTGCCACTTGTCAGCCCAAGCCTGGATATTGTCCAGGTCTTGCTGCATTTGAACATGGGCTGCTTCAGTATCTAAGGAGTCTGCTTCTGCGCTGTAGGGATTCTATGGATTCAAATTATCCTTATTAGCCAAGCAAAGTCCTCAGTGTGTAATTAAATCTATGAGTGAAAATTGGAATAATTTCCTCAGAAACAAAATCAATAACAAAAGTTCCGCAGATTGACAAAACAGGTAAGAGAGGTTATTGGGACTGAAGGTAAAATTACTATGGATCTGACTTAGTTATGACTTAATAAAATCCCTTCATGTTTTGTTTTTAGCATTACATATACAAGTCCTGTGAATAAGTACCTCTTTATTGGTAGTAGCACTTACAACAACTTTAAAATATTAAAGTACATTTGGGGAACAACCTTTATAAATGCTATCAAGCTCCCCAAAACCTTTGGCAGTATTTCCACAAGACTTTGCCAGCTACTAAAAGGAAGTCAGATCAACAGAAGTAATGTACCACTATGTCAATGAATATCAGGAAATTCCATGGGGCTTCTCCTGCCATACCTTTGACAAAAACCCTGTCTACACTAAACCTTTGCTGAAGTTAAGGTGGTGGAGTAAGAGAAGTAGGGGAACTTCCCAGCAAAATACAGAAGGATTCAGAAACCTGATGACAGCAAGGTAGAAATCTGACAACCAAGAGGATCTGGGGATTAAACCTATACATTATTTTTGCATGAGACACTCAATTACGAAACAGTGCACAATACAAGTATTATTCGAATTGATAACATTCCCAAACTGAACAAATGAGTGGAGAATTCCTAATCAAGGGCAGCACGGTGGCACAGTGGGTAGCACAGCTGCCTCATGGCGCCGAGGTCCCAGGTTCGATCCCGGCTCTGGGTCACTATCCGTGTGGAGTTTGCACATCCTCCGCATGTTTGCGTGGGTTTCGCCGCCACAACACAAAGATGTGCAGGGTAGGTGGATTGGTCATGCTAAATTGCCCCTTAATTGGGAAAAATGAATTGGGCACTCTAAATTTAAAAAAAAGAATTCCTGATTAGGAATTCCATCAAAATATACATATTAAATTGATGTAATATTAGTTTATTTCGTGATTTTATGGAAAAAAACGTTTATAGTCGCAACTGCTCGTCACTATACAACACTATTTTGAACACATTTAACAGCTGCTGCACATTAGAGGACAAACTGTTACCTTTTACAAACTCTGTCTGATCTTGCCGAACAGCCTGAAGGAGACACTCCTCCAACCTAAGTGCCAGTACCTTGGCCAAGGTCTTAGAATCCACATTCAGTAAGGAGATCAGACGGTACAAGCAACAAAGCACCGGGTCATAGATTATCATAGAATTTACAGTGCAGAAGGAGGCCATTCGGCCCATCGAGTCTGCACCGGCTCTTGGAAAGAGCACCCTACCCAAGGTCAACACCTCCACCCTATCCCCATAACCCAGTAACCCCACCGAACCCTAAGGGCAATTTTGGACACTAAGGGCAATTTATCATGGCCAATCCACCTAACCTACACATCTTTGGACTGTGGGAGGAAACCGGAGCACTGTGGGAGGAAACCCACGCAGACACGGGGAGGATGTGCAGACTCCGCACAGACAGTGACCCTAGCCAGAATCGAACCTGGGACCCTGGAGCTGTGAAGCAATTGTGCTATCCACAATGCTACCGTGCTGCCCATACCGTGAGGTCCTTATCTTTTTTTAATAGAAGCAAAGTGGACGCCAGCAGCATCGTCTCCAGGAGAGACCCGTGCTACTGAATCTTCAAACAGTTCTACCAACAACAGTACCAGCTGGTCGGCAAACATTTTATAAAATTCCACTGGGAACCCATCCGACCCAGATGCTTTACCAGTCTGCATTGTTCCTATAGCTGTCCAAACTTCCTCACCCCCAGCGGCTCCTCCAGCCCTTCCCGATCTTCCTTCTGCACTGTAGGACACTCCAATCCCTCCAGAAACTCCGCCATATCCGACACATCACCAGGTGACTCTGGCTTATGCAATTTTTGGTTAAATGTGTCGAACGCCCCATTCACTTTATCCGGTGCAGACACTAACCTATTCCCATATCATGCATCTGAAGGATGTCTTGGGAGGCTTCCTACCACCTCAGCTGGCCAACCATAATAAGACTGGCTTTCTCTCCATATTCGTACATTATCCCCTTCGAGCGCCGCCACTGGTGCACCACCTTATCAGTGAACCACAAGTCAAATTGCATCTGCAGTTGCTTCCTGCTGGCCAGAGTCCTGGGATGGGATCCTCCGAATATTTGCTATCTATCTCCAAAACCTCATCCACCAACCGTTGGCATTCCTCCCTTCCCTCCTTATCTACCTGCACCTTTTGTGAGATTATCTCTCCTCTCACCACCATCTTCAAGGCCTCCCATAAAACCCATCCTTGTTAATTCCCACATTTTCATCAATCTGAGCCAGCAACCCCACATCCAAACTCCAAGCCAGCCGTTGAGCTGCCCCTCTCCAACACCACATCCACCAGGTGCGGAGCATGATCCGAGATAACAACAATAATAATAATCTTTATTAGTGTCACAAGTAGGCTTACATTAACACCGCCATAAAGTTACTATGAAAATCTCTTAGTCGTCACACTCTGGCGCCTGTTCGGGTACACTGAGGGGGAATTCAGAATGTCCAATTCATCGAACAAGCACGTCTTTCAGGACTGGTGGAAGGAAATTGGAGCGCCCAGAGGAAAACCACGCAGACACAGGGAGAACATGTAGACTCCGCACAGACAGTAACCCAAGCCGAGAATCGAACCCAGGTCCCTGGCGCTGTGAAGCAACACATAGCAGTGCGAGCCACTGTGCTACCATGCCACCCAATCACAGAATATTCTGCTTTCCTCACCCCGGCAAAGACCTCCCCAATATAAAGCAATTGATCCGTGAGTATACATTATGTAACGGTGAGAAAAAGGAGAACTCCCTGCCCTAGAGTGTAAAAAACGCTCCCCTATCTCTCTCATAAATGCCGCCAGCACCTTACCTACCCCCAAAGGTGTCAGCAACTTCGGCTTAGGCCGATCCATTTTCGAACTCAAGACTCTATTCAAATCCAGCCCAGCAGCCCCCTCCCACCCAACCCCTGCCTGATCAATTGGTGCGAGTCCATGTCCAGAATGGCCGCCACTATCCTCATGAATGCCACATGGTCCCATTTTGGAACGTATACATTCACCAAAACCACCACTTTACACTCCAAAGACTCTGTAACTATGGTATGTCTTCTCCCACCGGATCCGCCACCACCTTCTCCAACTGGGAGAGAGGCCACATCCGGAGTAAGGTTACAGGCAGAGTGAGCTTTAAGTTTAAGTTTTAAACTTGGGAATTTGAAGCAATGTTTCATATTCTATAAGTTTCATATTCTATAAGTTTCATTATCCAGTTAAAAGGTTAATAAGGAGATGCCCCAAATACCTGAGTGGCAGTTTTCTGTCAATCCCCTGACGCCTGATACGGCTATAATACGGCAGGTCAATAGAGTGGTGAAAAAGGCATTTTGTACACTCGCTTTTATCAATCGGGGCATAGATTACAAAAGCAAGGTGATCATGATGGAGCTGTATAGAACTTTGGTGAGGCCACAGCCGGAGTACTGTGTGCAATTCTGGTCGGCACATTATAAGGAGGATGTAATTGAGGTACCACAGTGGTTAGCGCTGTTGCTTCACAGCTCCGGGTCCCATGTTTGATTCCCGGCTTGGGTCATTGTCTGTGCGGAGTCTGCATGTAAATGTAAATGTAAACCGCTTATTGTCACAAGTAGGCTTCAAATGAAGTTATTGTGAAAAGCCCCTAGTCGCCACATTCCGGCGCCTGTTCGGGGAGGCTGGTACGGGAATTGAACCGTGCTGCTGGCCTGCCTTGGTCTGCTTTCAAAGCCAGCGATTTAGCTCTGTGCTAAACAGCCCCTGGCAGTTCTCCCTGTGTCTGGGTGAGTTTCCTCCGGGTGCCCCGGTTTCCTCCCACAAGTCCTGAAAGACGTGCTGTTAGGTAATTTTGACATTCTGAATTCTCCCTCTGTGTAGCCAAACAGGCGCCGGAATGTAGCGACTTGGGGTTTTTCACAGTAACTTCATTGCAGTGTTAATGTAAGCCTACTTGTGATAATAAAGATTATTACATTAAATTGCACTGGAGGGGGTGTAGAGAACATTCACCAGGATGTTGCCTGGGATGGAACATTTAAGTTATGAAGAGAGATTGGATAGGCTTGGGTTGTTTTCTCTTGAGCAGAGAAGACTGAGAGGGTGACCTGATTGACGTGTACAAGATTATGAGGGGCATGGGCAGGGTGGATAGGGAGCAGTTGTTCCCTTAGTTGAAGGGTGAGTTACGAGGAGTCACAAGTTCAAAGTGAGGTTTAGGAGGGATTTGAGGAAAAACCTTTTTACCTGGAGTGGTGATGGTCTGGAATGCAGTGCCTGGAAGGGTGGTAGAGGCGGGATGCCTCACATCCTCTAAAAAGTACCTGGATGGGTACTTGGCACGTCATAACATGCAAGGCTATGGGCCAAGTGCTGACAAATGGAAATAGGTGGGCAGGTCAGGGCTTTCATGTGACGGTGCAGACTCGATGGGTTGAAGAGCCTCTTCTGCATTGTAGTATTCAGTCATTCTCTGATCTGGAACCAAACGCTTTTGTTGATCAGTATTGATACACCCCAGGCCCTGCTATCAAAGCCTGAGTGGAGCACCTGACTCGCCCAACCGTTATGGAGCCTTAGCTGGTCTTTCACCCGCAGGTGGGTCTCCAGCAACAACACCAAAGCGGCCCTCAAACTCTTCAAGTGAGAGAAAACTCTTGCACGTTTGACTGCTCTCCCAATCCCTGCACATTCTACATCACCAGTCGAATCGGGGGGTCTCTCACCCCGTCCCCTTCAAGTCAGCCATTTACACCACGTGGGATTATTCCCTCGCCCCACCAAAATCCTGAAACTAGAACCCACTCAAAATGGCACCCAGGCCCACCCATGGATGGGACATAGAACAATCCCCAGTCATCAACAGCAAATTACCCCACCCACCATTCCAGAAACCTCCTGAGAACTTCCTCTTGAAACAGCCCCTCTCCCCACTATCCCATCCCCCCCAACATTCACACCGGCTCACCGAAACTTTTAACCACAAGCTGGCCATGGCAAAACTATCTACAATCATAGTCCCTGTTGGAGCATAGATGCCATAAAAGGCCTGCTGAAATCGGCATACAGCCTCAGCCAGGCATGCCCTGGCCATTCCCAGGGATGAAGGGAGTCCACCGGTGAGAGCTTTTCGTGCTCCTGACATGCCGGGCAACTGCGTACAACTCACTCTATGTGCCCATCGATGCCAGGCCAACAGATGTAGCTCCGAACCAGCATTTTCATTTTAAAGGCGCCCGGATGATCACTGGGTAGATCCTTCAGGAGGGACTCTCAAACCCTGCGGTGCGATGACTACACAAGCTCCTCACAGTACGGTACCATCCTCCACACATAGCTCTTAGGAATTTCTGATAATGGGGCTGCTGGGTCTGTCCCCTGTAGTCCGCTATTTAATAGCATGTGCAAAGACCCTGAACGGGAGGTGTATGTACTCAAACAACCCTCTGTGGGTGTTTATATTTGCTAATTTCCTGGATGCGAAGTCCAGTTCCACCTTGAGTTTGTAATCTCTACAGAGTTGGACAGACCTGTCCGGCTTCATAACTGGTACTACAGGTGCGTGGTCTCTGCAAACTGTCTGGGCATATGATTCCCAGATCCTTTAAGTACTGTAGCTCTGCATAAACTTTGGTGAGTAAAGTATAAGGGACAGATCTTCCCTAAAATATCTGGGTTGAGCCTCTGAGTCCATGTAGATACGAGCCTTGGCACCCTTTATTCCATCCAGACCTTCCTGGAATATTTCAGGGTATTTGCCCAGGATTTCATACAAGTTTCCAGTGCTCATCCAGAAATTTTGTTGCCAATCAAAACGGAAGACTCTTAACCAGTCACACCCCAGCAGATTGGGTACCAGTCCCTGCACCATGACGAAGGGTAGCCTGACCGTTTGCTTTCCATATGTCACCAAAGTCACGATGGTCCCCACGATGCTCAGTGATTCGCTTGTATAGGCCGCCAACCTGGCCTTGGCGCCTCGTAGTGTGAATGGCAAGGTCCCTGTCCAAAGCTAACAAAAGGTCTGTTGGCCCACAATGGTGACAGTGGCTCCAGTGTCCATCTCCATCACCAGAGGATGCCCGTTCGCGTGCAATGTGACCCGGATCGGCAGCACCTTCAGGATAGTGATGCAGTTAAGCCGCATCATACGGTTGTCTTCTGGTGGGGACAAGTGCATCGGCTGCCCTGGGAGGTGTTCTCTCCACCAGTTCTGGTGGCCCTGATCACTACGTGCCCTCCGTCCACACATCTGTCAATGTGATCGGCCTTCCTCGTCGTCCCCAGGAGAGGTATCCCGTTGATCTGTAGTGTAGATTCCAGACCAGACCCCAACTGTGGCTAAGATGACTGAAACCCCAATATTTTATTTATTTTATAAGACTGTGCGGAAAGGATAGTTCACTTCAGGAGTGATTGTATGAGGAAATAGGGATTTGGTATTTTAAAACAAAATATTATTATTAACACAGTATTAAAATCGTTGACCTGACATCCTAAAATAGCTTTCAATTACCCCATAAATAATACTACTCAATACAGTAAATACAATACCCTTAATTACTATCCCTAATCCCAATTATTAATAATAAACAACAATTTTTAAAAAAAATACAGTTCTCAATCCATCCCCCATCCCAAAGGCACATACATATTTGTTTTCCAGAACAGGTTTGGCTCCTGTTAAAATTCCTGCAGACTCTGGCTGGATATCTTCAAAATACAGTTTCAACTGGTTTGTTTCAGCTTCCCACTTGTCCTCATACAAGTTTGCACCACTTTAAATACTATTAATCTTTTTTTAACCATCCTACTGCAAGAGCAAAAGACCTTACTTGTGGTATAAAAGATTAGCCAGATCAGGACTCAACTCCAAAGCTTTCTCACAATGTCTGAATGTCTGAGCTCCACCCAGCTATGACATCATTTCCCCAAGCTGCAAACAAACATATTCACCAGGCTGATAACACCAACTCCCCACGGACTTGCCCTAGTCAAACAACAGTACATTAGGCCAGGCTTTCACGATGGTCAATTTCTTTTTAAAAATAAATTTAGAGTACCCAATTCATTTTTCCCAATTAAGGGGCAATTTAGCATGGCCAATCCACCTACCCTGCACATCTTTGGGTTGCGGGGGCGAAACCCACGCAAACACGGGGAGAATGTGCAAACTCCATACGGACAGTGACCCAGAGCCAGAATCAAACATGGGACCTCGGCGCCATTAGACAGCAATGCTAACCAGTGCGCCACCGTGCTGCCATGATGATGGTCAATTTCACCTCTGGCTCCTAAAAGCTTTCTGGTCTTGCAAAACAAGATTCTTTTACAAGCATGACTACTGCAGTCAAACACACTAACTGTGTGGTGCCTGTTAAGTGAGCAGTTTGATTGACAGATCAAAGTGGTATTAGAATGGAAATGATTGTTTCTGTAAGAGATTAAGTCCTTAACAACTGAAGTCGAAATAATTTTGATGTATTGTTTGTTTGTTTTAAAATTGGTGTGCTTTTGTTAAATAGTGGTGTCATCAATAGACACAAAACTTTATTTTATGTCAGCATCACTCCTGAGGTTTGGCCATAGTGGATACTGAATGACCCGGCATGGAAAGAGTCAGGGCAAAAATACTCGGGTTCATAAGTTGGCATGAGTTGATTTGAAGTTGACATAGGGGCTAGAAAGGGCCATGTGAATGAGTGGGCCCTGGCCTGGCATAAGTGGTATGAAGGCTATGGGGGTTGGCAGGGGGCATGAGGTGACACAGGTTCATGGGGCAGGGGGAGTGTGTGCGAGAGTAAGGGCTGGAGGGATGTGCTTTTATTTTTATTATTGATTTTAATATCTTAAACTAAGTGCTGCATCCCAGAGGCAGTCCTTCCACCCAAGCCACCTCCCCACCTGGCAGTCTTCTCACATTTTCTTGGCTCACCAGCCCTGATTCATTTTCAATCCTCACCCCCAGACCAAATACCCAAAATCAGGGCAGCATTTAAAAAAGTTTTAACCATTTTCAAGGCTAGAAATTCTCCAGTCTATGCATACCTGACCCAGGAGTGAAATTGAGCCTCAATCTCTAGTTAGTCCTCTGTCACAAAAGTGTAGCTCTGGGAACATTTAGCTGACAGGATTATAGGTTTTAGTGATGAGCACTTTCTGTCAGCAAATCAAAAGTACAAATATTTTCAGTGGGTTGTCGTATCTGTCTATTAGTACATCATAAATTTGACCCAATGACAATACTATTTTCAACACCAGTTATCATTTTTGCCCAGATCTAATACTATCTTCCACAACAGGTACTGGAATGATTTTATTTTTAATTCATGAAAAAGCTTATAAACTGGGTAAATCAAACCTTACTTTCTGCTCATTTAAAAATCGGCTTTGCTGGACCAAAAACATGGCTGCTATAAGTCACCTGATCTGCAAGTTGGCTTCAATTCTGGAAACTTTCAGCAGCAATTACAGAACAAACTCAACCCTCATCCTTGTGGAATTGAACACCCTTTTCTGGATCCATTACAATCAAAGAAAGGAGCAGCATACTTTGTCTCCCCTTCCTGGGCTCATAACAAAGAGAGAGCCATTGAAACTTGTTTTCCTGCACAGGTGTTTCAAGCCACCATCTATCTACCTTAAATCTTACTGAGCTATGGTCACTACCATGGAAATGCTCTCCCACTGACACTTCTAACAGCTGCCTGGCTTCATTCCCTAAAACTAGGTCAAGTACCACCCTGCTTTTGTAGGATTTTCTACGTGCTGGATTGAAAAGCTCTCCTGGATGCATTTTAAAAACTCTGCCCCCTCTGAACTGTTCATATTTGGACTATCCCAATTAATATTGGGAAAGCTGAAATCACCTACTTTTAGTACCCTAGTGTTTTTACACTTCTGAGATGGGTGGCACGGTAGCACAGTAGTTAACACTGTTGCTTCACAGTGCCAGGGACCCGGTTTCAATTGCCGGCTTGGGTCATTGTCTGTGCAAAGTCTGCACATTCTCCCCGTGTCTGTGTGGGATTCCTCTGGTTTCTTCCCACGAAAGACGTGCTTGTTAGGTGAATTAGACATTCTGAATTCTCCCTCACTGTACCCGAACAGGCGACTAGGGGATTTTCACAGTAACTTCATTGCAGTGTAATGTAAGCCTACTTGTGACACTAATAAAGATTATTATTACATATCTGCTCTTCCATCTCTCCCTGACTGTTTGGGGGTCTACACTGCACTCCTAGCAAAGTGATTGCCCCCTCTTTGGTTTTAAGTTCCACCCATGTGGCCTCAACTGAACAGCCCTATTAACATATCATCCCTTTTCACTTGATCAATATTGCAACACCACCTCCTTTTACACCCCTCCATGCCTCGCCTGAAGATTCTATACCCTGGAATATTGAGCTGCTAGTCCTGCCCCTCCCTCAACCATGTCTCTGCGATAGCAATAATATCGTACTCCCATGTGTTAATCAACGGCCTCAGTTCATCGGCCTTACCCATAATGAGCCTTGCATTAAAATAAATACCATCCAGCCTCGCCATATTCTATTGTGCCTTAATATGTCTATCTTTTCTCTGCCTTCCAGGTTGATTTAGTTTTCCTTCAACATTTTGCTGTGCTTACCTCCTACTCCACCTCCACACTGTGCCCCATCCTCTGCCAAATTAGTTTTAAAAAACCTCAGCAACATAAGCAAACTTCCCAGCAAGGATATTAGTTCCATTCCGATTCAGATGCCACCCATCCGACTTGTATAGGTCCCACCTTCCCCAGAAATGGATCCAGTGATCCAGGAAGCCTCCTGCACCACCTCTTCAGACTTACATTCACCTGTTCTAGTCTCCTATTCCTATGCTCACTAGCATGTGGCACTGGGAGTAATCCAGAAATTACACCCTTTGAGGTCCTGCTTTTCAATCTGTTTGTAAGACCTCATCCCTCTGTCAACCTATGTCATTGGTACCAATGCGAACCACGACCTCGGACTGTTTACCTTCCCTCTTCAGAATTCCCTATGCCCGTTCA